>NC_059340.1:4325555-4637777 GCF_018350155.1 Leopardus geoffroyi
AATGACAACACAGTAGGAGTGTTCAATAAACATGAAAAGAATCTAAACTTCATTAGTTACTACCAAAATATAAATTAAAAAAGATCCCCCCCCCCATAAGACTGGCAAACTTTTTAGTTAGATAATATCAAGTACTGATAAGGATGTGGGAAAACTCTCGTGCTATTATGGTGAATTTAGGACAGCAATTTGGCATTATTTATTAAATTAAAAAATGTATATAGCCTTAGCAGCTTTAAGTGTAACCTTTTCCTATCTATCCCATGAACCCTTATGTATCTACAGGGGACATATAAAAAGATATTCACTGCCACATTGCTTATCACATAAAAAGAAAAAAAAACAGACATTCTAAAGTTTATGCCCAAGAAATTAAGTCAACTATTATCTATTCTACAAAATATTCTCCCAACTCCCCTCCCCCAAAAGAGGTAGCTCTGTATGTACTGAAATGAAAAGCTCACCAAGAAATGTCATTAAGTGAAAAAAGTTGTAAAACAACACAAACACAGAATGATTATTTTAAAAAATCAAAACACAAGACATAAACATAACCACTTCTAAAAGCATATATGTGTAACACACACACACACACACACACACACACACACACACACACACACACTCAAAGAAAATGATCTGGAAGAAAACATGTCAAACTGATAACAGCAATTCCTCAGGGAAATCTCTGGAGAGGAAGGGGCTGCTGAAAAGAGACTTTAGTTTATCTGGATTGTTTGAATTTCACGTGTTACTTGTAAATGTAAAAAATTGAAACGGATGTCTATTTTAAGGTAGCAGAATACAGATGCCTTTGACCCTTCTCTTCTCTGAAATCACCCTGTCCCAGGGAGGAGAATGAGACACAACTGAAAATGTCTGATGAAACCAGCAGACATCTGTAATCCCCAATCATAACATATATGAGGAGGAGCAGAAAAATGCAGTGAGGGAAGCACAACCACAGATTTCAGGCAAAGCAGAGAAAGCATCAGAAAGGCAGAGATTTTTCCAAAAAAGGTGGTGTGCCCTGGAAGGGCAAAACCAATACCTTGTTTGGAACAAAGGGCACCTCTACCCCATTCGGCAGCGAGGAGTTTCTGAGGAGGTTGGACTGTACAAGGACAAACACCTCTGTTGAAAGGTAGGATATCAAAGAGACAGGATGGACAGAACTTTGAAATGGGCGTCTCTGGAATCAGCAATCTCTGCCAGGTGGTAAAAAGTGAAGGCTAAATAAACTTACGTGCATGTGCACAAACACCCCCCTGCCTACACACACACACACACACACACACACACACACACACCCTCTGTTTTAAGAGGGAGAGAGCTCTTGCTAGCCAAGAACAGTGCCTGAGCCCCTTCCCAACACAATTGCCTACAAAGAGCTGGTTCTGGAAAACTTCAGCTTCATTCAAAATTGAGTAACAAAAATCAACTAGAAACTATATAAAGATACTCAACTTAAAAAAAAAAGAAATGGCAGATGAAGAACATAATTAGAAAGTTAGTACTACATGGGCGCCTGGGTGGCTCAGTTGGTTAAGTGTCTGACTTCGGCCTGGGTCATGATCTCACGGTTAGTGAGTTCAAGCCCCTGCATCAGGCTCGCTGCTGTCAGCACAGAGCCCACTTTGGATCCTCTTGTCTCCCTCTCTCTGCACCTGCACGCTCTCCCTCTCTCTCTTGAAAATAAACATTTAAAAAATAAAATAAAGTAGTCAAAGAGAAAACAGTAAATTGAATGAGAAGTCAGAAGAAAACAGCCTAAATAAGGCACAGATACAAAATGAATGAAAATTAGGTAAGAAAACAGTAGAAATAAAGAATATAGCAGAAAAAAAGGTTTTACCATCTATGTAAGTGAGTTCTGAAAGAAGAGAGACATAAGCAGTATTTGAAAACAAAATACAAATATCCAAGGACAGTGCTTGATTTGTTTTAAAGACCTCAGCAGGATGAATTAAAAAACCCCAAACAATAGAAACCTAACAATAGCACCGCAAGACTTCAGAAATCAAATACAAGATAAATTCTTAAAAGCAGCAGCACATATTGCCTTCCAAAGATAAAGACTGACTTTTCAACATAAAAATGAAAGCCAGAAAACAATGGAATAATATTCTGGCTTTCATTTTTCTAGTGTTAAAGGCAAGTAACTGCCACAAAGAATTTTATATTCAATGAAAATATCAGATTTACTGTAAAGGAAGTCCTAAAGACTGTTCTTGAGATAGACGAATAATCTGTTTGTAAGGCCAGAGATGCAGAAAGGAATGAAGAGCAACAAGAAAGGTAAATATTTGGAGAAGATGAAGTGAATGCCGATTGTATAAAATCAAGAACGCATTGTGTAGGGTTTTAAAAATGTATACACAATTAAAGTATATTTAAAAAACAATATGTAAATTGGGAAGATGAGTAAGTAGAATTCAAGTGTTCTGAAGTCTTTACATTATATCTAGGAAGACTTTAAAGCACTAATCTATATTAGCGCTGAGGCCTCTACCTGCCCTTAAAATAGATCATATGTTAGACGTGACACCAAAAACAATTGACAAAAGAATAAGCTGAATTTCATCAAAGTTTAAAACTGTTATAAAAGCTTCAAAGGAAAAAAAAAAAAGCTTCAAAGGACACTATCAAATAATAAAAAGACAATTCACAGAATGAGAGAAAATCAGGTATTTGATAAGGGTACAGTACCCAGAATATATAAAAATTCAATAATATAAAGATAACCCTTTTTAAAAATGGGCACGGGGTGGGGGGTGGCGGCACCTGGGTGGCTCAGTCAGTTAAGCGTTGGACTTCGGCTCAGGTCACGATCTCACAGTTGGTGGGTTCAAGCCTGACACTGGGGACTGTGCTGACAGCTCGAAGCCTGGTGCCTCCTTCGGATTCTGTGTCTCCTTCTCTCTCTCTGTCCCTCCCCTGCTGTGCTCTTCCTCTCTCAAAAATAAATAAACATTAAAAAAATGGGCACAGGATCTGCATAAGCATTTCTCCAAAGTAGAAAAACAAATGGCCAATAAGCACATCAAAAGAGGCTAAATATCATTAGCCCCAGGAAAATGCAAATCAAAAGTATGAGATATCACGTCATGTCGACAAGGATGGCTATAATGAAAAAGATCTATACTATACTAACAATTGTCTGAGAGAACATGGAGAAACTGGGAACTGTCATACGCTGCCAGAGGAATGTACAACAGTGCAGCTGCTCTGGAAGACAGTCTAGGAGAGCAAAACACAGTTACCATATGATCCAGCAATTCCATTCCTAGGTGTATGATTTCTATGGTCTGAATGTCTGGGTCTCCCTTCTCCACCCTAACGAACCTGAACAAATGGGATCGGTGCCTTTATGGGAAAGGCTCCAAGAGATCCCCTGCGTCTTTCACCACATGAAGCCACAGTGAGAAGTGCTACCTATGAACCAGAAAGAAGACCTTCACCAGAACACAACCATGCTGGACTGGACTTCCAGCCTCCATAACGGTGAGCATTAAATTTTTGGTGTTTATAAACTACCCAGTCAGTGGTATTTTATTATAGCAGCCAGAATGGACTAAGACAATCAAGAGAAACAAAAAGGTATGTCCACACAAAAACTGCTACATGAATGTTCACGGCAGCATTATTCATAAGAGCAACAGGTGGAAGCATCCCAAATGTCCATCAATTGATGAATGGATAAACATGTGGTACATCCGCACAATGAAATATTATTCAGCAATAAAAAGGAATAAAGTACTGATTTATGACAGATGAATCTTGAAGACACTATGCTAAATGAAAGCTGGTCACAAAGGATCACATAGTGTACGATTCCATTCATATGAAATGTCCATAAGAAGCACGTATATAGAGACAGGAAGTAAATCAGTGATTGCCTAGCGTGGCGGTGGGGAGGGAATTAGGATTCACTGCTAATGGGCACAGGGTTTCCTTTCAGGATAATGAAAATGTCTTAAAATCGACTGTGTTGATCAGTACAAAACTCTGTAAATAAACTAACAACTACCGAACTGTACCCTTTTTTTTTATAATGTTTATTCATTTTTTTGAGAGAGAGAGACACAGAGTGTGAATGGGGGAGGGGCAGAGAGAGAGGGAGACACAGAATCCGAAGCAGGCTCCAGGCTCTGAACTGGCAGCATAGAGCCTGACACAGGGCTCAAACTCACAATCTTTTTTTTTTTTCTTTAATTTTTTTTTTTAACGTTTATTTATCTTTGAGACAGAGAGAGACAGAGCATGAACGGGGGAGGGTCAGAGAGAGAGAGACACAGAATCCGAAACAGGCTCCAGGCTCTGAGCTGTCAGCACAGAGCCCGACGCGGGGCTTGAACTCACGAACTGCGAGATCATGACCTGAGCCGAAGTCGGCCGCTTAACCGACTGAGCCACCCAGGCGCCCCTCAAACTCACAATCTTGAGATCATGACCTGAGCCGAAGTCGGAGGCTTAACTGACTGAGCTACCCAGGCGCCCCTGAACTGTACGCTTTAAACGGAAGAACTGTACAGTATGTGAGCTAGATCTCAAAAAAGTTGTTTAAAAAAATTTTTTTTTTTAATATTTGAGAGAGACAGAGACAGAGCGTGAAGCAAGGGAGGGGCAGAGGGGAAACAGAGACACAGAATCCGAAGCAGGCTCCAGGCCCTAGACCCTGAACTGTCAGCACAAAGCCCGATGTGGGGCTTGAACTTGCAAACTGTGAGATCGTGACCTGAGCTGAAGCTGGATGCTTAACTGCCTGAGCCACCCAGGCACCCCATCAAAAAACTTGTTGTTGTTGTTTCTTATTACTAAGTTTATTTATTTGAGAGAGAGAGCAAGCTGAGGAGGGGCAGAGAGAGGGAGGGGGAGAGAATCCCAAACAGGCTTCACACTGCTAGCGAGGAGCTCGACGCGGGGCTCGAACTCACGAACTGTGAGATCATGACCCAAGCGGAAATCTAGAGTTGGATGCTTAACTGACTGAGCCACCCAGGCACCCAAAAAAGTTGTTTTAAAAAAGGAGAGAGAGAGATCCTATGTAGAAGTCCTGAAGAGAGCAATGTCTGCCAGCCTCCAGCTGCTCCAGTCCCCTGCTGCCCAGCTCCAGAACCATCTGACAACAGTCACATGAGCCAGAACCAACCAGCTGAGCCCTTCTCAAATTCCTGATCCACAGAAACAAACGACTGCAGCTGTCTTAAGCCATTAAGTTTTGAGGTGATACATTACATGGCAATAAGTAACCAGAATAATAATTAATATAAAAGGATAAAAGAAGAATGAATAACTCAAGAAGTTAGTAAAAGGACCATAAGATAAATGCTAAGGAAGTATGTTAAATATACTAAAGCAGAAGAAAAGCATTGAAGAGAAAAACAGAAACTGATTAGTAAGAAAACAAATGGTAGCACTATGAAATAAATCTCAAAGCAATTTCTTTGGTAAAAGAGTAAGAGAAGAGGGGAGGAAGGAAGATAATGGTTAGTTCATTAAATCAGGAAAAAGGGGATAAAACACAAGTACACAAAACAGAAAAGGAAAATGGAGGAACCATAGATCAGAGGATGTAGAAAGAACAGGTTATTTTGTTTTACTAAATACACTAAAAAACCTTGAAGAAATTATTTTGTAGGAAAATATCCATTATTATACCAAAAAACTGGTATTATAAGTAACAGAAAATATAGACATGTCAATGACCACAGAGGAAGCTGAGATAGTTTCAAAGAACTGACCTCTAAGAAAAGCAACAGCCCCAAATGCCTGTATGATAAATTCAGGTAACTCCAATGTTATTTCAAATAGTGTAACAAAGCACAGAAGAACAAAGAAAACTTCTAAATTCTTTTCATGAAGTCAGAATCAATCACGTTTATAAAAAACCTGTCAAGGATAGCACAGGCACACACATACATCCATGGGCCAATCTCACTTATGAGATCTATGAAGAAAACCTTAAGTAAAATCTCATCAAATGGAATTCAAGAGCATACTACCATTACATTACAATACTATTCCGAAGTAGTCTGTCCAGAGACAGCAGAATAATTTACCTTAACAGATGAAAGAAAATCCTATGATAATCTGCACAGACGCTGAAACAGAATGTGACAGAATTCTATATTCACTCATAATAAAAACTTAAAGAAGAGGGGCACCTGGGTGGCTCAGTTGGAGGAGCGCCCAACTTCAGCTCAGGTCATGATCTCACGGTTTGAGTTCGAGCCTGACATCGGGCTCTCTGCTGTCAGTACAGGTCCTGCTTAGGATCCTCTGTCACCCTTTCTCTCTGCCCCTCCCCCACTGACATTTTTTCTTTCTCTCTCAAAAATAAATAAGCATTAAAAAAAAAAAAAACCTTAAAATAGATGGCTCCTTCCTTAATGTACTTTAAAAATGGTATCTCAAGCAAAAACCACCATCACAATTAGCGAAGAAACACTAGAAGTATTCCCATTTAGGGGAACCTGGGTGGCTCAGTCAGTTAAGCATCTGCATGATCCCACAGTTCGTGAGTTCGAGCCCTGCATCAGGCTCTGTGCTGACAGCTCAGAGCCTGGAGCCTGCTTGGTATTCTGTGTCTCCATCTCTCTTTGCCCCATCCCCACTCATGCTCTGTCTCTGTCTTAAAAATAAATAAAACATTAAAAAAAAAATTTTTTTTAATGAATAGTAAAAAAATTTTTGTAAATAAAAAGTAAAAAAAATAATTATTCCCATTTATGTCAGTTGGTATTTTTCTCATTCCTATTACCACTATTAAGGTATAATTTAATTAGATAAGAGAAAAATATAAAAACTGGAAAGGGAGAAACTGCAAGTATCTTTATTTCCAGCTAGATCAGATGCCATCCCTTGAGAAGTTAATAGGGTCAACTGAAAAACAACTATAGACAATAAAAATAAGGTGACCTGAGTATGAAATTACCATAAAACCCAACAGACTCTTCAACTAAAAAAGAAAAATGGTTAAAAGGAACAGTGGGAAAAAAGATGCCATTTACAAAAGCGACAGAAAAGAGAAAATAACCAGAAAGAAACAACAAAAAATGTTTAAGATTTATAGTAAGAAAAATTCAGAACACTCTGGCTGAGGGATATAAAGGAAGTCCAGACCGAATGGAAGGAGAAAGTTAGAAAGGGTCAGTATTATAAAAATTGTTCTGTAAACTTAACAATAACATGTGTTCTGAATTTATCTACCTTTTGGAATTAGAAAAGCTGACCTCAAGATCTGTATAAAAATAGCACAAAAACATCCAGGATGATTCTGAAAAGTGTAGAGTGACAAAGGGGAGATAAACACTACCTGACATTAAGACGCACGATAAGATTTGGTGATTACAACAATGCAGACTCATGCACAAATAGAGCAATAGTGCAGAAGTCCGGAAACAGACCAAAAGATACGGCCTCTAAAGCTATGGGGACACTGGGCGGGGTAAAAAGGTACTGCTCTCAGAGATGCAGGGTGACAGCACACATGCAGCGGCACAGGCTGCACGAGCCGTGCTCTCAGGCATCCTACAAGGCCCTACCTCCCACTGCCCTGGGGCTGAAGAATCAGATCACTAACTTGCAATGATGCCTCATCAGGGTAAGTTTAAGAAAACTCACTTCCGTCAGGATGACATCATCATCCAGGTCCTCTTCGTCGTGTTGCTGAGGAGCTGGGGTGACCAGCATGGGAACCCCTTCCTCATCAGAGGAGTCAGATATGGTGATGGGTCCATCTCTGAGATTGATCCAGTCTAAAAGGAGGCAGAGAACACGTTTACCAGGAGGCGGGCACAATCACATTCAGTCTTTTAATTCAATTTTGGCATAAAAAGGGTCAAGCCTAAAGCCAAGCTACTGGTATGTTAGCTTATCTCCTCAAGCAGCATGTGCACCCAAATATTAACAGCCAGGTTTCCATGGAGATCTTCGTAATAATACATTTTGGGAATCCAAAGAAATAATCTGACAGTATTATCAACTTTTTCTTATACAAGGTTGGAAAAATCTGTTGATAAAATCCTCACTGCAAATTTTTAAAAAGTGAAATCACGGTCTCCCCCTCATCTCTACTCCTCCCAGGGAATAAACATTGTTTTATTCAACGGATCGGTCTGAAAAAACTTTCACTCAAACACGGTAAAATTTCATTTAATATTTAAAATATCAAAATTTACTCACCTTAGACATAAACCTTAAAAATCATTTATGCAAACACAGTTGAGTGTTTTATTTTTTTTTAATTTTTATTAGGAAAAATTTTTTTTTTTACATTTTATTTATTTTTGAGAAACAGAGTGAGACAAAGCGTGAGCGGGGGAGGGGCAGAGAGAGAAGGAGACAGAATCTGAAGCAGCCTCCAGGCTCTGAGCAAGCAGTCAGCACAGAGCCTGATGCAGGGCTTGAACCCACAAACTGTGAGATCATGACCTGAGCCAAAGTCGGACGCTCAACCGACTGAGCCACCCAGGCGCCCCACAGTTGAGTGTTTTAAACACCATTTAGTATCCATGACAGTAAACAATAGAACTTTCCTAATTTCCTTTTAAATACAACTATCTGGATAACTACATGTTCAAAGTTTCTAACTTTCTTTTTTGTCTGAAGATAGAACGTGTCCAATTTGAATTACTGAATAACACAAACTGTTAATTTTTTCCTGCCTGACCCATGGGAATGTTAAAGGTTAAAAGAAGCAACGAAGAGAAAATGCATTCAGTGTCCTAGAGAAAAGGTTAGGGGGGAAAAAAAAAACCCAAACGAGAAAAGAGGCATCATCATTACAAACACTGAAATTTTTCCATTAAAGCTCTAATATCTTTCTCAAGGTTAATGCCTCATTTATTTTTATGGCACCCAACAATTTGAACAGCAATCTGAAGTCAATTATCTCACATGATTCATCCCTGTGACAGAGCTGTGGGGACAGCAGTTTAAAACAGGTAAGTCTGTAAAATCTAAGGTTCGACCTCCGAGGTCCAAGCCTCTGCTCTACCATACACCAGCCATATGAGGCTATTATCGAACTTCAGCAAGCAGCCACTTCTTCAACATCAAAAAAGGTTAGTGCAGAAGGCTCAAACCCGCAGCCTGCAGGGGGGACAACCAACCAGAGCTGGCCTAATACATGCTGCAGAATTCTAGATTTTCCTGAATGTTCTCAATCATTATATGCCTTTGGTCATTTCCAGTCATTAAATGGCTGTTTTTGACAATTTTGTCTCATTTTATCACTGGTTTTGGGGAGAGAATTTGCCAAGCGCCTCAGCCACTCCAAAAACCCCACCCTGAGGAGGTCCATTGTGAAGATACACTGAGGCAGAGTACTAGACACCAGGCACGGAGTCAAGAGAGGAAAGAGGTGCCCGTGAAATAGAATAACGAACGAGGCCCTGGATGCTTTCTGTTGCTTAGCTCCCAGAATGCTGGCAGCCAGTCTTAGATTCCATATGCAGGAAACTGTAGACTCCTCTCTGGAAGAACTGGTCCAAGAAAAAAAACCACTTAGAGACCACCTTGGAAGACCCAATGAAAAAGCTGGCTTGAAGCTTCTCACCTCATAGTGAGGTCCAATGTTTGGCAAAATACTCCCCCAGCACACCATGTATAAACACGTTAGCTTTGAAAAAAATAGTTTAAAAAACTAAAGTGTAACAAAGTCTACGAATCAAAAATATAACTTCATGAATACAAAAGGCCCACAACTGGATGACCATCACCAAGGTCAGTAAATACAACATTTCGAGTACATTAAAAGCTTCCTGACTCCACAGACTAGTTGTGTCTGTTTCTGAGTATGCATTCATTTCTGGCTTTCTTGCAAATACTGGTTCCACGTATCCATGTGGTGGCATGTGCAGCAGCTCTCTCTGCTATCCGCAGTCCACCACGTGACAACATTACAAGTTATTTATTCTTCTGTCAATGGACTTTTGGGTTGGTTCCAGTCTTGGCAATTTTGGATACTGAACATTCTTACACACGTCTCTTGGTGTGCTCATTTCAGTTGGGTACGTTCTAGGAGCAGAAGAGCTGAATTCTATGGGAAGCATATGTTCAATTTTAGTGGACGATGCCAAATAATTTTCCAAATTATGCCAATTTATATTCCCACCAGCAGTGTGGGATGGTACCCGCTACTTCCTGTCCTCACTGGAGCATAGCCATGCTCATTCATTTATATATTATCTACAGCTGCCTTCACTTTTTTTAAAATAATTTTTTAGAATGCTTTTTATTTTTGAGAGAGAGAGAGAAATAAAGACAGAGAGAGAGAGAGAGAGCACACGTAGGTGAGGGGCAGCTAGAGGGGGACAGAGGATTCAAAGCAGGCACTGCGCTGACAGCAGAGAGCCCAATGCCCAATGCGGGGCTCGAACTCATGAACCATGTGATTGTGACCTGAGCTGAAGTCAGACACCTAACTGACTGAGCCACCCAGGTGCCCCTGCCTTCAATTTAACATATAGCTGAGTAGCTGCAACAGAGACCACATGACTTATAAGGCAAAAATAGTGACTCGATGGCTCTTAAAAGTTTGCTGAGCTCTGGTTTAGATTGTTCAGTTAGATGAATCTCATGAGTTTCAAGACTGTACTTTCATTACCATGCAATTAAAAATATTTTCTAATTTCCATTGTGACTTTTTCTTTGAACCATAAATTGTTCTGAAGTGTATTCTTGTTTTCCACGTACAGGGATTTTCTAATTATATTTCTGTAATTGATTTACAACTTAATTCCAGCATGGTTAGAGAACATAATCTATATGATTTCAATCCTCTGACTCTGTTTGGTGGCTCAAAATATGATCAATTTCGGTAAATACACTGGGTGCAGCACCATCTATCTATTATGTCAAATTTGTTGATTATGTTCTTCCATGTTCTATATTCATACAAATGTTTGCATATGCTTGCATCAGTTGGTGAAAAATACATTTAAAATCTCCCACTCTGATTGTGGATTTATCCATTTCTTCTTTTAGTTCTGTCAATTTTTGCTTTTGACACCATATTACTGAGTGTATACAGGTTAGAAATGTTTTATCTTTCCAGTGCAATAACCCTTTTATCATTATAAACTCTATCTTTTTTTTTTTTATTTTTTATTTATTTATTTATTTATTTATTTATTTTTATTTATTTTTATTTAAAAAAAAATTTTTTTTCAACGTTTATTTATTTTTGGGACAGAGAGAGACAGAGCATGAACGGGGGAGGGGCAGAGAGAGAGGGAGACACAGAATCGGAAACAGGCTCCAGGCTCTGAGCCATCAGCCCAGAGCCCAACGCGGGGCTCGAACTCCCGGACCGCGAGATCGTGACCTGGCTGAAGTCGGACGCTTAACCGGCTGCGCCACCCAGGCGCCCCATGAACTCTATCTTAATATTAATACTTTGGGCTAAAATGTCTATTTTACCTGATAACACATAGACATACCAGCTCTTTTTTTGTGCTACGATTTGCATAACCCATCTTTTTTCATTCTTGTACTTTTAACCTTTATTTTACCTTCATTTTAAAGCCCATTTTCATTGCATATAGAATTCTAGGTACATACTACTCAGCAACTAAAAAGGATGTAATTAGTGATACGTGCAACGTGGATGAATCTCAAACCACTCTGTTGGGCAGAAAAATTCAGGCATAAAGAGTACACACTGTCCGGTTCCATTTATATGAAGCAGATCAGCGGTTTCCTTAGGCCAGGAGTGGGGTGAGGACTGACCACAGAGGGGGCATAAAGGAACCTTTGTGGTAGGACAGAAATGGGTGGTCTATGGGTACATTCATTTTTCAAAGCTCACTGAACTATACAATTAAAATGTGTGCATTTATTTAAGTAAATTATACTTCAATAAAGATGATTTAAAAATTAAAAAAAAAAAACTTACAGGGGTTGGCACAATAAAAATTATGGTGAAAACACCACAGCTAATAAAAACAAAACAACTCTGCATGCCTAAAAAAATATCCTCATGCTGGGTGCAAAATACATAAACCTTGTCTCACAGAAAAAAATGCTTCCAAAGTCAGTAATTTCTTCAAAGGAATTAGATGTTCTGAAATTCTGTTCAAGTATATTTAAAACCCAGTTAAAACACTACTACATTAATTTGATATACATGTGGAAAAATTTTAGAAATGATCACATATACAAATTATAGCTAAGATTTAAAGCTTTCTCAATCACAGTGAATTATGGTTACACTCACTACCAAATTAGAATAAACTATTAATAATAAAATTCTAAAAAAATTAGTACTTCTTTTGCATTCATAATGTGCCTAGTTTAAGCATGTTAATTTATTTTTCTCAATATATTTGCTTAATAAAATCTGTTCAACTTCAAATGTTGTCTGAAAGCCAAATGTATATAATTTATACTCTACTGGGAAAAAAATAATCTTCATAAGCACAAAACATTAATAGGCAAAAAACAGCAACAAAAAATGGTATAATTTCTTCCATGGAATCTATACTTGTAAAATATACTTTTTCCCTACTCATCAGCATGAATTTTTTCCTTTCAGCCAAAGTGTAAATGTGAAGTAGGATTTGACAGAAAATTGCATATACATTTAGGAATGTTACATAAATACAGGCTCCTTTTCCTTTAAGAATCAATGAACTTGCCCAAATTTTAAATACTGTAAAATGAATACATGTTCTAAAATTCCCTGTAAGGGGGTGCCTGGGTAGCTCAATTGGTTAAGCGTCCAATTCTTGATCTCAGCTCATGATCTCACAGTTTGTGGGTTTGAGCCCTGTGCTAATAGCATAGAATCTGCTTGGGATTCTCATTCTCTCTCTCTCTCTCTCTCTCTCTCTCTCTCCCCCCCTCCCTCCCTCCCCGTCCTTTCCCTGGTGTCTCTTTCTCTCTCTCAAAAATAAACATTTAAAAATAAAAGAAAATAAACTTCCCTGTAAGGCAACCAGAATCTCCTGGCCAAAAATTAAATTAAGCGCCGTATGAGGGGGCAAAAACGCTCCAGCATCATTTTCAGTACCTCTAGAGCATACAGGCCTGGAGGAGCCCTCCTTTGAAGACCCCATCTCTTCAAAAACAGAACTGCCACTGTTCTTATATTCCCACTTCACTTCCTAAGATCCAACGACTGCACCTTCACAGCTCTTTTTGGCTTGCTCATTAATAGCTTATGAATCCAGTTGTGAGGAAACATTTTTAAACTTCATTCATGCCAGTAGGTATTACCATTTGACACAAAGTTTTAGACCGATGAGTCCATTACATCAGATGTTCTGATGTCTAAAAATGAAACGTCTCTGGGTTCTACGAGGTGCAAAATAGGTTCATTCCAAAGACTATGTAACTGTAACATAAAAGGAGAAAGCAATGATGAAAGGAAGAAAGTGAGAACACTTACCTTGTCCCCGGTGGCAGTGAAAGTTGTTCAAGTGAATTACCTCTTCATTGTTGTTTCCCTCTGCCATTTTCAAATGCAGACATATACATACGTGCTTGCTAATATCTGAACATGGTGACTATTCAAAAGGGTCTGAAAAAGAAAAAAAAGAATATTAAGAATGAGGGATTATCGAAACTCTTCCCACATATTTGGTCAAGGTAGCATCCTAAGCTTATGGCGAAAACACCACTAAAGAAAATAATAAAAGAATGCATAACAAAAAAGCTAATGGTGGGGGAAAAGAATAATTAAAAAATAACTAATTACTGCATAAGAATATATAAAAGAGGAATTAAGGATTAAAGAACAGATGGAACAAATAAAGAATAAAAAAAAAATACACTTAAAAACTCCATTATAGCAACCTATAGAATGAGAGGAAATATTTCCAACTCATAGTATCTGGTAAGGGGTTCAAATACAAAAATATACAAAGAACTCCCGCAACTCAATAGCCAAAACCAAGTAATCCAACTTTTAAACGGGCAAAGGACCTAAATAGACATTTTTCCAGTAAGATATTCAAATGGCCAACAGGTACATGAAAAGGTGCTCAGTATCACTAATCACCAGGGAAATGCAAATCAAAACCACAAGCTATCATCTGAACCCTGTTAGAATGGCTATCATCATGACCTGAGATGAAACCAAGAGTCAGACACTTAACTGACTGTGCCATCCTGGTGCCCCCACCAGAGAAATTAAGAATGAAAGGCAAGTCAACAGGAGAAAAAATCTGCAATACACATAACAAAGGGCTCTTATTCAACAAATATGAAGAATGCTTACATGCTGATTGAAAAACAAACCAGACAACTTAAAGGAAAAATGAGCTAAAAGATTTGAACTCCCAATGTTGAGTACCTTGAGGAAACCCAAAAGGCCAGTAAACAAATGAAAAAGTGCCCAACATTATGAGACATCAGAGTAATGTAAACTGAAACCACAAAGGAATTCTGACAAGATGGCAGCACCACAGCTTTTGAACTAAGCTTTTATTTTCATCTAAAAACAAAAAATTCCAGGGCGCCTGAGTGGCTCAGTCGGTTGAGCATCCAACTTCAGCTCAGGTCATGATCTCATGGTTCATGAGTTCGAGCCCCACATTGGGCTCGCTGCTGTCAGAGTGAAGCCTGCTTTAGGTCCTCTGTCCCCCCCACCCTCCACCCCACCCCACCAGCGCTCTCTGTCTCAAAAATAAACATTAAAAAAAGAATTACAAAAATTCCAAGTTAGAAAAAAAAAAAAGCTAAGAATAACTTAAACCCCAAAATATGAGCCCGTGAGGACAAATCACCAAGAGCCACGTGATCTCTGAAGTACCATTTGTGCCTCAGAAAACACACGGAATCATTCAGACGTGAGGATAAGCCCCAGACAACCAACAGGTATCCACTGAAAAGCACACAGGCTAATCTGAGAAAGCTGTGAACACCAGGAAGGGGTTTGCTCAGCTCAAAAGTGGGTGAATGCACGGGATGCATGTTGAGGTCTGGGAGGAGTGAAGCAGCCTAGGACCCAGAAAGTTTCAAACCTGATCTAGCAGGGCTCCCTTACAAGATGAAAAGCTGGGAAGAGTGACATTGAGTAAAAAGAGACAACAGAAAGAAAGGAGAGAAGGCAGGTCTACATGAGAACAGAGGACAAAGCCAGGAAATCTCAAAAAGCAAAGTATCGTATTTTGAACACTGCATGAAAAAGGAGTTCGGTGAAGCTAGAAAAGCTATCCCAAACTACTCTCCTGGAAGTCCAAGAAAACCAATTTCATTACAAATGAGCAAAGAAGAGAGCTGATGTCAAAGCTCATATACAGTTCTAAGAAAAACAAGAAGCAAAACAACATCCCTATAATTAATGAATACATGCCAGGAAGAGGAGACAACCTAAAGGACACTAAAAAAGTACACAAGCCATAAAATAACATAAATCAGAACTAAAAAAACTCAAATGGAATGACAGCTCTCAGGAAAGAATTAGAAATAAAAGGAAAAAAAGCTTTAGGAGTGAAGACAAAATTAGAAGGAACACAAGTGTGAATGAACAGAACACATACTGCTTAGAAGAACTAAAAGGTAAAAGGAGGAAAGTTTTAAATAGAAAAATAAAGAGACAAAGGAACAAATAATCAAGGCCAAGACTGTCTAACATAACAAACAGCAGCTGTTGAATAACTCAAAAGGGAAGAGAATACTAAAAACTGAAATGTAAAAAAAAATTTTCCAAACGTGAAAATGTTGAGGGGCGCCCAGGTGGCTCAGTAAGATGAACATCCAACTCAGGTCATGATCTCACAGTTCATGTTATCGAGCCCTGTGTCAGGCTCTGCCCTTATGGACGAAGCCTGTTTGGGATGCTCTCTGTGCCCCTCCCCTGCTTGTTTACATTCTTTCTCGCTCTCAAAATAATTAAATAAACTTAAAAAAAAAAGTTAAAAGACCACATTTTGAAACAACCCCGTATATACCTAAAACAAAAAACACCTCACCCAAAATGACAACCATCAAGACACATTCTAGTAAAATTACAGGACTTTAAAGAAAAGAGGTCCCTTTAGGACCTGGGCTTGAGACATATAAAAGAATGAAAATTAGATTAATAATAGACTTTGACAGTGATGCTTTATGCCATTAGAAAATGGAGTCAAATTCTTTTTTTATTTTTTTTTTTTAATTAAAAAAAAATTTTTTTTTTCAACGTTTATTTATTTTTGGGACAGAGAGAGACAGAGCATGAACGGGGGAGGGGCAGAGAGAGAGGGAGACACAGAATCGGAAACAGGCTCCAGGCTCCGAGCCATCAGCCCAGAGCCCGACGCGGGGCTCGAACTCACGGACCGCGAGATCGTGACCTGGTTGAAGTCGGACGCTTAACCGACTGCGCCACCCAGGCGCCCCAAATTCTTTTTTTAAAAAATGGGAGCCAGAGAACACCTGGGTGGCTCAGTCGGTTGAGCATCCAACTCTTGATTTCAGCTCAGGTCATGATCCCAGAGTTGTGGGAGTGAGCCCTGAGTCGGGTTCCACACTAAGTGTGGAGCCTGCTTGGAATTCTCTCTCTCCCACTCTGCTCCTTCCCCTTTCAGTCTCTCTCTCAAAAAAAAAAATTTTTTTTAAATGGGAGCCAGATATTTTCTATCCAGCAAAAATAATTTCTAAGAAAAGGGGCACAAATTTATCAACATATAAGAACCTATGGAATACTGATTGCTTCTACAGGTCCTTCCTGAGGAATTGACAGAAAAATAAACTTCAGGCAACCAAAATGACTAAAGACACCACCACAAAGACTGGTAGTGAACATTAAATGTGTAATTACTTGTAGCACAAAGATTAAATGCTAACTAAAATCTAATAATACAGTACAATTATAAAAACTATGGGGAGGGGAAGCATATGCAAAATTTTAAAGGAATGTAATCATATTGGTTGTGATGTTCTGAGACTTTCATTCTGATAGCTGTGTGCGTATAAGATAAAAAAAACTAGTAGGAGTTATGGAATATTCTAGTTCTATTAATCCCTATGTCCTTGAGAATCAAGATTCTCCATGTGGAAAAAAGAAAATTTTACTTATAGAGAAGTAAAACCCTAATAGTCTTAAACTTAAGTTACAAATACTAGTGTGAACGAAAATATTTTAGTTCTGTACAAAAAAAAAAAAAGAAAGGCCTGAAAATAACAATTTACTTGTAGCAATCAGCATCTGTAGTGCCTAGATCATGGTCTTGATTTAAAAGTTTATTTATTTGGGGGGGGGGAGGAGGGAGAGAGAGAGAGAGAGAGAGAGGGAGAATCCCAAGCAGACTCCACACCATCAGCGCACAGCCCGATGTGGGGCTCAAATTCACAAACCGTGAGATCATGACCTGAGCTGAAACCAAGAGTCAGATGCTTAATCGACTAAGCCACCCAGGCGCCCCTAAGTTATGGTCTTGAAATACTATTTCCCACCAAAAGAAACCAGGGATTTTTGGGAGAAATTACTAATTCCATATCTGAAGCAAGAAATGTACAAAATGAGCCTACAACATCTTGTCCCATCACATATCATGGAAACTATCAAAAACTACCTATCAAAGACTGGGTCCTGTCAGAATAACTCAAAGAAAAAAAAAGTTCTGAAGAGGTGCCCATTGGCCAAACATACAACATTCTGAGCACCAATAAACGTAGTAACATGACATGACTCTCTGAAGAAAATATATACAAGAAAGTGTTCGTAATTATTAAAAAAAATTTTTTTTAATGTTTATTTATTTTTGAGAGAGAGAGAGAGAGAATGCAAGTGGGTTGGGGCAGAGAGAGAGGGAGACACAGAATCGGAAGCAGGCTCCAGGCTCTGAGCTATCAGCACAGAGCCCGACACGGGGCTCAAACCCACGAGCCATGAGATCATGACCTGAGCCGAAGTCGGACACTCAACTGACTGAGCCACCCAGGTGCCCCAATAATTTTTTTTTTAACAGGTCATTTTCAAAGTATGATATCAACCGATACATTATCTTTAAAATTGGTAAAATCAAGGCACAGATTCAGGTATTTTCTTGTCTTTCCTATATAAACTATAAATCACTGGATAACCAAATAGAGGGTAAGAAAATGGTTTCTTTATAAAAATATTCCAATATCAATTAAAAAATTCAATTAAGATACGATCATTTTGTAATCCTTAATGAATTACCGGATCTAGACCTTGCAAATCACTGGCTGCTAACATCGCAGAGACAAGACAAAAGCGCATTCTGAGAAAAGAACACACTACTAGCTACAGCCTTGTGAAAGAGATTGAACCAGAGTTTGGTGAAGGATCTGGACTCAGCCACATTTTTAGAATAGAAGCTCGAGGAAAAAAATGAAATTTTGAACTGCACCCTAAGCATGCAATCCAGACCATGTATTCTCAATGGGAGTGCTTTTGCAAGAGTGTGAAAAGACTTTAAGGTGTTACAATGGCTTGTGACTCTTCAAAATTCAGTTTCACCCAGCAAAATCTCATTCCTTGGTAATTAATGGGGAGGGTTAGGGGGAAAAATTGTCTAAAAAGGCTCTCTCTATAGGGGAATGATAATTTCTTAGAAGTCTGATGAACACATATTTAGGCTCTGTGAAACTACGGGTCAAACAGTTCAGGTTCAACAACAATTAAGTTATAAGGAAAAAAGAAAAGGAATGGAAGAAGAACCTTAGATCTAAAACATACATCAAATCTTTATTTTTTTTAATCTTTTTTTTAAGTTTATTTATTTTTGACAGAGAGAGAGAGAGAGAGAGAGTGTGTGTGTGTGTGTGTGTGTGTGTGTGTGTGTGTGTGAGCATGAGCTAGGGAGGGGTAGAGGGAGAGGCAGACACAGAATCAGAAGCAGGCTCCAGGCTGTCAGGACAGAGCCTGATGTGGGGCTTGAACTCACAAGCCGTGAGACCATGACCTGGGCCGAAGTCGGACACTTAACCGACTGAGCCACCCAGGCGTCCCATATGCATCAAATTTTTAAAATGAGTTTATAATACCTAGGGATGTACTCTTGGATGATAAAACCATAGAGAAATACAAGAAAATGACTATAAAAGTCAGACTAATAATTTTAGGGGGAAGGAATGAGTTATGATCAGGACAGGATATGTGGGAGGGTGCTGGGGGTGGTCTATTTTTTAAACTGGGTGGTGAGTACAAGCATCTTATACTTCATTACGCCATACATTTGTTTTACGTGGTTCTAAATATGGTGTTTTAGGGGCATCTGGGTGGCTCAGTCGGTTGAGCGTCCGACTTCGGCTGTCATGATCTCACAGCTCGTGAGTTCAAGCCCCGTGTTGGACTCTGTGCTGACAGCTCGGAGCCTGGAGCCTGCTTAGGATTTTGTGTCTCCCTCTCTCTCTGCCCCCTAACCCACTCACATCCTGTTTCTGTCTCTCTCAAAAATAAACATAAAAAAAATTCATTTAAACATGGGTGTTTCATTTTGAAGGGTAAGAAAACCCTCACAAGATATTATATACCCACAGAATTGCTAAGGGGCACCTGGGTGGCTCAGTTGGTTAAATGTCTGACTTCAGCTCAGGTCATGATCTCATGGTTCGAGAGTTTGAGCCCCGCATTGGGCTCTGCGTTGACAGTGAGGAGCTTGCTTAGGATTCTCTCACCCTCTCTCTCTGCCCCTCCCCTGCTCACTCACTCAAAATAAATAAAAAATAAACTTAAAGAAAAAATATGATAAAGTCTGATACTTTATCATAAATTGTAGTGGAAGATGATATGCTCTGACCCAACAGCCCACCACTAGCAATCTAGATTATAGAACTTTTGCTTATATGCACCAGGTCTATGTATAAGAATGTTCACAGCAGTATTTTTCTTTTTTTTCTTTTACGTTTATTTATTTTTGAGACAGAGAGAGACAGAGCATGAACGGGGGAGGGTCAGAGAGAGGGAGACACAGAATCTGAAACAGGCTCCAGGCTCTGAGCTGTCAGCACAGAGCCCGACACGGGGCTTGAACTCATGGACCACGAAATCATGACCTGAGCCGAAGTCAGCCGCTTAACCGACTGAGCCACCCAGGCACCCCGGCAGTATTTTTCTAAGAGCCAAAAACTAAAAAGGACTCACATCAACGAAGGAATGGACAGATATCCAGTGCTATGTTCACACAATTAAAAACAATACAAAAAAAAAAAAAAAAAAAAAACCCAAACCATTGTGAAGTCACACACACAACATGGATGGACCCCAAGACATAAAGGTTGAGTGAAGGAATCCAGACATAAGAAAGTATGTATTGAATGACTTCATTTAGATAAAGTTTAGTTTAGGCACAGGCCCAAGCTCAGTCTGGGGTGAAACTTCTTTGTGTGTACTGTATTTCACAATAGTAAAGTTAGGCAAACAAAAGCCATTATAAGAAAAAAAAAAAAAAAAAAAGAAGTGGTTGCCTCTGTGAAACAGTAGTTGGGGCGTCATGAGGGGAGAACTACTTTTAAATCTTCCTGCACTTTGATTTTTGAGCCATTTTCTTGCTTTAATTTGATGAAAGTTAGGAAAATGAAAATAATTAAGAACGAAAGGAGGACAGTTCTAACTGCCATGGGGCCCTTTTAGTCCCAAGATCCTATCTATAACCCACCCACTCAATGTTTTTCCTTCTAAGAAAATCTCAATTTTCTTTGCCTTCCTGGGAGAAACCACGTGCTTTAGAGAAAGTAGGTCCCCAGACCCTGGCTTCTCATTAAATGATGTCTACAAAGACTTAAAAGTCAAATTAACATTAGAATTTTTCCAACTTAGAGAATACTAAGTTGTGTATCAAGACTTTTTAAGTCTTACAACAGAATTCTCTGGTTATCTATACCTGGACAAAGGTAACTCAATTTTTAAAAATTACAAATCTCACTTGAAATAATAATTAGGACATCATTTACAAAGAGCACAGGAGAAAGGTAAGAGCTCTGATGTCAAATTTGAACTGCATCTATTCAAGAACTTTACTTTTCTTCCAAATACAATTTTTTAAAAGTATTCTGAACACTTTATTCTACTAGTCAAGTTTCTTGTTTCAGCACAAAGTTCCTTCAATTTTACGACAGAAATCCAACAGAAACGTGATTCATTTTACATCTACCTAATTTAAAATGTCAAACTTGTGGTTGAACAGATTACTCGTGGTGCTTTAAGAGCAAGATTCTGCACAAATGAGTGGTACATAAAAAGACCCCAAGTTGCAGTGAGAAAAGGAGTCTGACGATAGAACTCCTCCTCCTGACTAGCTTCTCTGCAAAGGTCATGTCCTCTCATTCAGGCTTCAGATTAAACTACCTAAGCATGAATGCTGGTTTCACCATTTAGTCAATCAGTGACTGCATAAATTGCTTAATTTCTTGGACCTAGTTCATTTGTGAAATGAGAATAGTGGTTTTAAGATGAACTGCATTAAATATATGAAGTGTTTAGCACGGTACCTGGCACACAGCAAGTGTCACATTATGACTGTTATTTCCTATAATGAAAATAGCTATTCTTACCTTGCAAGGCTGTGGTGGAAGATGAAATCAGAGGCCATTTGTAAATGGTAAATGCCAACAAAACAAGAATTTTGTTATCCCAAGTACACAGATGTATAGTGTTTATTAATTAGTCGGTGATACATACAAACGTTGGGGGAGGGAAGGGCTTTATTTTCCTTTTCCAGGTTACTTTTTACTAGTTTTATTAGAACTATCCACAGTTAAACTTTTACTTCTTTCTATAAGAAACTTCATTTTTTCTGTGGAAGTAGGTTCTTGATCAAACAGCTGAAGAAAATGGTTAAATCAATGTGGAATCCAGAAATTGGAAATGCTACCTAAGAGAATATTTTATCTTGCCTCTTCCTCGTATTGTAAAAATTTTCGTATGTACATTTATGACTATACTCTATAGTCAATAAGGCAGTTGATGCTTCCAAGCCAGAACCAAAAATTAGCATATATTTCATCACTTCATTATTCCGTGGAGAATCTTATGTAGTACTACTATACTGTAAAAACTTAACAAAATTAGATGACAATTCTGTTTTCTCTTCTGCCTCCTACAACTATTTTTCAAATCCCCTTCTTTTCCTTGGGTGGATGTATCAACATATGAAAAAGTCCACATCTGAATCATGTTCTCCACATGTCCTTGACTATCTTATTCATAGCTGTATTTCCTGCATCTCACACAGTGGCTGAATGAATGAGTGGCTCCAAAAACATCTTCCTCTGTCAGAGTCCGGAGCTGTTCAACAGAGCCATACAGAACCAGAGTCTGATTAAGAGACCACAATCAGTTCATCAGGATTTTCTTCAACTATAAATAATCTTCTTCTCATTCTTCTATTCATGTTACATCTCCATTTTTCCTTCTACAGGTTCCTAATATAATACTGCATGGTCCTGGGGTTTTGTAGTGTTACCACTTTCCAGAGTAATCTCCATCAATGTGTCGGTCACTTCTGCAACACTGATTTTGGGGTAATAAAAGATGTTTCCCACTTAACGAGTTAATCTCTTTGGCCACTCCAGAGAAAGGTGGGCAAAGCCGAGCCAGGCATAATCTGGGAGAGGCTGCCATGCCCATGTCATACCGCTCCACAGCACCTCTTCCCAGAATGGTTTCTCAAGTGTCTGTAAGTGATTATTGCTCTTCATTCACATTCTAGCTTCTCATCTTAACCATTATTTGGATATCTATTTATTGTAAGTCTGTACTAACAGTTAATCAGCATTAAATCAACAAAACAAAAAGTTAGTGAGGTTATTACTAAGTATTAAGTTTCAGGCAGTTATACTTTTTTGCTTTCTTATACGTTCTGACTTTTCTAGATGATAAAGAGTTCAGCAAATATTTATTATGTTCTTGCCACATAGTATAAAAAAGTTGTCATGCATCACAGGAAAACCCAACATGGATCTTGCCTCAAAAAACTTGGGGGAGTCCGGACAGTGAGAGAAACTATGCACACAATTAAGTACACTACAAATTAGCACAACAGAATGAAGTATTTGTGCAATAAAGACACTACCCCAGTTGGGAGAGGGCAGATAGGTAGGGAAGCTTAGCCAAGATAGCTGTATTTAAGCTAAACTGAATGCTGTGCTAGTTCCAAACTTTGCTTTTAAGATAACTTTTTTTTTTAATGTTTATTTATTTTAAGAGAGAAAAAGGGAGAGCAAACGTGTGTGCTCGCAAGCAGGGGAGGGGCAGAGAGAGGAAGAGAGAATCCCAAGCAGGCTCCCCGCTGTCAGCACAGAGCCCAGTGCAGGGCTGGATCTCAGGAACCACAAGACCATGACCTGAGCCAAAATTCAGAGCTGGACGCTTAACCAACTGACCCCCCCGCTCCACCCCCCACCCAGGTGCTCCTAAGAGAACAGCCACTTCCACCTAGGGCTCCTGGAGCCCAGAAACACCATTAAGAATTCTGACTACCCTGCTGGAGAGATCACACGGAAAGCCCTAACTTCACGTGGAGAGAGAAAATGTGGCTGAGCCCAGCCTCCCAGTAGTCCCTGACAAGGCATGGGAGTGAAAAAGCATTTTGGAAGTAGAACCTCCAACCCTACCACCTCTACTAGCAACATGTGGATCAGAAAAAAACAGCCCAGGTTAGCCCTTCCCTATCTCCTGACTCACAAAATTGCCAACAAATGAAACTGTATTAAGTTACTAGGTCTGGGGGTGGTTTGTTATGCATCTATGGATAACTGAAGCCCGGCTCAAATTTTATTTTCTAACCAATGGAAAGCAATGCACAAAGTTGTACTTTAGGAAAATCAACCTCACTACGATATGTAAGACTGTACAAATATCTGGTAGTAGGAAACCCAGAAAACAAGAGGCAGTGAAGTATGAACTAGAGGTAACAGTAAGCAGGACGAGGAAAAAAATACGATACCAACCACAGTTAGATTCTAGGGGACTTTTGTATGTAAACAGCCATCGGGAAAGAGGAAGAAAGGAGTCAAAGTTGACCTAGATGTTGGGTGACTGGAGGATGGTGATACTATTAAAAACAAGGAATGGGGCACCTGGGTGGCGCAGTCGGTTGAGCGTCCGACTTCAGCCAGGTCACGATCTCGCGGTCCGTGAGTTCGAGCCCCGCGTCGGGCTCTGGGCTGATGGCTCAGAGCCTGGAGCCTGTTTCCGATTCTGTGTCTCCCTCTCTCTCTGCCCCTCCCCCGTTCATGCTCTGTCTCTGTCCCAAAAATAAATAAACGTTGAAAAAAAAAAAACAAGGAAGGTAGTAAGTTCAGAATAAGAAAACACAATGTGCACAAATTTTAACATGTAGACAAAATAGCTCAGTCAGGTGAGCATTCGACATTTGATTTCAGCTGAGGTTATGATCCCAGCGTCAGGGGACCAAAACTTGTGTTGGGCTGCAAGTGAGCATGGAACCCTCTTGAAATTGTCCGTGTCCCTCTCCCCTGCTTACTTGCGCTCTCCCTTAAAACAAAACAAAACAAACCCTCTTGTTAGTCTTTCTACAATAGGAAACGCTTTAAACCAAAAATTAAACTCAACGATCTTCCGTGGGTGCACTAAACAGTTTAACATATTAACCTTAAAATTTTCCTCAAATGTCAACTGAAAATTGGTTCAGAAATTAGATTAAGCAAGCACATCCTCATCCACAAGAGGGAAAAAAAATCAATGTTTTCAATGATTTTTTTTACAGTTCAACCCTCCATGAACTCATGAATACAGTGCCCCTGCTACCCCACAGTGCCTCCAGGTTCTACCCTCTGATGTATTTTCCTATACCACTAAGGGTTTTTTTGTTTTCAAATCACAAAATCTCATCATGGTAGAACCAAAATCTCATGGCCTGTGAAATGGGGTCTCGCATGATCCTTGCTGACCTAGCTAACCTCACCTGACACCTCTCCCCCATTCACCATTCCGCAGGGACAATGGTTCAGTACTTTGAACATGCCATGCTTCCTCCTCTGGTTGACTGATGACTTTTCACTGCCTCCCGGACCAAATTAACTCCATTCATCCTTCAGTTTCTCATTTTAAACGACTTCCTCAGATAAACCTTTCCCGACCATCCCCAATGACAACATATCTCACCCCTTCAAAGTGGCTGCCACAATAACCTACACTTACTTGGGAAGCTATGTTAAATCGCTATCTCCTCTGCTAACATCAGTTCCAAGATCGTAGGACCCTGCAGCTTATTCATTCCATAGCTACAGGACATAGCACGCCGCCTGGCACAAAGCAAATACTCCAGAAGACCTTTCTGAAAAAACATCATTTACAGACATAGCAGAATTATTAGAAATACGAACTATGGAAGCAAACTGAGGTGGAGTCCCAGCTCTGACCCAGTTCTGTGACTCAAGAAGTTATTTTTCAGCACCTCATTTTCTTCCTTTTGAAACTAAGGACAATAACAGAACCCCCATCATTGAAGATTAAGAGAGTTTTAAAGAAAATGCTTAAAACGGTGTCTAGCACACGGTTAGCATCATGTTTTGTCTCACTGACAATGAAGATAAAATAACATTGCCAGGCAGGAGAATTAATCCTGAGGTCTGCAAATATCTCAACACAGTCTACACAGAATATAGTGAACGCTCGTTAAATAGTAGCTATCGGAGTTGGCAAACACAGGCCCACTCAACTACCTTATTTCATAAACTTGCAGTCTCCTTGACTCGTATCTCAACTTCCTTTATCAGATTCCTCCATAGGGGCTGGAAGGCTTCTTTCGCTTGCTGCCGCTAGGCTCTATTTAAGAGTTAAGGTGATCCAAAATCTGGTCCCAGGCTCCCTAGCTGTTTCCTCCGGTTCACGCCACTCCCTGCCCCCAGCCCCAATAAATTACCTATAATAATAAAGGGAACAAAGCAAGGTTGTTTCTTTGCGGTCTTCAGGCAAGCGTGCAAGACTGAGGTCGGTCCTAAAATCTTCCCTGTCCTCTCCCAGCTCCCAGCAGGGTACAAAAATCTTCTCTTTGCATTAGCAGAGTGCCTAGGACAAGCTGTACCCAGGAACTTATCACATTGTATTGGAGTTATTTACAAGGCCCCCTGGCTGGTTTATATCGGACCCTGCCGGCGCTCAGGGAGCTCTCGCACGAGACTGGAGCGGCCCGAAGTTTCGAGACGAGCGTTCCACACAGCATTCAGCCACATCCCACGCGGGAACAGCGGTCTCGTTCACTGCGCGGCGCTCCAGGTACATTTGACGGGTTCGCGTTCCCCGCGCTGCAGAGGGTTTTGACGCACTTGGATGTCCCCGCAAGGGCTGGGTGGGAGTCGCCGGCTTTCTCGAGAAGAGAGCCCTCCTGAACCGAGTCGGGAGGGTTTGGGACTGAGGCCCGGCGCCCCTAGGCCGGGGGCGCCGGAGTTCAAAGTCATAGGGCATCGCCGCCCGCGCGCTCCAGGCCGCGCTCGGCTCCACGGACGCCGCCTCCCGCGAGGTGCCGCCGGGGAAACTCGGTCTTTCGGCGCT
This sequence comes from Leopardus geoffroyi, assembly GCF_018350155.1. Classification (NCBI taxonomy): domain Eukaryota; kingdom Metazoa; phylum Chordata; class Mammalia; order Carnivora; family Felidae; genus Leopardus; species Leopardus geoffroyi. Next base: position 4,351,972 of record NC_059340.1, read on the forward strand.
TTCGCCTTCGCGCAGCAGGCCGGGGCCGGCCCGCGAAACTTCCCGAAGTGGCGGGAGCGGGGGAGGGTCCGCCGGCCGCCTGCGCCTTTGTGGCTCCCGCCTCGCCGCCGGCCCCACTGCTCGCGTCCCTCGGCGGCGCCCCGCGCGGCCCCGGGCCCGCTCGCGTTGGGGCGGCCGCCGGGCCAGGCCCGCGCCCCCGACTCCTCGGCCCCGCCGCCCCTCACGGCCGAGGCCCCCGCCCCCGCCCCCACCCCGGGGCTTAATGGAGGCGCCGGGCGGAGACGCCACTCGCCTCACACGGCCTGCCGAGGAGCTGGACGCGCCCCGCGGCCGACACTTACTCGCCACTCAGCTCGCCGGCTCGCCAAGCGGGCTCGGCGGCCTCTGTCGCCACGGCTTTTAGTCACCGGGAGCGGCCGCCGACAGCTTCGTCGCCGCCGCCTCCGAGGCTGCCGCTGCACTCCTTCCGGCCCCGCCGCGGCTTCACCCCGCGCCTGCGCACAGCGCCCCCTCCCGACTAATGACAGGAAGAACCATAGAGGCACGCCGGGTGCTAGGGAGGAGGGACCTGGGGAGTAAGACCATAGAGAGGGACGCCTTTCCGCTCACCACCCAGTGAGTCTTGACTCCCCCACGGGGTGGGAGGATGAAGGGAACTGAGGTACCCTTCCCGCCACCCTAGGAAGTGTCACCATCTCCCTAGAGATGAATAGGTCGGGGGTGGGGGTGGAGGTGGGCAGAAACAGGTGCCCGTGAAAATCCGCTGGATATGCATTTGTTTGCACCTCTTGTCTTTGGCAAGTCATTCATTCAATACGTATTTTCCGGAGAGGTTCCTGTCAGCCAGGCACTGTTCTAGGAATTGGGGATACAACGGTATGGAGGGTCCCTGTTCTCCTGAAGCTTATGTTTTAGCGGGTGGGTATATAGCTAGGGAACTCGCTAACTAGTAAACTAATGAACTAAAATACTGGTTCGGGCAGAAAGTGTTCAGGGAAAGAAAAAAAAAAAAAACACGCATAGGAAAAATAAAGCAGCGAAAGGGATAGAGCGTGATGTGATGAGGATACCGGTGTGGTCAGGGAGTCTTCCGAAGAGGGGACATTTCAGCAGAATACGGAATGACATAAGGAGGTGAGAGCGATGGTGACCACCTGGAGGAAACACACTTCAAGCACAAGGGAGATGCCTGGCGTGTTAGAAAAACAGCGAGCCTGCAGTGCGGTGAGTGAGACGAGTGTGGTAGGGAATGGGGGTTGGCCAGGTGGTAGGGGGCCAAATCATAGGTCTTTTTTTTTTTTTTTAATCTGTATTTATTTATTTTGGGGGGGGGAGGGACAAAGAGAGGAGAGAGAGAATCCCAAGCAGGCTGCACACTGTCAACACAGAACCCCACATGGAGCTCCATCCCACCAACTGTGAGATCATGACCTGAGCCCAAATCAAGAGCTGGATGCTTAATCGAATGAGCTACTCAGGTGCCCTCATAGAAAGTCTTGATAAGAAATTTGATTAAAAAAACCTTTTTTTAAAATCTATTTCGAGAGAGACAGCGTGAGCAGGGGAGGGGTAAAGAGAGAACAAGGATCTCAAGCAGGCTCCTGCCTGCCAGCACGTAGCCTGATGCGGGGCTGGAACTCAGGAACTGTAAGATCATGATCTGAGCTGAAACCAAGAGTTGGACGCTTAACCAACTGAGCCACCCAAGCGCCCCAGAATCTGGATTTTCTTCCAACTGTGATGGGAAGCCACTAGAGAATTGGGAATAGAGGTGTGGGCTGATTTTTCCGAGAACGTTTTCCAAAGATGACCCTGGTGGCTATTTGAACAACAGACTCTAGAGAGCTCAGAGTAGAAGCAGGAATGTGTTAGGAAGCGATTGAGGGAGTCAAAATAATTATTACATGATGGTGACTTTAACTAGGATGGTCAGGAAGGAGGTGGTGAAAAATAATCACATTAGGGATTGATTTTTTTTTTTTTTTTTTTTTTTTTTTTTAGATAGAACAGAGACATTTGCAGGTGGATTGGATGTGAGGTGAGAGAGAAAGGAATCAAGGGTAACCACAAGGTTTTTGGCATGTGCAACTGAGTAAATGGTGGTTCCACTCACAACTAGGGGGGGAAATTGGGAGGGACAGGTTTTGGTCGGCCTAGGAAGAAGTGAACGTGTTTTGGACGCATTAAATTGCCAGCTAGACCTTCAAATAGAGATGTCAATAGGCAGTTGGATATATGAGTCTGAAGCTTCAGAAAGACAGGATAACTCAGGCTAGGGATTTACAATGGGGGGTCACTGAGATATGGATAATGTATAAAGCCATGGGACTGGCTATACTCATACCTAGGGAATGAGTAGATAGAGGAGAGAGGACGGAGCTCAGGGTCACTTCAACGTGTACCATGTAGAGGACGGTGCTGAGGAGGAAAGCCCGGTGAAGGAGAAGGAAAACCAGGAGCGTGTGATATCTCAGAGGCCATAGAGACAAAGTGTTCCAAGAAGGAGGAAAATTATCGGTGTTGACAGATGCTGCTCAGAGATGCAATACGACGGAGCTGAATCTCAGGGAAACCAGAAGGAGGGACATTGGCTGAGAGTGAGGCCGGGTACAAGATCTTGCAGTTTTGTAAAGGAGAGAGACAGGATGAGCTGAATGCTGTGGCCTTGCTGGCTCTGGAGTTCTGTGGTCAGAGATTTAAAGTGAAGCCAGGCAGCAAGGATGTGGGGCTTTCTCCAGCCACCCACTTAGATGCAGGGGGAAGAAAGGAGCTGGAGACAGTGGGTCAATGAGAGGTATGCTTGACATTGAGATTTTGGAGATGATGCAGTTGTTGGTAATGATGAGCCAAGAGATCGCTGAAGCCCCACGACGAGGGTGCCTGAGGTAGAGAGGAGGCGTAGATCATCGAAGGGCAGGGATTAAGAAACAAAGGGCTGGGTGTAGATAGATTATATAAGAGGATATTAAATCGTCAAGAAAGATGTCAGAAACAGAGGTGGGGCGTGGAATAAGACAGTTCCTAAAATCTTCAATGAATGAGGAGGACTGACCAGCAGCCCAGCAGATAGTTGCCCAGGAAAGAGGGTGGTATGGTTTCACGGCACGTGCTTTGAAGATTCAGTTAATCGTCATTGTTGTTTTTGATTTGCTGGTCCTGCTCCATCTTCTCAAAATGTCACAGAGGAGCCCACATCTGCCCTGTCACTGAACCACAAAACAGCAGAGCAGGAAAGGGAACAGCCTTTAACAAACCTCAGACTTCTGAGCAGTATGGGAATATCACAATTTTTGCCTAAGTGACCTATTGCCTATAAGTAATATTTTGTTCTTTAGACGGATTAATTTTTCGTCAAAATATATTTTTTTAGGGGGGGCCTGGGTGGCGCAGTCGGTTAAGCGTCCGACTTCAGCCAGGTCACGATCTCGCGGTCCGTGAGTTTGAGCCCCGCGTCGGGCTCTGGGCTGATGGCTCAGAGCCTGGAGCCTGTTTCCGATTCTGTGTCTCCCTCTCTCTCTGCCCCTCCCCCGTTCATGCTCTGTCTCTCTCTGTCCCAAAAATAAATAAACGTTGAAAAATATATACATACACACACACACACACACACACACACACACACACACACACACACAGTGTGGATAGGGGAGGGGCAGACAGAGAGGGAGACACAGAATCCGAAGCAGGCTCCGGGCTGTCAGCACAGAGCCTGATGCGTGGCTCAAACCCACAAACTGTGAGACATGATCTGAGCCAAAGTCAGACGCTCAACCAACTGAGCCACTGAGGTGCCCCAAAATATATTTATTTTAAAAGGGAAAACTCATTTCCCTCTATAAATAGAAAACAAGTCTCACTCTCCATAATGCAGAAAGTGACCATAAAAATAGGTTCCAGTAAATAAAACAATGTTACTGACTTCCTTTTTTTTCTTTTTTTTTTAAAGTTTTTTTATTTAATGTTTATTTATTTTTGGAGGAGAGAGAGAGAGAGACAGAGCGTGAGCAGGGGAGGAGGCACAGAATCCAAAGTAGGCTCCAGGCTCCGAGCTGTCGGCACAGAGCCCGACGTGGGGCTCGAAACGGGAGATCATGATCTGAGCCAAAGTCAGACCCTCAACCGACTGAGCCACCCAGGCACCCCTGTTACTGACTTCTTAAAAAGTTATAATTAGAGGAAACCAACCAATAAACCAGCCAACCAATAAACTGATAAACCAACCAATAAAATACAAGTAAAAATGAAAATCAAGGATAGATTAATAGAACTCAAAGTAAGCTTCCTTAAGAGAAGGATGGCAACCTGATACTTACATAACACCGTATGTTAACTAATTGGAATTAAAATAAAACTAAAAAAAAGAAATGAGGGGGGCCTGCATGGCTCAGTTGGTACAGCGTGTGACTCTTGATCTTGGGGTTGTGAGTTCTAGCCCCATGTTGGGTAGTACTTAAAAAAATAAAATAAAATAAATTTTAATTTAATTTAAAAAAAGAGAAGGATGGAATAGTTTGTGAGCAGTCAGCAGTATTAAGGGATTTTTGCTCCATATTTTTATTATAAGGAAAAATGTTCTATGTCAATAAGAGGAGTCACTTTTTTTTTTTCTTTTTTTGCTTTTAACGTTAACCAGCACCCAAAATCAGAAAGGGCAGAAGAGATCTGCCTGCAGACAAAACTATTGCCCAGAGCAATGCTTTGCTACTTTCCTGGGAAGAGTTTTCCCATGTATGGAAACTCGTCCCATGTGTATTGGCTATACTTCCGTGCAGTTATGGTGGAAGGTGTGCAACATAAGAGCACTCTGAGCCTTCCAGAAAGCTGGGGTATAATTCATACACCTCTGTGAGTCATTGCAGCACTGCTTCCTGTATTTCATTTTCTGGTTACAATTAGTTTAATGTGCCTGCCACCTGTAAAATCATTTATAATCGTAGAGGACTGCCATTTCCACACTCTGTATATCATCCTCACTCCCAAGAGCTGTGAGTATTGCCATCAGTTTTATCTCGATGAAGCCGTGCTAGTCTGGCCATGGAGGAAATTATTCCTGAACTCGATCTGCTTTCAGAAGCAGTAATTTCCTGCTATTCTAGCGCATTGCTTTTTTTTTTAATCAGTGTTATTGCAGAATGATTTATATGCAATACGACGCGCCCACTGTAAGTGTACATTTCTGAGTTTTGACAGATTCATGCGCCCACGCATATAACCTCCGCTGCAATCAAGATAGAGATCATTCCCATCACCCCCAAATATTCTCTGGTGCTCCTTCCTCAACCTGTAGTGGTTGATCCACTACCTCCAGCCCTGGATGCTAGGCAACCACTTATCTGCTTTCTGTCACTTTAGATTAGAATTGCTTTTTCTGTAGTTTCAGATAAAGGAGATCATAAAGCATGCATTCTTGTGTCTGGTTTCTTCTGCTCAACATATGTTTATTCTCTCAATTTTTATTGTGGTAAAATGCACACAACAAAATCTCAAATCTTAACCATCTTTAAGCGTATGCCTCAGTCGTATCAAATGTATTCATAATGGATATTGTGCAAACATCATCACCATCCATCTCCATAACTGTTTTCATTTTGCAAAACTGAAATTCTGTACCCATGGGACAAGAGCTCCCCATTCCCCACTCCCCCCCCCCCAGCCCCTGACAACGACCTTTCTACTTTCTGTCCCTATGATTATCACTACTCTAAGTACTACGTGTAAGTGGAATCATACAGGATTTGTCTGTGACTGGTTTTATGTCACTCAGCGGAACATTCTCGAGGTTCATCCATGTTGTAGCATGTGTCAGAATTTCCTTCCTTTTTAAGGCTGAGTAATATTCCATTGTGTGCCTTACCACATTTTGCTTATCCATTCATCTGTCAATGGACATTTGGGTTGCTTTCATGTTTTAACCCTTGTGAATAATGCTGCTATGGACATGAGTATACAGCGATTTCTTTTTTTTTTTTTTTAATTTTTTTTTTTCAACGTTTATTTATTTTTGGGACAGAGAGAGACAGAGCATGAACGGGGGAGGGGCAGAGAGAGAGGGAGACACAGAATCGGAAACAGGCTCCAGGCTCTGAGCCATCAGCCCAGAGCCTGACGTGGGGCTCGAACTCCCGGACCGGGAGATCGTGACCTGGCTGAAGTCGGACGCTTAACCGACTGCGCCACCCAGGCGCCCCTACAGCGATTTCTTTAAATTCTTCTGGATATATACCCGGAGTGGAATCACTGGCTCATAGGGTAATTCTGTTTTTTTAACTTTTTTTTTTTAAGAGAGAGAGAAAGAGCACAAATGGGGGAGAAGGGCAGAGGGAGAGAGAGAGAGAATCCCAAGCAGGCTGCATATCCAGCATGGAGCCTGACACAGGGCTCGATGTGACAATCCCGGGATCACGACCCAAGCTGAAATCAGGAGCCGGACACTCAACCGACTAAGCTACCCAGGCACCCCTGGTAATTCTATTTTTAATTTTTCAGTAAACATCATATTGTTTTCCACTATTTGACATTCCCACCGACTGTGTACGACGGTTCCAATTTCTCCATATCTTTACCGATCTTTACTATTTTCTGTTTTTTGTTAATAGCTATCCTAATGAGTATGAAGTAATATTATAGTCCTGATTTACATTTCCCTGATGATTAATGATCTTTAGCATTTTTTCACGTGCTTATTCACAGTTGTATATTTTCTTTGGAGAAATGTCTATTCAATATTTTGGCCATTTTTATGTGGATTTGTTTCATTGCTGTTGAGTTTCAGAAGCTGTCTGTATATTGTGAATATTGATCCTTTATCAGATATATGATTCCCAAATATATTCCCCCATTCTGTGGGTTGCCTTTTTAAAAAATTTTTTTTAATGTTTATTTATTTTTGAGAGACACAGAGACAGAATGCAAGTGGGTTAGGGGCAGAGAGAGAGGGAGACACAGAATCAGAAGCAGGCTCCAGGCTCTGAACTGTCAGCACAGCTTGAACTCACGAGCTGTGAGATCATGACCTGAGGTGAAGTCGGACGTTCAACCGACTGAGCCACCCAGGTGCCCCATGTGGGTTGCCTTTTTTCACCTTGTTGATATTGTCTTTGATGCACAAAATTTTTAAATATTCACGAAGTCCTGTTGGTCTGTTTTTAAATAGACACCTATACCTTTGGTGTCACGGCCAAGAGATCTCAAGATTTGGCAATCTATAATTGTCAGATCCAATGTCATGAAGCTTTTGCTTATTTTTTTAATTAATTAATTAATTAATTAATTTTTAAGTAGGCTCCACACCCAACGCAGGGCTTGAAATCACAACCTTGTGATTAAGAATCAGACGCTCTACCAACTGAGCCAGCCAGATGGCCCTAATTTTATAGTTTTAGATTTTCCTTTTAGGTTGATCCATTTTTATATCACTTTTTTTATATGGAATTCTGTAATTCTTTATTTTTTTTTCTTTATGCCAGGACCACACTGTTTTGAGTACTGTAGCTTTGGAGTGAGTTTTGAAATCGGGAAGTGTGACTCCTCCAGCTTTGTTTTCCTTTCTCAAGATTGCTTTGGCTATTTAGGGTCCCTTGAGATTCCATATGAATTTTAGGATGGGTTTTTCTGTTTCTATTAAAAAAAAGTGTCACTGGGATTTTGATAGAGATTGCCCTGAATCTGTAAGTTTCTTTGGGTGGTATTGACATCTTCACAATATTAATACTTCCAACCCATGGACATGGGAGGTGTTTTCATTTGGTTACATCTTCTTTCAGCAACGTTTTGTAGTTTTCATTGTACAAGGCTAGGTCAGCATATGTTTTTGGGGTTCCTCCACTTTGCGTGTGCCAATGGTTTATTCCTTTTGCTGCTGAGTAGAATTCCATTACACAGCTATAGCACAGTTTGTTCCTTTACTCACCAGATGATGGGCATTGAATTGTGTCCAGTTTGGGGCTATTTTGAATAAAGCTGCTAGGAACATTAATGTACACATTTGGGGGTGGATATCTGTTCTCATCTTCTGGGTGTGGAATTGCTGAGTCATGTATTAAGTGTCAAACTGTTTTCCAAAGTGGTTGTACCATTTTACTTTTCCCCTGGCAAGGAATGAGAGTTCCAGGTGTCCCTCATGGTCACCCACAGTCTTTAATTCCAGCCATTGTAATGGACGTATAGTGGTGTATTGGTGTGGATTTAATATGCATTTCCCTGACGGCTAATTGTGTTGTGCATCTTTGCTTGTGCCTTTTTACATCTTCTTTTGTGAAGTCTTGGGTTTCTTGTTTGTTTGTATTGGCCCATTATTTTTTTTTCAAAGATTTTATTTTTGGGGGTGCCTGGGTGGCTTAGTTAAGTGGCCGACTTCAGCTCAGGTCATGATCTCGCAGTCCATGGGTTCCAGCCCCGTGTCAGACCCTGTGCTGACAGCTCAGAGTCTGAGCCTGCTTCAGATTCTGTGTTTCCCTCTCTCTTTCTCTCTCTCTGCCCCATCCCCACTCAGAATCTGTCTCTCTCCCTGTCTCAAAAAAATAAATAAACATTACAAAAAAAATTTTTAAAGATTTTTAAAAGTAATCTCTGTACCTAACATGGGTCTTGGACCCACAACCCTGAGATCAAGAGTCACATGCTCTAGTAACTGAGGTGCCCCTCGGCCCATTATTTAAATTGAGTTGTTTGTCTTCTTATAATTGAGTTGTAAGAGTTCTTTTTCTATTTTGGATATGAGTCCCTAAGTAGTGTGTATATTTTCTTTCACTCTCTTGCCTTTTCATTTTCTTTCTTTCTTTCTTTCTTTCTTTTTAATTTTTTTTTTACGCTTATTTATTTTTGAGACAGAGAGAGACAGAGCATGAACGGGGGAGGGGCAGAGAGAGAGGGAGACACAGAATCAGAAGCAGGCTCCAAGCTCCGAGCCATCAGCCCAGAGCCCGACGCGGGGCTCGAACTCACGGACCGCGAGATCATGACCTGAGCTGAAGTCGGACGCTCAACCGACTGAGCCACCCAGGCGCCCCTCATTTTCTTTATATTTTGACAACATAATTAACAAGTTTGATCTAATGAACATATATAGAATATTACACGCATCAGGGGAATACATGTTACCTTCAGATATGTATTTATGAAAATGATTATGTACTAGATCATAAAGCAAGCACCAAAAAATCTGATAAACAGTATTTATAAGAAACATTAATGGTAAAATAAATGGAATGTACCATGTTCAAGAAAAGGATTACCCAATAGTCTAAAGATAATTTTCCCCCCAATTGACGTTTAGATATGATGTAATCCCAAACTAAATTTTGGAGGCATTTGTTAAACGAATTACAAAATTTATACAATAATGCAGAGCGAAAAAAAAAAAAAAAACCCAGTCAAGATACTTCTGATGAAGAATAAGGTAAGAGGACTTACTCCACTGGATTTCAAGACATTTTATAAACACATAGTAAGTAAGACAGTGTGGCAATAATAGAGGAATAAACCGGTGGGATAGATCAGAGAGCCCAGAAACAAATCTACACATACGTGGAAACCTGACATATGACAGCTGGTATCACAGGGAGAAAAAGGATGCCCTCATCAATATATGATTTTGGTGCACGTGGGTGGCCCAGGCTCAGTTGGTTAAGCGTCCGACTCTTGGTTTCAACTCAGGTCATATCTCATGGTTCATGAGTTTGAGCCCTGTGTCCGGCTCTGTGCTGATGGCGTGGAAACTGCTTGGGATTCTCTCTCCCTCCATCTCTCCGTAACCACCCCCATGGGTGCACGCACACACACACACACACACACACACACAGTCTCAAAATAAGTAAATAAACATTAAAAAATAAAATTAATTCTTTAAAATATGTAGATTCTTGAGACAACTGATTATCCGTATGGAAAAAAACAAAGAAAATAGATCCCTCCCTCACACACACACAAAAATCAACCGCAGGTGGAAAAAGGGCCTAAGCAAGAAAGGCAAAACTTTGAGAAAAAAAATATATAGGAAAAGAAACAATTCTTCAGGCATCCAGATGAAAAAAGGAAAGCTCCTGGTAGCCAAATTGCACAACCACAAATGCCACCTCTGGTCCACATGACCTGACTTCCCTTGTTCCTGCTGAGGCGTTGAGCCCGATAGGTGACCCCAGTTGCTCTCTGCATTCCCCAGTTCTGCGAGTTATTGCTCAGCTTGACTTTCTTGCATAGGCTCCCGGGGACCTCTGTAGCTGCAGAGTGTGACAGGATTCTCAACGGAGCCTAGAGGGTAGCAGGAGGAGAGGCTGGCAGGAGTGGGGTGGGACTGCCTTTGCATTTTCTTAAGAGTGTCTTCTGGGGGCACCTGGGTGGTTCAGTCGGTTAAGCTTCAGCTCAGGTCATGGTTTCACGGTTCGTGAGTTCGAGCCCCACATCAGGCTCTGTGCTGACAGATCAGAGCCTGGAGCCTGCTTCAGATTCTGTGTCTCCCTCTTTCTGTGCCCTTCCCCTGTTCATGCTCTGTTTCTGTCTCCCTCTCTCAAAAATAAATATTTAAAAAAAATTTTTAAAAAGTGTGTTCTGAAGGGCAAATTTTAGTTTTGATATATATATTTTAAGTCTTTTAAAAAGTTTATGTATTTTTGAGAGAGAGAGTGCAGGGGAAGGGCAGAGCGGGGGAGAGAAAGAATCCTAGGCAGGCTCTGCACCATCAGCACGGAGCCCGATGTGGGGCTCGAACCCATGAACCATGAGACCATGACCTGAACTTAAGAGTTGGACACTCAACCAACTAAGTCACTCTGGTGCCCAGTTTTGATACATATATTTTTAAAATTTCCATTCAATTTGAACATTTTCTTATTTCCCTTGTGATTTCTTTGTTAACCCATGGGTTATTTAGAATTGTGTTTAGGGGTGGGGCGCCTGGGTGGCGCAGTCGGTTAAGCGTCCGACTTCAGCCAGGTCACGATCTCACGGTCCGGGAGTTCGAGCCCCGCGTCGGGCTCTGGGCTGATGGCTCGGAGCCTGGAGCCTGTTTCCGATTCTGTGTCTCCCTCTCTCTCTGCCCCTCCCCCGTTCATGCTCTGTCTCTCTCTGTCCCAAAAATAAATAAACGTTGAAAAAAAAAATTAAAAAAAAAAGAATTGTGTTTAGGGGTGCCTGGGAGGCTCAGTCGGTGAAACGTCTGACTTTGGCTCAGGGCGTGATCTCTTGGTTTGTGAGTTCGAGCCCTATATTGGGCTCTGCGCTGACAGTGCTGAGCCTGTTTGAGATTCTCTTCCTCTCTCTCTGCCCCTTCCCCACTCTCTCTCTTTCAAAATAAATAAATAAACTTAATTTTTTTTTTTAATCTTTTAGTTTGGGGAGTTTTTAAGATATTTCTCTGGTTTCTAATTGAATTTCTTTATGGCTAGAAAACATACCGTGTAAGCTGTCCAACTTTAAAAAATTCATTGAGACTCGTTACAGGGCCGGGGAGTTTCTGGCGAATTTTCCATATACATTTGGAAAGAATGTCTATTCTGCCCCTCCTCAGTGGCGTGTTCTGTACATGTCAACTAGGTCAATGTTAAAAGCTACATCCTTCCTGATTTTCCATCCCCTTGTTCTTGTAATTAGTGAGAGTCAAGTCTTGAACCCTCCAGCTGTGACTGTAGGTTTGTTGACAACATAGAGTTGAGTCTTGCATTTTTAGCCAATTTCACAATCTCTGTCAATTAAAGTGTTTAGAGTATTTTAATTAAATATAATTCTTGATGTGATTGGGTCTAAATCTATGTAGATTATCTTGTATTTGTTTTCTATTTGACCCTCCTATTTTTTTTCCTGTCTTCTTTTGGATTTCACTGAGTAATTTTGAGATTTCTGTTTTTCTCTCTACTATTGGCTTATTAGCTATACTTCCTCATATTACTATTTTAATGATTTCACGAAGGTTTGTAACATGCATGCTGATCTTATCACAACCCATCTTTAAATAATGTTATTCCACTTTATGTTTAATCTGAGTCACTTACAAGAATATACTTCCATCTCTGCCTTCATCTTTTGTGGTTTTACTTCCACGTATAATATGAACTCCACAACCCTGCCCTTTCCAACATTATGCCTTCCGATTTCTAGCTGCCTGAGTCTCTGAGTTCTGATCTCTATCTCTTCCGCTTGATAAGGCTCCGGGGTTCTGATGAGATTTCCCTTCCTCGCTCCTCTCTGATCCGGAAATTGCTTCCAGGCATAAGCTGGGGTGGTGTTAGGCTCACTCAGCTCATTTGTTATCTTACTCTTGGGCACCCAGTCCTGGGCTGCATGCCGCCAATGTCTGAAAACCGCTGTTTCATGATATGCCCAGTTTTCCAGTTGCTTGCTGTGAGCAGATCAACTTAGGGAGTGGAAGTCTTAGCACCATTTTGTCCTTCTCCTGAGCAATAATGTTTTTGAAATCATGGATTTTATATTGTGTTTATATTGCTTGTATTCATATTAAAATAAATAACTGTTGGGGTGCCTTGGGTGGCTCAGTCGGTTAAACGTCCAGCTCTTGATTTCGGCTCAGGTCATGATCTCACTGTTGAGCCCTGCATCAGGCTCCACACTGTCAGCACAGAGCCTACTTGGGATTCTTTCTCTCTCCTTCTCTCTCTGCCTGTCCTCCCTGCTCAAAGTAGGTAAATAAACTGAAAAAAAAAAAACCAACAAAAAACTATTAACGTGAAAACACGTATCAATTAAAATGATTTTGCCCAGCAACAGTGGTATGTGTGTCTGCTTTGGAAAATCTTGAGCCAGTCTAATCCCAAAGTATTATAAATAGGTGGAAAGTAGAGGGCCTGTGACATGCCTGAGGTCACACGGACTGTTAATTTCCAATTCTGATGTGAAACCCAGGCAGTTTACCAATTTCCAGATTCTTTCTATTGCAAACCCCACCCCATGCCCCATTGCTTTCTCTTCTCCTTTGTCTATCTCTTTTCACATCCATGTTTTAAAGGAAGCTTCTGAGGCAAGAATCAGATTCTAAAATGTGTGTTGAGTGCCTACACTTAGCCTATTCATCATTCAGTCATCGGATCAAATGCTGTTTTTCTCACAGAAACCTTCTCAGACAATTTGGGGGTAGATCAGCGTCCCTTTTGAAATAGTCCTTTATAGTCCATTTACAATTTTTAATTATGTTTGAATTAGTGATTAGTTATTATTGGAGGAATGCTCTCTCCTCCATTGTGGTATACTGTATGAGGACTAGTCTTTCTTTCTTTCTTTCTTTCTTTCTTTCTTTCTTTCTTTCTTTCTTTCTTTCTTTCTTTCTTCTCGGCTCACTACTCTTCCTCTAGTGCATAATGGCTAGCACATAGAACCCACTCAATAAATACGTGTTGAATATATTTGCTAAAAACAGCATCAGTAGAGAAGCTGTAAGCCACTCAAAGTCTCAAAGAGATGCCTGAGTAAGATCTGATCAGGACTTGCTGGTTGAGCTCTAAAAAGCAAAAAAGCTGCAGAGTGTATCCCCAGATCCATCAAAGTGACCCTGGTATGGGAGGTCTGGTCTGCCCCTCTGGGGCGGATGACGCCAGCTATCCTCCAGTCACCACCTTGGAAGAATGCCAGGGCACACTCAAACCCCCTGAATTAGCCAACATCACCAGGGGATGTGAGCCTCGGTATTGTCCTGAGATCCAGCCATCACAGACCACCCATCAGAAATCCAAATTCATGACTCTCATGGGACTCCAGACCAGGGGGAAAGAAGGATTGAGAACCAAAGCAGCGATATTTACACATACCACCAGATGGAGGGACCATCTCATTAAAGGCCGTGGAGGTTGGCATCCCGACAATGATCCTGGGAATTTTACTGCGCATTGGCCATTGGTACGGAGAAGATGAAGTGGGTACAGAACCTTGAAGGACAAAAGCCTTCTTGCTGGCAAGAAGTACCTTGACAGGAAAATGCCCATGTCAGGGGCTTGCCCACCAAGACACCAAACTGCCTTTTCTAGAGAACAGTTGTACACCTGTGGTCCCCAGTGCTCTACCTGCCTGTGAAAAACTCTGCACAACAATCACCTTATTCACCTTGAGAGCCAGCGAGGTACCCAAGAGGTGCTGAAAGTGATTTCCTTCATGCCCTGGCTTGAATTTAATGTAGGTGACAGATGTTCTAAATTAGACTTCCGAAGGGAACACTGTATGTCATCTCTAATAATAAGCTTAGTGTCAAATTCTTAGTAGGGTGATGTTATGGGCTGAGCTGTGTCCCCCAAATATTCATGTGTTGATGTCCTAATCGCTAGTACCTCAGACAGTGACTGTATCTGGAGACAGGGTCTTTAAAAAGGTAATTATGGGGCGCCTGGGTGGCGCAGTCGGTTAAGCGTCCGACTTCAGCCAGGTCACGATCTCGCGGTCCGTGAGTTCGAGCCCCTCGTCGGGCTCTGGGCTGATGGCTCAGAGCCTGGAGCCTGTTTCCGATTCTGTTGCTCCCTCTCTCTCGGCCCCTCCCCTGTTCATGCTCTGTCTCTCTCTGTCCCCCAAAAAATAAATAAACGTTGAAAAAAAAAAAAGGTAATTACGGGGGCGCCTGGGTGGCTCAGTCAGTTGAACGTCCACCTTCGGCTCAGGTCATGATCTCACGGTCTGTGAGTTCGAGCCCCGCGTCAGGCTCTGTGCTGACCGCTCACAGCCTGGAGCCTGTTTCAGATTCTGTGTCTCCCTCTCTCTCGGCCCCTCCCCCGTTCATGCTCTGTCTCTCTCTGTCTCAAAAATAAATAAACGTTAAAAAAAATTAAAAAAAAAAAGGTAATTACATTAAAAAGAGGTCATTAGGGTGGGTCATAATCCAATACGACTGAAGAGACGAGGACATAGACAAACACACAGAGAAGACCAAGTGAAGACTCAGAGAGAAGGTGGCCATCTTGTGCCAAGGACAGAGGCCGCGAAGAAACCAAATCTGCCAACACCTTGATCTTGGACTTCCCAACTTCCAGAACTATGAGAAAATACATTTCTGTTGTCTAAGCTGCCCAGTCTGTGGTACTTGTTATGGTAGCCCCAGCACACCAATATAGGCAACTAGCCGTAATAATCAAGTAAAGAAATGATGAGAAATACACGGGAAAAAGGAAGAACCTTTGTTAATAAAGATTGTAATGCACGTACTAAAAAAAAAAAAATGCATCAATATGGAACTGTAGAGACACAGTGAAGGGGGTGATCATTCATTCCTGGGGCGGGTGGAGACTAAAGAGGGAGGGTCCGTCAACGGAGGGTGAGGCGGATTCTGGAAGGATGAGCAGCCATTTATTGGGTGAAGAGTTTGGGCTGGAGGAGGGGAGGAGAGGGTGAAAGAATGTGAAGGGTGCTCGGGAGCAAAGTCCTGATGGTGAGCAAGAACACAGTGAGCAGAGGATCTAGGAGTTGACGAAGTAAATCAGGGAGTGGAGAGGGGCGAGGGGGTGGGAGACAAGGGAAGAGAAAAGCTGCGACCAAATCCCAGAAGACTTGGGGCGCCAGGCTGACGGATCTGACAGCAGCATGGAAGGTTTGGAAGCCAGTGGAAGCGTTGCAGACTTCCTTTAAAAAAAAAAACAATACTTAGGGGTGCCTGACTGGCTCAGTCTGTAGAGCACACAGCTCTTAATCTCAGGGTTGTGAGTTCAAGCCCCACATTGGATGTAGAGCCTACCTAAAAAAAAGAAAAGAAAAGAAAAGAAAGAAATGACAAGGGCAGCCTGGGTGGCTCAGTCGGTTAAGCATCTAACTCCTGATCTCACCTCAGGTCTTGATCTCCAGGTCATGAGTTTAAGCCCCATGTTGGGCTCCATGCCAGGCATGAATCCTACTTAAATTAAAAAATAAAATAAAAATTTAAAAACCCACTTGGAGGATGGCTGTGTCCACTCAAATAAGACCAAAGTCATTGAGACAAGCCTTCCACTGGACACAACAAAAACAATGTGGATGTCGCATAAAACAACTTCTTAAAATAATCACAGAGCCACAAGATCTTGAGTCGTTACTGGGCTGAGAGATCCAAAGAGGATGTTAATCCGGGGGAGTCAATCAGGTGCAGGGCTGCCTGGGCCTGGAGTCACTCACTGGTCCTTTCCTAGGAGAGACTCTGAGGGTTTCATGTGACTAGGGAGGGGGTGAATGTTCTGACTTGGGAAACTTGACAGATGGGGTACAGAAGAACTTCCATTCTGAAGGTCAAGGCCGTGCTTTTCAGCTGGGACTTCCTGAGTTGAGATGCCTGCCCCCATGAACCTCCATTGTCTCTCGCCACACGTGGGCTACTCCCCTGTGGTAGAGGGTCCGTAAAGGGAGCTGCTTTCGAAGAGCCTGGCCATCAGCCTTCCCCCAGGTCCATTTTTGCCTTGCCATGTCCATACTCTTTATCTTGAACTTGGAGTACTTTGGGTTTTCAACTCTGCTCCTCTCCTTGGTTCAGCACTATGGCCCTTTTGGGAAAGCAGGCCCCTAACAAGAAGCCTCTTCTACCAGAACTGTGCCTTCTCTGGTTTCACAGGAGTCATTTTGAGCCTCAGTTTGTCTCTTTCATGAGGGACCTCCTAGAAAGGTTCCCCGAAGCAGCTGATGTATTCCAACATCCTGAATTTGTCTTACTAAACCTCTGACGCTAATTCAAGAAGATGTCCCTGCTTAACATGATGCAAACATTTCCAGATACAGTCCCAAACAGTCATTCCTCTCTGGAGGGCATTTCTGTCCTGCCTGTTTGCCATGTAGGAAGTGCTACATACGCAATGAAAGAATGACGGCTGAGATAGCATCGCAAACACATATCGTGCAACTATTTTGTCATGATTATCACTTTTGTTTTCATTTAGGCAAATCTTTCAGAGTTGTTGGCGTTGGTGGGGGCCGGTGGTTTTCAGCAGGGGGAGGCTTCTTTTTACTTAGTACTGCTGGAAACCATGTCACAAATACCTCTTGATTCAAGTAGGAAGGTATGTAGGAAGGTACACGTATCATGAGCTTGATGAATTTTCACAAAGTGAACACACTTGTATAATTGGCCCCCAAAACAAGACAAATAACTTGACCAGAACCCCAGAAAACCCCTCCTGCTCTCTTTCGGGCACTGCCCACCTCTCCCTTAGATGACTAAGGGTAGTCATTATCCTGACTTTTAAGGCCATGGATGGGGTTCTCCAGGCTTTTGTGACCTTTATTTCCTAAATGTATACAGAATTATATCGGATATACTCTTTTGTGCCTGGCTTCTTTGACTCAGCATTTCAACCGGGAGGTTCATTCCTATGTAGGTGTCAGTCATTTTCATTGTTGGAGAGTGGTTCTCGAAGTGTGGTCTGGAGAGCCCTGCGGCTTCCCGAGACTGCCTTCAGGGAGTCTCTGAAGTCAAAACTTTTTTCATAGAAATACTAGGCATTATTTTCTATTTTTGCTAATGTGCAAAAACAATGATGGGTAAAAGTGTTGGTGTCTTCACGTTAATCGAGACAATGGCACTAACCTATACCCACAGGCACTTGCAAGAAAAAAAAATCCAGTTTCACTTAAGAATGTACTTCATTATTGGGTCGCCTGGGTGGCTCAGTCGATCAAGCGCCGGACTTCGGCTCAGGTCATGATCTCACGGTTTGTGGGTTCGAGCGCTGTGTCGGGCTCTGTGCTGACAGCTCGGAGCCCGGAGCCCACTTCGGTTTCTGTGTCTCTCTCTCTCTGCCCCTCTCCCTCTCTCTCTCTCTCTCTCTCTCTCTCTCCCTCTCTCTCAAAAATAAAATAAAACATTAAAAATTTTTTTAAAAAATGAATGTACTTCATTAGAAGCAGTGAAAGTATTGACTTCATTGGGACACCTGGTGGCTCAGTTGGATGAGCATCCGACTTCAGCTCAGGTCATGATCTCGTAGCTTGTGGGTTCAAGCCTCACATCAGGCTCTCTGCTCTCAGCACAAAGCCTGCTTTGGATCCTCTGTCCCCCTCTCTCTGCCCCTCCCCTGGTTGCACTCTCTCCAAAATAAATAAACATTTAAAAAAAAGTATTGACTTCATTAGATCTGGACCCTTGAGTACATGTCTTTTTCATACTCTGAATGGAGAGTATGCCCGAAACAGGGGTTGTCTTGAGGAAAAGCCTTTGGGTGATAGCTGAGTCATGAACTAAACTGGCTACCTTTTTTTTTTTTTAATGGAACACCATCTTTTTTTTTTTAATATTTATTTATTTATTATTATTATTTTTTTTAACATTTATTTATTTTTGAGACAGAGACAGAGCATGAACGGGGGAGGGGCCGAGAGAGAGGGAGACACAGAATTGGAAGCAGGCTCCAGGCTCCGAGCCATCAGCCCAGAGCCCGACGCGGGTCTCAAACTCACGGACTACGAGATCGTGACCTGAGTCGAAGTCGGACGCTTAACCGACTGAGCCACCCAGGTGCCCCGTAAATATTTATTTATTTTTATTTATTTTTTTTTTTAATTTTTTTTTTTCAACGTTTATTTATTTTGGGGACAGAGAGAGACAGAGCATGAACGGGGGAGGGGCAGAGAGAGAGGGAGACACAGAATCGGAAACAGGCTCCAGGCTCCGAGCCATCAGCCCAGAGCCCGACGCGGGGCTCGAACTCACGGACCGCGAGATGGTGACCTGGCTGAAGTCGGACGCTTAACCGACTGCGCCACCCAGGCGCCCCTCTGAATTTCTTTTTGTATTTGGCTGGGTGACATGCTGGCTCGGCACAAAAGGGTGTGGGTAAAAAGATGCCCTCCGCCCATTCTCCTTCTAGAAGCGACTACGTATTACCAGTTTCTTGTGTGTGTTTCCAGAGTTACTTTGTGCTAAAAGAGCAAATGTGTGCACTTGTACGCTCTGTCTCTCTCTGTCCCAGAAATAAATAAAAAAACGTTGAAAAAAAAAATTAAAAAAAAAAAAAGAAACTACCACTTGCTGAGGCACCTGGGCAGTTCTTTCGGTTCAGTGTCTGACTCTTGGTCTCAGGATCTTGAGAGATCAAGCCCCACGTTGGGCTCTGTGCTGGGTGTGGAGCCTACTTAAAAAAAAAAAAAAAAAGAAAGGAAAAGTAAAAAGAAACTACCACTTGTCAAGTTTTAGTAAGATATCAAAGAAGAATATACATGATTGTTTGAAAAGACTATTAAAACACTCCTTTTCATCATGTATATACGTGTAAGGCCACAATTGCTTTACACACTTCAACTAAAACAACATATTGCAACAGACTGAATGCAGGAGCAGAAGTGAAAATACACCTGATTCCTATGAAATCTGACATTTAAAGAGATTTGAGAAAATGCAAAACAATGCCATTCTTCCCACTCATGCTTTTTTGAGGGCTTGTTTTGGAAAATATAGTTATTTTCCACAGAAATAAAAATTTATGTTACTCCGTAATGAGTTCATTATTATTTTTTGTTACTTTGTAATGAGTTCATTATTTCTAAATGACTTTATAATTAAGTATTTAAAGACCTCTCAATTTTAATTCCTAATACAGTAAACGCGATAACACTTTAGGGTCTCAAAATTTATGTAAAGGGCTTACAAAGCAAGTAAATTTGAGAAATTGTGCTGCACCACATTTTTTTAAACTTTTTTTTTTTTTAATTTTAAAAACAGAGGGTAAGAGAGAATCTTAAGCAGGCTCCACACTCAGCAGGGAGCCCAACGTGGGGCTTGATCCCACAACCCTGGGATCATGACCTGAGCCAAAATCAAAAGTCAGGTGTTCAACTGGCTGAGCCACCCAGGCACCCCTGCATCACATTTTATGAAGGTAAAATTTTAACTGCAAGAAAGAATTTATTTGCAATCATTTTTCCCCCCCTGTTACTTGGGGAAAAAGCCACCATTCAATTCTGGGTCAGCGCTCAGCTTGAGCAGAAGTTTGGGACAACACCAGGTCCTAGGCCATGTCGAGGGTACGGGAAATGGGGAGTTTCTCCTAGAGTGGTGGGCTCAGCTATGGAAATGGAAACCGAGGACTATGGTAGGTTGTTCGAGTAATCACCTCCCCCGCCCCCACCGGCAACCCAGCCCCAGTGAATCATGTGTCCGTGCAATTTGCAGTGTAACTTTGCCCCGCCCCCAAGAGGTGGAGTCAGGTAGACCCCACCCTCTGGATCTGTGGCCTTGAGACCAGCAGAATGCCACAGAAGGGACACTGTGCAGTGGTCATTTTAAAAGTATCGTCAAGATGGGGAGCTTAAACTCTGGAAGCAAAGATTCCTGGGAGAATGACCGAGTTGATAGCACCGTCCCTGTCTGTCTTGGGGATGCTATGATGACTGGGCTGGGATGGCAGCCCAGGGATAACGGAGACATGTATTCGCCCTCCAGGCCAGAGTGGAAGATTGTTATCAGAGATTGCTCATGGAATCAACCGAGAAGGTGGTGGCTGGTGGGGGTGGGAGGGACCTGGAGTCCCAGTGTCACTTACAGGGTTAAAACTATCAGACCCAAGAAGATTCAGGGTCAGTATCAATGCTGTAGCGGAGGGCTGATTTCTTAAATTTTGTGCATGGCAGGCTTGCGTTGGAGGGATGGGCCAAGTCTGGCGATGCCCGGGGTTGAGTCACACAAGTGGAAGTCGTTCCGAGAGCACTCATTCATTCAAGCCCTTTTTCTCCGTGATCTCGAGTTTCCCCTAGAGGTGGTTCTCTCTGTTGTGTTGAAATGCTTCCTGGATGCTTACTCTTAGCCTCCTTTGGCATGATTTGCTCGATCACGGGAGCTGGTGAGTGCCAGGCATGCCCGTGTGCTCCCACTTTGGGTAGTCACACTGGTTATCATGCTCGCTGTGTTCCGGGCTCTCCGCGGCTGTGATAGGCACGTGAGAGGAGGGGCTTTCTCTAGCGAGGATCAGCTGTGGAACTTTTGCTGGCATGTTCACACTTCCTCTTTTCCCAGGCCAACTTTTTATCAGAGCACAGTGGTTTTCTGGGAAACGTTTTACAATCTCCTCTCAAAAAAAAAAAAAAAAAAAGCCATGACTTGCACCATTTGATGATTGCCATGGGTAAATCCTTCCACCGTGACTGATTTCAGCCACCAGCTTGATGTCGCCTGACTTGCAAAACTTAAAAATGTAAAAGCCATCGCTTATAAGCCGGCGTGGGCTGGATCCAGCATCCCGCCCGGCCAAGACAGGAGGTATTTTGGAATCTCCTGTGCTACTGGAGTCTTAAACTGTTCCTGCTGTTTTGGGCTGTGTTTCTAACACGCCGGGATAGGCCCTGATTACCCCTGTGAACTTCCTCCTCCGACTTCGCCTCCTGCGCCCCGCCTCCAGTCCACAGCTGTTCCTCAGTCCTGGAGGGCTGACTCAGTCTCCCCGAGCGCAGCACTTCAGAGGCTCTCTGGAGTCATGAGGTGGCACTGCCTGATGGCACAGCTGCTAACTGAACACATCCGGCCTCTGAGAAGAGCCCGGAACCCCTCTGCTCCTGCCGTGGCTGTAGAGGAAACTCCTCCGACAGTGTGGGCGGAAGCCGCTGCAAATCATGGCATCTCACTCTGCCGAGCGCTCAGGGGCATTCCACAAGCCCTCAGTTGTCCTTGGTCCCCGCTCTGTCACACTCCTCACACCAGCCTTCCCAGCCGTCCACGTCTGTTCATGCCTGCGCATCGTCTGACTCCGCTTCCTCGCCGCAGAGATCTGGTCTGCGCTCTCATAGACCTAGACTCTTCTCAGACATCACAGCGAACCATCAAGCCAGTGGCGTCTTGGAGCAGGAAGAGCCCGTTGTGTGCAATTCTTCCTGACTCTGCGTTCAGTGACATCGCACCGGTAGCTTGAAATAGGCCACGGGGGAGCATTTACCCCATAGGAATCAACAGCACTGCGCACCAGAGCTCACTCCCCAGAGAACCAGTCGTGAAGCTTTTACTAGCCCTTATAGCGTTAGGTCTCCGTTGCAAGGCAATGACTGACCTCCCAACCATTTATCTCGTTCCCAGATCTTTCTTTCACTTGCCACTCGATACAGTCTGATCCATTTTGCTATATGTAAGTTTTCCCATAGCTACTTCAGGTCAGGCTTGCTCTAACCCTATCAAACCTGCTTGGTCATCGTCATTAGTCAAGTAAAATTTCTGGGGCTGACATTGTTAAAAGAGTCCCCACTTCTGGATCTGAAATTCAAGAATTATGATGGCAACTACGAAAGAAGTCAAGCACAGTTAGAACAGTATGGTGATAAAAGCCACTTCGTGTCAACATTTACGCAACACCACAAAACAATGACATAAAGACGATGATCTAAACACGTTTCTGGGGAAACAAAACAAAGCTAAATAATGAAGTCTGAGGCAAACTTGAAGCAGCAAGAAGAATGATGACAAAGATAGGGTCAACTCAGGAATCAATCAGGCTTTTCCGTCAGGGCCTGCCAGAGACCCCACACACGCCGTGGTTCTCTCTAGCATCACGGCACCTGCCATGGATACATGGAGCACCACGGCTGGCACCTGTAATATAGGCAAGGACTCCAGCAGCCTGGCCTTTGGCCCCCAGCCCGGGCCTGCTACAGAGCTCTCTCTTGCTCAGGAAGCACTCAAAAATGTCACCCTTCTGAGTCACCTAAAAAATTGTAGCTCTATTCTCATGTGTGATATGTGTCATCTCCAAAATCTAGAGAGGCCTATCAAACACCCAGCCTCTTTCTTGACAGTAGGAGATAAGATGTATAATAACTTGTCTTGGGCACCTGGGTGGCTCAGTCGGTTAAGCGTCCAACTTGGGCTCAGGTTATGATCTCACAGTTCGTGGGTCCAAGCTCCATGTCTGGCTCTGTGCTGGCAGCTCGGAGCCTGGAGCCTGCTTCAGTTTCTGTCTCTCTCTCTCTCTCTCTCTCTCTCTCTCTCTCTCTCTCTGCCCCTCCCCTGCTCATACCCTGTGTGTCTCTCTCTCTAAAAAATAAACATTAAAAAAAAAAAACTTTAAGCAACCTTAGCATATGAATCATGGTCCTCTTAGATTCCTAGTCTGATCATTCCAACATCCCTGCTTGTGGGTTTCTGCTGTGGTGAGCTTGATTCTTTCTCTCTGTTCACCTGTCTGTCTAGTTTAGGGGGCAGTGGCTTACCCTACGACCCTTACCCTATGACCTCACCTCTCTGACAGACAAGTTGTTGTTTTCAGTTTGTTGAGTTTCTTCCTTGTCGTTGGGATGGAGTGGCACCTTCCCAGACCCTCGCGTGCCAGACTGAGATCAGAGTTCTGTCCATCTGTTCTTAGGCCCTTTGTCTGTCTACCTTTGTGTGAATGTGGAAGTTGGTGGGCACTTGGTTGGGGAGAGGTGGCAGGCTCCGCCACCTCCCTCATTATCCCTGTCGGTTTTGTTCACCTCTTTGGGAGGGACAAGACTGGAAACCAACCTGTCCCCAGGCTCCTGCAGCATTAAAACATTCTTTTTCTCAATGCCTAATATATGCCAGGAATTGGTCTCATCACTGGAGATACAGCAGCTAATAAAACACTGTTCCTACCTCCTGGCACCCGCCTTCCTGCCTGCCTAGAGAGGATGCGTTCATCTTTCGAGTGCCAGCCTTCCGTGCTGCTTGTCCTGTAAATGTCAGCTGATAGCGTGCTCCGGGGAGGCGGTGGGCGTGGCCGTTAAGACATCAACCTCCTCTAAAGCGCCTGGCGCTGAATGAGGCCCAGATGCATGTAAAAGCTAGAGCAGACAGCGGGAACCGGTGTCACTCCTCTCCAGATCCCATGTTTACATTTCATGTTGAATTCTCTTCCGACCTGGAGAGCTGCCTGGAGGCCAGGAGTTGAAGGTGTTTTGACTGCAGAGAAATATTTTCCCATTACCATGCGCAACTCCAGCTGATATGAGAGAAGATCATTTCCCTGCATGCCAACCTCAGGGGCAGAAGGATGATGCCATCTCCCTAAAGGAAGACACACGAAGAGATATCCTCCGAGTGGAGGACAAAGCTTCAGATTTGAAATCAGCCCCCAGATCAGCAGCCCAAATGGACACTCACAGGCTTATCCTCTCTGAATCAACATTTAATTAAAAACAATCCAAACAAAGAATGCGTACAAGGATATGAAGGCTATCTGAACAGTAAATGACTTTTTTTTTTTTTTTTTTTTTTTTTTTGGTTTCGTATGTGTTTCCGTTTTAATCTCAGGGGTTGGACTGAGTGGGTGTTCTTGCCACTGGGCCCCAAAGGATCGTGATTCTGCGATTCTGTGTTGCCATGGGGATGGGATTACATGATTCAGATGCGCAGCAGGGTCCGCTGCCGAGGGAATTACAGGCCTCTTCACCCTCTCTCTCAGGGCTGGTTTTCTCACAGATATTAGCCACGGGACGAAATAAGCTCGGGGCCTCAGGTGCTGAGAGAGAAGGGAAAAATCAGCTTTGTGGGAGGTTTTGGAGGAAGTGAAAAATTCCACTTGCTGGTTGACCTGGGTGGTCTCCTGGAGACGGCCGGACACACGGATGGCATGGTTACAAGTGTCTTCAGAAGGCTCATTCCAAGGCACGAGTCAGTGCCTGCCATTCCACAGGGGCCTGCTGGGATCATGGCTAGATAGTGGCGAGACCCAGAAGATGTGAGTGCTCCAGAAGGCATCAGAACCTTCCAGACCCAGGGTACCATGGAGGATGAGCAGTGAGGGAAAGGAGGCATGAGGGAAGTTTCTGAGGCAATAGACAATTGTGTCTCCTGTCTGGGTTTTAGTTACATGGGTATATTTGTTAAAACTCATCAAATGGCACGCCTCTGTTCTGGGCATTCGCCTAAAATATAAATTCTATCTCAATAAAAGGAACACTTCAGATGGGAAGGGGAGACGGCAGCTTTGGGGAACCACAGGAGAATAGCCCTAGGGTGTCTCTAAACTTTTTTTTTTACCCCTTATGGAGTAGAGATAGTTTAGTATTTGCTACAGGGTACATGGCAGGGCGTGATGTTTGCGCTCGTGTTTTGTGTGCACATTGACCGCCCCGGTCGTGGTCCCCTGAGGATGATCGTGCCAGTCTCCTCCTCCTCCCTCTCAGCCCAGGACCTCCGAGTGTCATTCTGTGTTGCTGTCCTGTGTTGATTGGGAGAGCATAGCATTGGAGCAGGAGTTGGGGGAGCAGGACTCCAGCCCCCATCTGGTCACTAATCCACTGAACTCTAGTTAAATTCTCTGGGCTGCAGTTTCCCCAGGTGCAAAATGGGGTTAGCAAAGCTCAGGGTCACCACGAGGGGACAAAGCACCCTGGAGGGGTCTGTCCTCACAGCGGAGGAGACCGGAGACTGCCCAACGTGTGAACGGCAGGCGTGATGTAGAACACCGGCAGCTGTCAGGCACTCGGGGGCCTCGGGGTCTTCTGGTTTTGGGGGAAATCAAGAAACAAATCATGCGTGTGGCGGGGGGGGGATGCATTTTAGAACAAGGTGGTCAAGTCAAATTGTAGCTTTGCCACTTCTGATCTTGTATGGCTGGGCCAAGTCATTATTTCATTTCTCCTACATCATAAAGCTCCCTGAGTCTCAGTTTACACAACTGTGAAACGAAAAGCACGATCACAGCAAGTCAAAGGAGAAGAAAGCAGTGGAAAAGGTAACGTGTCAAAGAAAGTGTAGAATTTCCCACAGCCTGGATTTTGTGGATTGTCTCACTGTGGTGTCCTTGGATATTTTTCTTCCGCTCCTTGTTTTTCCTGTCCTGTGGGCAGTGAGATCCACAGGCTTAGACGGGTTTTGTTTTGTTTTTTTCACGACTACTCCTTGACTATGTTGCCTACAAC
Organism: Leopardus geoffroyi; assembly: GCF_018350155.1. NCBI lineage: Eukaryota > Metazoa > Chordata > Mammalia > Carnivora > Felidae > Leopardus > Leopardus geoffroyi. The sequence goes on from NC_059340.1 coordinate 4,377,706, forward strand.
CATATCGATGAACAGAATATCTGGCTTTCTCGTTTTTGTTTTTGTTTTTGTTTTAAACGTCAGCAGTTGTTGGCGGTCATTGTTTAAGATCATTAGGGATTGCAAAATGACGAATAGTATAATTCTATCAATTCTTAATTGACAGATTACCCCTTATCAGTTACTGGGTTACCCAAGGTACTATTTATATAGGAAAGACAAGATGTCTGCTCCTATATATACCCATTTTAAACATAATGACTTGAGGGGCACCTGGGTGGCTCAGTCAGTTGAGTGTCTCTTGATCTTGGCTCAGGTCATGATCCTGGGGTCATGGGATCAAGCCCTGTGTCGGGCTCTGTGCTGAGCACGGAGCCTGCTTGAGTTTCTCTCTCTCTCTCTCTCTCTCTGTCTCTCTCTCCCTCTGCCCCTCTTCCCTGCTCATTAGCACGTGCTCTCTTGCACTAAAATAAGAATAAATAAAAATAAATAAAAAGAATAATGACTTGGTCTCCTAGTATCTTCCAAAGGTGATTAATAAATATTTTTTTCAACGTGTCAGCAAACACGGTTTTTTTCTAGTCTAATAGGTGAGAAATGGCCTCTCCTCTTATCTCTCTTATAATGAATGTGGTTGAGCAATTTTTAATGTTTTAGAGAACTTGCTTTTTTTTTTTTTTTTTTTCCTGTGAGCTCTCTGTTCATGCCTAGTGTCCATGTTTAGGTAGGGCTTTTGTCTTCTCTAATTTTTAGGATCTCTCTCTGTATTAGACATAGTAACCCTTTGCCTATGACCTACATGACAGGTATTTTCCCCAGTAAGTTCTTTGCCTTTCTACTCTGGTCATGGTATTTTAAGCTTTGTAGATGTTGTTTAAATTTTCATTCAGTCAAATTTACTAATCTTTCCCACTATTGTATCTGGATTTTAAGTCATATTTATAGGGAAGTTTTCTTCATCCCCAGTAATAGAGAAATTTCCTCGTGTTTTCTTCTTTTTCTTTCTTCTTCTTTTTTTTAAGCATGGCACCCAGTGCAGGGCTTGAACTCGTTTGTGACCCTGAGATCAAGACCTGAGCTGAGATCAAGAGACACCTAACTGAGCCACCCAGGTGCCCTTCCTTGTGTTTCCTTCTAATACTCACATGGTTTCATTTTTTTATTTTACATTGAAATCTCTGATTCGTTTAAAATCTATTGGTTGTATGGTGTGAGGAATGGATCTAATTATATCTAATTCCATTAGGCCAGCCAGCTATCCCAGGATCACACATTAAAAAGTCCTCTATGCCCCTTACTGATTGGAAATGCTATCTTTATCATGCACTTATCTTGCATCTGCAGTTGATTCTTTTTAAAAAATTTTTTTTAAAGTGTATTTATTTATTTTGAGAAAGAGAGTGCAGAAGAGGGCAGAGAGAGAGGGGGAGAGAGAATCCCAAGCCGGCTCTGCGCCACCAGCATAGATCCCGATGTGGGGCTCAAACTCCCAAACTGTGAGATCATGACCTGCGCTGAAATCAAGAGTTGGATGTTCAACCCACTGAGCCACCCAGGCGCCCCTGCAGTTAGTTCTGATTCTGGATTTTGTCTTCTCCTTCTGTGCCCTTCTGTCCGTGAACAGGCCGGTGTCTCATTTTTAATGACAGAGGCTGCATCTGTGTTCTAATATATTGAAATCTGGCTGTCTTTCAAGCATTATCTGGCTGTTCTTATTTCTTCTTTTCCAGATTATAATCCACTTGTTTTTAATTCCAGGGGAAGGAGGGGCGCCTGGGTGGCGCAGTCGGTTAAGCGTCCGACTTCAGCCAGGTCACGATCTCGCGGTCCGTGAGTTCGAGCCCCGCGTCAGGCTCTGGGCTGATGGCTCGGAGCCTGGAGCCTGTTTCGGATTCTGTGTCTCCCTCTCTCTCTGCCCCTCCCCCGTTCATGCTCTGTCTCTCTCTGTCCCCAAAATAAATAAACGTTGAAAAAAAAAAATTTAATTCCAGGGGAAGGAAACTAATAGTATTTTTTCCCCTTGAGATCTTGTTAAATTTATAGATCAACTTAGGGAGGGCTGACATCTTCATGATGACCCTATCCAAGAATGTCACATGACTTGTCATTTGCTGCAGTTCCCCCTTTGCCTTTCAAAAGTGTTGTTATAGCTTCTTATGTGAATTTTTTAGACATTACTTTTTAATACTTTGCTTAAGTGTTTTATTTTGTGTCACCAATAGGGTCATCTCTTCCATAATACCTTTTTTCTTCCATTATATCTTTTGAACAGCTTTCGTTTATACAGATTTTTGCATGCCGGTTTTACAACCTGCTTCTTTTACAAAATCTCCTTATATTGTAGTGTTTTTCCATTGACCCTTTTGTGTATTCGAGAATATGATCACGCCATCTGAAATTGTAGTTTTATCTCTTTCTTTGTTCTAATTTGTTTTTTCTTACTTCATTACAGTGAATAATTCCAACACAGTATTAAAGAGCAGCAAACAAAGTGGCCTTATCTTAGTGAGAAAGATTCTAGTATTTTCTCTTTGGGATGAAGTATATATAGTTTTATTATGTTAAGGAAGTATTCATTATCTCCTGTTTTTATATATCTTTTTTTTTTTTTCCCAACTAGGCTTCCCACCCAGCATGGAGCCCAATGTAGGGCTTGAACTCATGACCCTGAGATTAAGACCTGAGCTGAGGTCATGAGTCAAACGCTTGACTGACTGAGCCACCCAGGTGCCCCTGTATAACACTTTTATCATGAATGGGTGTTGACTTTTCAAAAATGCCCTCTTTGTAAATGTTGTTTAAATTTGTGTGACCATTAAAATGGTCACATACATTTTCCCTTTAGTCCCATTAATATTATATACTAATGACTTTTCCAGCATCGAACCACACTTGCAATCCCATTAGAAACTCAATACAATGTCTTACCTTTATTTATTTGTTTATTTATTTTATTATTATTTTTTTTTAATTTCAAACATTTATTTATTTTGGGGACAGAGAGAGGCAGAGCATGAACGGGGGAGGGGCAGAGAGAGAGGGAGACACAGAATCGGAAACAGGCTCCAGGCTCCAAGCCAACAGCCCAGAGCCCGACGCGGGGCTCGAACTCCTGGACCGCGAGATCGTGACCTGGCTGAAGTCGGACGCTTAACCGACTGCGCCACCCAGGCGCCCCTATTTTATTTTTTAAATATTTTGCTTTTAAGTAACCGCTGCACCCAATGTGGGGCTCGAGCTCACAACCCTGAGATCAAGAGTTGCAGGAGATCAAGACTGCCTGGCTGACTGAGCTAGCCAGGGGATCCCAGTGTCTTCCTTTTAAAATAGGATTCTGTTTGCTAATATTTTATTCAAGATTTTTGCCTATTTCATATGTAAAGTTGGTCTGAAAGTTTCTTTCTGGTGTGTAATCGCTGTGAGCATTGGACATAAATGACATACTTGCTTTATAGAAATATTTTGGTCCTACTTTTCTTTTCTCTTTGAAAAATTTTTTTTTTAGTTAGTTAACATACAGTGCAATATTGGTTTCAGAAGTAGAATTCAGTGATTCATCACTTACATATTACACTCAGTGCCCATCACAAGTGCCCTCCTTAATACCCATCACCCACCCGCCTCCCTCCATCAACGCTCAGTTTGTTCTCTATCCTTAAGAGTCTCTTGTGGTTTGTTTTTCTCCTCTTTTTTACCCCACCTTCCCATATGTTCATCTGTTTTGTTTCTTAAATTCCACATGTGAATGAAATCGTATGGTATGTGTCTTTCTCTGACTGACTGATTTCGCTTAGCCGTAATACATTCTATCTCCATCCACGTCATTGCAAATGGCAAGATTTCATTCTTTTTGATGGCTGAGTAATGGTCCATTGTACATCTATGACATCTTCTGTATCCATTCATCACTCAATGGACATTTGAGCTCTCTCCACAGTTTGGCTATTGTTGATAATGCTGCTATAAACATTGGGGTGCATGTACCCTTTGGGGTCTGTATTTTTGTATCCTTTGGGTAAATACCTAGTAGTGCGATCGCTGGATCATAGAGTAGTTCTACTTTTAGTTTTTTTCCTACCTTTATTTATGTTCTGGAAAGGCTTGAGAACAACTGGAATTGTGTAGTCTTTAAAGGTTTGGTACAGGGGCGCCTGGCTGGCTCAGTCTATAGAGCATGTGACTCTTGATCTTGGGGTTCTGAGTTTGAGCCCTACGTTGGGCCTAGAGCCTACTTAAAAATATGGTTTTCATTAACGTTTTCGTATAATTTCTCAATTAAACAATGTGAACCTGGTGCTTTTGTATTACTCTTCTCTGTTTCTTCTATGGTAATTGATCTATTTAGGCTTTCTGTTTCCAGTGGGGTCAATTTTGAAAAATGGTATTTTTCGAGAAAACTAGAAATTTCACATACGTTTGCCAATCTTTGGATAGAGCTCCAGGTTCTCTAATTTATTTGCATAGATTTGGTGAAATAAACTAGTGTCTTATTGTTTTGTAAAATATCCCTGTTTCGGTACCTATTTCCCCTTTGTCGTTTCTGATGGAGACTCATCAGATTTATCCGAAGGCACCCTGCATTTACCAGGACGGGGAGGTGCTCCTTGATAAAGTCCAATGCAATTCACCGTCATTCTGGTGCAGAGAGCAAAGGTTACAGCGGGAACAGAGACTGAAAGGCCTAGCATATGTGGGAAGATCCGTTAAGCAGAAGAAAGTAGGTGCTGTTACATATGTTAATTTTTCAAGGAGCGTTTCTTATAAATACATGTGTGGGTGTGGCCCCCAATCCCTGCTCCTCCCCACACGGTAATGTGAGGAGCCTGGTCACGATTAATCCTTTTTAAAAAATATTTATTTATTTATTTATCTTAGAGAGAGCATGAGCAGGGGAGGGACAGATGAGAGGGAGAGAGAGAATCCCCAGCAGGCTCCTCGCTGTCAGCACAGAGCCGGACATGGGGCTCAAACTCACAAACAATGAGATCATGACCTGAATGGAAATCAAGAGTTGGACCCTTAACTGACTGAGATGCAGGTGCCTGGTGACTAATCTTTTTTTTTTTTTTTAAGTTTATTTATTTTTTAGAGGGAGAGAGAGACAGAGCATGAGCAGGGGAGGGGCAGAGAGAGAAAGGGAGACAGAATCTGAAGCAGGCTCCAGGCTCTGAGCTGTAAGCACAGGCCTCAAACTCTAGAGCTGTGAGATCATGACCTGAGTGGAAGTTGGACGCTTAACCGACTGAGCCACCCAGGCACCCACAGGATTAATCTTTTGAAGGAGTGTTTATCTCAAATGAGTTTTAAATTCATAGGCTAGAAATCCCAGACAACTGGTATCTTGATGAAGAAGAAACCAAGGGGATTCCTGGTTTGTGAGTTCGAGCCCCAAGTCAGGCTTTGCGCTGATGGCATGGAGCTGGCTTTGGATTCTCTCTCTCCCCTTCTCTCTACTCCTTCCCTGCTTTCTCTCTCTCTCTCTCTCTCTCTCTCTTTCTTTCTTTCTCTCTCTCTCTCAAAAATAAACATTAAAGAAGATGAAAGAGGAGGAGAAGGAGGAAAAGGGGAAGAAGAAGAAACCAAGGAAGTTTTCTGTTCTACTCCTACTCTATCTACTCTCCTCACTTTCTGCTCTGGTTCTCAGCCAAAAGTCCAGGTCTAAACTATAGAGCACCATCCTTTGGCATGCTGGCTTTGGATTCAGAAATGCTGAATTTTTTAAAGACTTTTTTTTAAGTTTATTTTACTTATTTCGGCTCCTGAGCCGAAATCAAGAGTAGGATGCTTAACCAACTAAGCCACCCAGGTGCCCAAGAGATGCTGAATTTTTAATCCTGGCTTCTAACTATGTGAGTTTACACACGTCATTTTAGTCCCTCTCAACCTCGGGATCCGCACTTGTCAATTGGAGATCCTAACGTACCTGTCTCACGGGGTTGTAGTAAGAATCCAACAAATCCTGCATGGGAACAGTCAGGACAGTGGCCGGCGTTCCGCAAGGAATCAGTTCACGTGAATCAGAAGTGCTGGTGGGGTGGCGTGGTAGGCTCATGGGATGCCCTTTGGCTTAGAAAAGGAATTTGGATGTCAGATTTTTGAACTGCTGTGATGGCGGTAACGTTGCTGGCATTTTCTTGATTGTATGGATGAGGGGCTAGTACTGTGGTTATTTCTTTCTTTTTTTTTTTTTTAATTTTTTTTTTCAACATTTATTTATTTTTTTTGGGACAGAGAGAGAGACAGAGCATGAACGGGGGAGGGGCAGAGAGAGAGGGAGACACAGAATCGGAAGCAGGCTCCAGGCTCTGAGCCATCAGCCCAGAGCCCGACGCGGGGCTCGAACTCACGGACCGCGAGATCGTGACCTGGCTGAAGTCGGGCGCTTAACCGACTGCGCCACCCAGGCGCCCCTATTTCTTTCTTAAAGTCATCCCGGACACCCCTTTCTCTCTCACCCCACAGCGGATTTATCAGCAAACTCTGTTGACTCTGATATCAAAATGTAATATATATTATATCTAAATTATATTGTATATATTCAATATTATCTTTAAACATCCAACCTTATCTCAGAACTTCTACTCGTGTGACCATAAAATAATGTACTTGGATTATTGCAATAATAGCATTTGAAGTCAGGGTCAGCCGACTACTGCCTGCGGGCCGAATTATTGGTTCATATCATTTGCACATTTCAGGTGGGTTTTTTATCTTTTGTGGGTTGATATGTAGGCAGCAGTCATAGGTTCTGGATACTAGTCATTTGTCTACGGTGTGTTTTATGACTGTCATCTCTGAACCTTTAGCTTACTTTCTAACATTATTTATGGTGATATTGTATGTAATCTTTCACATTTTATTTTATTATTTTTTTTAATGTTTATTTATTTTTAAGACAGAGAGACAGAGCATGAACGGGGGGAGGGTCAGAGAGAGAGGGAGACACAGAATCTGAAGCAGGCTCCAGGCTCTGAGGTGTCAGCACAGAGCCTGACGCGGGGCTCGAACTCACGGACCGAGAGATCATGACCTGAGCCGAAGTCAGACGCTCAACCGACTGAGCCACCCAGGCGCCCCAATCTTTCACATTTTAAATATCAGCTTATTAAATTTTAAGCTCCTGAGGGTATGGGTCTTGATTTGCGCAACTCTTTTTTTTAATTAATATATATTTTTTTAAGAGCAGTTAGGTTCACAGCTTATTGAATGGAAAGTATACGGAGTTCCTGTATAACTCCTGTTCCCATATAGGCACAGGCTCCCCAACTATGGCCACTATGTACAGGGTGCTACATATGTTACAACTGATGAACCCACTTTGATCTACCATAATCACCCAAAGTCCACAGCTTATGTTAGGGTGCACTCTTGCTGTTACACATTCTATGGGTTTGGTGGAATGTACAATGCATATACTCACCACAGTAGTATTGTACAGAATAGTAACATTGCCCTAAAAATCTTCTGTGCCCCACCTATTCATCCCTCCTTCCCTCCTAACCCCTAGCAAGCGCTGATCTTTCACTGTCTCCATAGGTTTGCCTTTTCCAGAATGTCGTATAGTTGGGATCCTACCATATGCAGCCTTTTCAGACTGGCTTCCTTCACTTGAGAAGTATGCATTTACATGGCTTGATAGCTCATTTCTGTTTTAGAATCGAATAATACTCCATTGTCTGGGTTGACCACCGTTTATCTATGCATTCACCTACTGAAGAACACCTTGGTTGCTTCTAGGCTCTAAAAATCAGCCTTTTGTGTGGACGTAAGTTTTCAGCTCCATTGCGCAGATACCAAAGACTGTGGTTGCTGGATCATCTGGTAAGAGTATGTCTGGTTTTATAAGAAACAGCCAAACTGTCTTCCAAAGTGGCTGCGCCATTTTGCACTCCCGCCAGCCGTGAATGGGAGTTCACTCACATCTTCACCGGCATTTGGCGATGCCAGTGTTGGATTCTGACCATTCTCAGAGCTGAGTCAGTGTATCTCGTTGTTTTTAATTTGTGATTATCTGATGGCAGATGCGTTCAGGGCAAGTCTACAAGCGACACATTCCCTCAGTTTTGTTTCTGTGAGAAAGTCTTTATTTCTTCTTTTCCTTTGAACCATAATTTTGCACGTTACATAATTTTAAGTTAGTGGGTTTTTTCCCTCTTAATTCTTTAAATATTTTACTCTGTCTTCTTCTTGCTTGGGTGATTTCCGAGAAGTCAGGTTAATTTTTACCTTTGTTCCTCTATAGGTAAGCTGATTTTTCCTTTGATTTTTCTGAAGTTTGAGTATGACATGCCTAGATATATTTTTTGTTTGTTTGTGTTTGGGCATTTATCGTGTTTGGTGTTTTCATTTTTGTTTGTTTTTTGTTTTGTTTTGTTGTTTTGTTTTGTTTTGGTGTTTTCTGAGCTTTCTGGATCTGAGGTTTGATGTCTAACATAAATTCTCAGTCATTTTTGTTTAAAATGTTTCTTCTTTTATCTCTCTCTTCTACTGGTATTTCCATGACCTATATGCTATGTCTTTTTTAGTTGTTCTTAGATATTCTGTTCTGGTTTTTCTTTCTCTTTTTCCTGTTTTTCCCCTCCTCCTCCTCCTCCTCCTTTTTTCGTCACTTTTTAGTTTTTGAGGTTTAAGATTAAAATATTTATTTATTTCTTTATTTTAGAGGTGGCGGGGAAGGGGCAAAGGGAGAGATAGAATCCCAAGCAGGCTCTATGCTCAGCATGGAACCAGACCTGGGGCTCAATCCCATCACCCTGGGATCATGACCGGAGCTGAAATCAAGAGTTGGACGCTCAACTGATTGAACCACCCAGGAGCCCCAGTTTTTGAGGGTTTCTATTGAGATGTCCTCAAGCTTAGGAACTCTATCCTCAGATGTGTCCAGTCCCCTGATAAGCCCATCAAAGGCATTCTTTATTTTGGTTACAGTGCTTTTGATTTCTAGCATTTCCTTTTTATTCTTTTTTGGAATTTCCATCTCCCTGCCTACATTAGTCACCTGTTTACCCGTTGTCTGCTCTTTCCATTAAAGCCTCAACCATATTAATCACAGGTTTTAAAACTTTTTGGCCTAGGAATCCAACATTTCTGGCATACCCGATTCTCACTCCCATGATTGTTCAGTCTCTTCAAACTGTTTTTTGTCTCTTAGTATGCCTTGTAATTTTGTCTTGATTGCTCGACATGACACACTGGGTAAAAACTGCTGTAATGGGCCTTTAGTAAAGTGGTGGTAAGGTGTCAGGGAGGGAGAGCACATCCAATGACTAGGTGTCAGGTTTGTAGTCACCCTGTGCCTCTGGACTGTGAGCCTCACACATGCTGCTCATTCCGTCTCCCTCATTGGGTGGGATAGTATAGTTACAGCTGGCTGGAGCTGAGAATCTCCCTTCCTCTGGTCAATTAGGCTCTGATAAGACCCCAGTAGGTTAGGCTCTGGTTAACTAGTTTCTCCTGAGGGCAGGCCTTATTTAGAAGAACAGAATGCTCTGGTGTATTTCAAAATGGCTACCGTTCCCTTCTCCCTGCGGGAAACGTGAGGGAGTTTTCCTCGCATGGTCGCTATGAGCACCGGGGGGGGGGGGAACTCCTGAGGTAAGACTCATGAAAGCGTGTCCCCCTCCCAAGGTTTGGACTCTCAGACTTGTTCAAAACACTGAGCCTCCAGCAACTCATCAGCTTCAGTGCAGGTTTTCTTAACCCAGACCGGTTCACGCGGAGGTTTCTGCTCTGGTAAGTGGTGATTCTCTGAATCTTCCTGCCTCCCTCTCCATTTTGGGGCCCCGTGGCTTGCCCATGCCCTCACCTCCCTGATGGATCTAAGTAGAGTTGTTGGTGTTTTAGTTTGCTCAGTTTTTAACTTGTGAGGGTAGAGTGGCAACGTCTAAGCTCCTTAAGCTACTGTGGTATTTATGTACAGTTGATTTGTTGGCATCTTGGAAAAGTGGAAACAATAGCTTTGGAGGAGAATTGAGCCACCCCAGAGATGCTGAAGGAAGCACGAACTATAATGGAAAACGGTCCAGAGTTGAAAGCAGGAAGGCAGATTCTACTTAGGTACCTGCCACCCACATAAGTGGGGCTATGCAGAATTTTTACAGTAAGGAGTAAGAGATTTACTTCATTAAATTTTTCTGGGGCACCTGGGTGGCTTAGTCGGTTAAGTGTCTGACTCTTGATTTCAGCTCAGGTCATGACCTCACGGTTCCTGGTCTGAGCCCTGCATTGGGTTCTGTGCGGGCAGTGTGGAGCCTGCTTGGGGTTATCTCTCCCCACTCTCTCTACCCCTCCCCTGTTGGTGCTCACTTGCCTGCTCCCTCTCCCTCTCCCTCTCCCTCCCTCCCTCCCTCTCTTTCTCTATCTCTCTCTCTCAAAATAAATAAATTAAAAAAATTTTTTTCTAAGAAGGAGAAGATTTCAAATGGGATATTAATTCCTTGGTTGAAACCTGATGATATCAGGAGCTTGTAATACTTAAATCTGGGACTTTTTGTAGTGTTGGCGTTGTGTTATTTTAACCGTGACGTCACTGGCTGTTTGTTAGATTGTTACTGGTTGTCTCAGGAAAATATGGGGCTGCTTTCTCACTTATGGGTGTTTCTATATTTGGAAAGAGATTTGATGCTGAATCTGAGATCTGGAGCTGCTGTCTGGGGCAATATTCCCAACAGGAATGAGCGACAAACCCTGTTGTATAGTTGCATTGGGGATTCCAAGTCCAGCTCCCAAATGGAGGTGCTGAAGGAGCCCATCAGTTCCCATGGAAGACGGCCCAGGCTTCAGTCATGGAAGAAGGAAAGCAGATTCTACCTGGCAAGCCACATACTCTGGACTCAGGTTTCTCATGATTTAAGTCCCTGGTCTGATGAGGCTGTAACTCCCTGACTTTGCATAAGCTACGTGATTGTCTTAAACAAGTGGTTCTCGATTGGGGGCAATTTTGCTTCCCCTCCACACCCCAGACACACGTGGCAACGTCCGGAGACATTTTCGGTGGCCGTAAATGTGGAGGGTGCTACTGGCATCTGGGTGCCGCTACACGTCCTACAATGCACAGGACAGCACCCCTACGACGGAATTAATTTGGCCACAAATGTCAGTGGTGGCAGGGTTGAGAAACTTGTTCAGCAGGGCGTACCTAAAGGTGAAATTGCCGGGGCTTAGCATACATGCATTCATCTGTCCTGTGGCATGCCCAAATGTCACCCTACGTGGTTGCATTAATCTCCACTCTTCACCAGTAATGAGTGTTGCTGTGGTTTCACTGCTTTGCTCATCCTTGGAGTTGCCTGTGCCGCCTTGGTGGCTTGTAGTTCACGTTTCCTTGATCATTACTAAAGTTGAGCACCTTTTTGTGTCCTTCATTGCCCATTTGGATCTTCTCTTCCGGAAAAATACCTGTCCGTGTTTTTGATAATTCTTTTTTCCATTGCATCATCTACTTTTTTTTCTTAGTGATTTCTAGGAATTCTTAGTTCTTCAGATGAGTCTTTGTAAGTTAATGAGTATGATAGATCTCCCACGCTGTGGCCAGTTCATTCATTCTCTTTAGGGTGTCCTTACTCTTGGTGCGATCTTAGCAACCTATTCCTTTATAGTTAATGATTTTTGTGTTTTTCTTAGGAAATCACCTTCCTCATTCTGAAAATCACGAAGATATTCTGTATCTTCTCAAAGTGATATAGTTTTGTCTCTCACAACTAGGTCTTTGGGATTTTTGACCCCCTTTATTTTCATTTATCTTCTATTTTACCAGTTTATTCTCCAAACTTGGGATCATTGTCATGCTCATTTCTTTGGGTTTAGTTTGCTGTTCTTTTTCAGAAATTCTTAATATGGGAGTGTAAAAATATTAAACACAGAAAAAAAGCAGCTTATTTGCAGAAGAATAAATCCCCAAAATCAGAAGAAAATGGAATGACATTTATATATATACATACATAAATATATGTGTGTGTATATATATATATACACACATATATATACACACACACACATACACACACACATATATACATACATACACACATATATATGTATGTATGTATATATATATATATTTGATTGCTTCCGAATTCAGTACATAAACATTTATAATTGTTAGCTCTTTCTGATGGATAGACCCTGTAATTATTATATAATGCCCTTCATCATCTCTTGTTATAACCTTTAAAGTCCAGTTTGCCTGATGTAAGTATGGCTACTCCAGTTTTCTTTTGACTTCTAGTAGCATGATAGATAGTTCTCCATCCTCTCACTTTGAATCTGTAGGTGTCCTCAGGTCTAAAGTGAGCCTCTTGTGGGTGCCTGGGTGGCTCAGTCGGTTAGGTGTCCGACTTTGGCTTGGGTCATGAACTCACGGCTCATGAGTTCGAGCCCCACGTCAGGCTCTGTGCTGACAGCTCAGAGCCTGGAGCCTGCTTTGGATTCTGTGTCTGTCTGTCTGTCCGTCTGTCTCTCTGTGACCCTCCCCCATCATGCTCTGTCTCTGTCTCTCTCAAGAATAAATAAACATTAAAAAAATTAAAAAAAAAATAAAGTGAGTCTTGTAGATAGCAAATAGATGGGTCTTGTTTTTTTTATCCATTCTGATACCCTATGTCCTTTGATTGGAGCACTTAGTCCATTTACATTCAATGTTATTATTGAAAGATAGGGGTTTAGAGTCATTGCGTTATGTGTAGGTTTCATGCTTGTAGTGGTGTCTCGGGTAGTTTGTGGTCCTTGCAACATTTTACTCACAGAGTCCCCCTTAAGATCACTTGTAGGGCTGGTTTAGTGGTGATGAATTCCTTCAGTTTTTCTTTGTTTGTGAAGACCTTTATCTCTCCTTCTATTCTGAATGGCAGACTTTCTGGGTAAAGGATTCTTGGCTGCATATTTTTCATGTCCATCACATTGAAGATTCCCTGCCATTCCTTTCTGGCCTGCCAAGTTTCAGTAGATAGATCTGCCAGTACTCTTATGTGTCTACCTTTAGAGCCTGTTTACCCCTAGCTGATTTCAGAATTCTCTCTTTATCCTTGTATTTTGCCAGTTTCACTAGGATATGTCGTGCAGAAAATCAATTCAAGTTACGTCTGAAGGGAGTTCTCTGTGCCTCTGGGATTTCAGTGCCTGTTGGCTTCCCCAGATTGAGGAAGTTCTCAGCTTCCCCAGATTGGGATTTGTTCAAGTACACCTTCTTTCCCTTTCTCTCTCTCTCTCTTCCTATGATACAGATCTTGTTCTGTTTGATTGAGTCACTTAGTTCTCTAATTCTCCCCTCATGATCCTGGATTTTTTTCTCTCTCTTTTTCTCAGCTTCCTCTATTTCCATAATTTTATCTTCTGATTCACCTATTCTCCCCTCTGCCTCTTCAATCCACACTGTGGCCGCCTCCATTTTATTTTACACCTCATTTATAGCATTTTTAAATTTATCATGACTATTTTTTAGTCCCTTGATCTCTGTAGTAATAGATTCTCTGCTGCCTTCTATGCTTTTTTCAAGCCCAGTGATTAATTTTATGACTATTATTCTAAATTCATGTTCACTTCTGTTGCTTAAATCTATTTTGGTCAATTCTTTAGCTGTCACTTCTTCCTGGAATTTCTTTTGAGGGGAATTCTCCCATATTGTCATTTGGGCTACTTTACTCTCCCTTATGAGTTTTTTTTTTTTTTTCAACGTTTATTTATTTTTGGGACAGAGAGAGACAGAGCATGAACGGGGGAGGGGCAGAGAGAGAGGGAGACACAGAATCGGAAACAGGCTCCAGGCTCCGAGCCATCAGCCCAGAGCCCGACGCGGGGCTCGAACTCTCGGACCGCGAGATCGTGACCTGGCTGAAATCGGACGCTCAACCGACTGCGCCCCCCAGGCGCCCCCCTTATGAGTTTTAAAAGCTTGTTACGTGCTCTGCACCTGCGAGCACTGCTGTATTAAAGGGGGGTTATACACTGTCTAGTGCCTGGCTCTTCAGGAGGTGTTTTTTGGAGAGTGTTACTTGCTCTCTGTTGTTGTGACTTTGGTTATTTTATTTCCCTACTCGTAGTGATGTTGTGGACCCTCCACCAGGCGTGCTTTGATTTATTCCTTGAAGTAGCCCTATGGTTTCTCAGGTTGCCCCGGTTTCTTCCTGGTAGACTCAGTCTCTTTTCCTCCCAGACTCTTGGGGTTCAAAGTCCTTTGGCTTCAGGCCTTCTTTGTTTGGGAGACTTGGGAAGTATGGATCCCCCTACTTCTCTGCCATGTTGGCCATCTTCGATCGGAATGACATTTTTTAAGTGCTGATAGGAAAAAAAAAAAAAAACCTCTGTTGACCTATAATTCTATATCCAGTGAAAATATCTTTCAAAAATGAAGATAAACTTCTGTTTCCAGTGAAGATAGTATAACAGAAACCAGATCTACCCTTCTATCTGAAACAAACAAACAAAATCTAACAAAAGTATATGAAACAATTATTTGGGAGACATACTAAGCAGTGAACTGTCAGTACTAAGGGGGAGGGAATAAATGAAGGAACCCTACAATTTCCCCAGCCTTGGGAGAGTTTTCAGGTTTAGGTACAAAGAGGATAACCCAGGTGAAGCCCGGAGGACTCCCTGAGTTGGGGAAACGGACCCGAGAGCCCAGGGAGATCAAAGTAGTTAGAGGCTCTGAGGACAGAGTGCCGGAGAGTGCTAGGTATGATGTCACATATTTTCTAGCACTGGAAGGTAGATTATGAGATGTTAAAATGGCTTCTGTGAATCTAAAGCAACCACTAAAATAATAAAACAGAGTTAGAGCCAATGAGCCAACAAAAGAGAAAGTGTAATTGCTTTATGTGGGGCATTCCGAATGGGGGGCCAGCGGTGCAAGCGGGGGTAAGAATTCACCCAAGGCAGAACCAAGGAGATGGAAGTTTGTTGAATACACTGCAAGGAGCGGCAGGTGGGACAGCAAAGGAGACACTGTCTGCCAGGAGGTGGGGGGCGGGCTATAGTTAAGGGGGCAGTGAGGAGGGTTGGGAACAGATGGAATTTTCCTTTTTTGGTACCTGTGCCCAGTTGTACGTAGCCCATTGGTCTAGGCCAGGGTCTATGGCTGTTTCGAGGTGGGTCCCCTAATGGACTGTTTGCATTCAGCCCGGTGGTCACTGTGGGCCCTTTTGCCTTACTCAGGTTCCCATTGCTCTAGCGTGTTGCCTAAAAACGGCCTCTACACTGTGGACTGAATGCGTGTCCTCTCCCCCGTCCTATGTTGAAGCCTAACCCTGCATGTGATTGTATTAGTAGGCGAGGACTTTGGGAAGTCATGAGTAGAGCCCCCGTTAATGGGACTTGTGCCTTCTAAAAGAGACCCCAGAGAGCTCCCTCCTGGCTTCCACCACGTGAGCACACAGTGAGAAGACCTGAGTCTATAAACCTGGAGGGAGGTCCTCACCAGACACTGAATGTGCTGGCACCTTGATCTTGCACTTTGCAGCCTCCAGAACTGTGAGAAATAATTTTCCGTTGTTGATGAGCCACCTGGTCCAAGGTGTTCTGTTCTAGCAGCCCAGATGGACTAGGACGGGAATCATAAAAAACATTCAAGTAATCCAGAAGAAGGCAGGGAAATAGGAAAAGGAGAATACAAACCAAATAGGACCAATCAAAAACAGATGAGAGATTTAGACCCAAACGTATTAATGACCATATTAAACGTGAATGGCCTTTGCATGGTTTTATATGATTACGTAGAAGCAGGAGAATTCTATGGAAGAACAGGTACTAGGCTGTGTACATTCGTTATTTGGGAATATGGGGGCGGGCTCTGTGTGTATTATTTGGTGTGTTAACCCATATGTTTCTTGTGCTCTTCAAATACACTGAAAAACTTGAAAATCTACAATCAGAGCAGTTAGATGCCCCAGGCTCCAGCTCTATCCAGCATATCTGGGTGGCTCTTAGTGCTAATCAATTTCACTCCCATCCCTAGGAGATTAAATTTTGTCCTCTGGTGAAATGGAGAAAATAAAATCCAACACTGTCAACCATCGAACTTGGCGAGGTGGGGTGAGGCTCCTGGTTAATATCCCGATCTGCTTCCACTTGTTTGGCGACACCTCTCCCGCTCTCTTACCTCCTATGGCAGACACTGCTCATTATCTCCCAATATCTGTCTCTGCTTCTCAAGTCATAAATCCTCATTTTTTAGCTGGGAATACTGCCCTCCCAGAACGAAGACTTCATTTCCCAGTCTTCCCTGTAGTTAGGGGTGGTCACTTGACGAGACTCGCCCAATGGGATGTGAGCAGAAGTGACTTGTGCCTCTTTTAGATTATGTTCTAAAAGAAAGGCCTTTCTCTGCACTGCCTTTCCCTCGTCACTCCTAGGTGAGAGACAGAATGTCATGTTGGCCATCTTGGGAGGGTAGAGTAGTAATTCAGAAGGAGCTCAGATTTCTGACTCCCTTGAGGCTGTCCAGATGAGTTTAGGAACAGAAAAAATCATCTGTGGTTTTTTTTTAAGGCACTGTTTTTTTTTTTTTCTTTTGGCATCTCTATTTATCACAGTTTTACCCACATCCTAAATAATGTAGCTGCGTCCTTTTAGTTCTTCTTTTGTGATTAGCATTGGACTGCTCCTAAGTGGAATGCTCCCATTTATTTTAAAGTAGTTTCCTTGTAGTCTTGATATTAAAGGGTAACTGTAAGAGCTTTATTTTCTCTCTCAGAGAAGAAAAGAAAAAACCGAATTAATAAATCTATTCGGGGTCTTTTCTGGTTCCATACAAATTTTAGGATTATTTGTTCGAGCTCTGTGAAGAATGCTGGTGTGATTTTCATAGGGATTGCGTTGAATACATGGATTGCTTTGGGTAGTATCGACATTGTAACAATATCTGTTCTTCCTATCCAGGAGCATGGAATCTTTTTCCATTTTTTTTGTGCCTTCTTCAATTTCTTTCATAAGCCTTCTATAGTTTTCAGTGTATAGATTTTTCACCTATTTGGTTAGATATATTCCTAGATATTTTATGGTTTTGGGTGCAACTGTAAATGGGATCAATTCCTTGATTTCTCTTTCTGTTGCTTCATTGTTGGTGTACAGGAATGCAACCAATTTCTGTGCGTTGATTTTATATCCTGCAACTTTGCTGAATTCATGAATCAGTTCTAGCAGTTTTTTGATGGAATCTTTAGGGTTTCCCATATAGAGTATCATGTCCTCTGCAAAGAGTGAAAGTTTGACCTCCCCCCTGGCCGATTTGGATGCCTTTTATTTCTTGGTGTTGTCTGAGTGCAGAGGTTAAGACTTCCAATACTATGTTGAATCACAGTGGCGAGAATGGACATCCCCTGTCTTGTTCTTGAACTTAGGGGGAAAGCTTTCAGTTTTTCCCCATTGAGGATGGGATTAGCATTGGGTCGTTCATATATGGCTTTTATGATGAATTAATAAACAAATCTAAAGCTCTATGTTTGGGGAAAAAATAAGTGATAAGTCTCTGATTGTGGTAATCAATACAAAAAGAGATCAATTCCAGGGAAACTCTCTAAAAATAGATCTGGAAATTAAAATTTTTTTTAAATGTTTATTTATTTTTGACAGAGAGAGAGAGAACGCGAGAAGGCGTGTGCGAGCACACAAGTAGGGGAGGGACAGAGAGGGAGTTACAGAATCCAAAGCAGGCTCCAGGCTCTGAGCTGTCAGCACAGAGCCTGACGCGGGGCTCAAACTCAACAACCATGAGATCATGACCTGAGCTGAAGTCGGACACTCAACCGACTGAGTCACCCAGGCACCCCAGATCTGGAAATGTAAAGTCATTTAAAGTAATAGGCTTAATAAAAAAAAAAAAAAAAACTTAGTGAAAACTTGAAAATACTGAATTAAAGAACAATTTGGGGAAAAAATGCATTACCAAGACCAGTTTAACAGGAAGTCCCAAAGAACTAAATTTTAATAAATCCAGCGGTATAAATGCTATGAGCAAAGAAAAAGCATAATTTTAAACTTTAAATTTCTCTTACCTTCCCTTACTTTGTGAATTTTGAATAATACATTTATAATGGCAAATGATGAGGGGAAAACCACACAAAAGAGTAGGTAGCCAGAATGAACCGAATCTAGGGGCACCTGGGTGGCTCAGTCGGTTAAGCGTCTGACTTCAGCTCAGGTCATGATCTCTCAGTTGGTGGGTTCGAGCCCTGCTTCGGGGCTCTGTGCTGATGGCTGAGCCTGGAGCCTGCTTCAGATTCTGTGTCTCCCTCTTTCTCTGCCCCCTGCCCGCTCACATTGTGTCTGTCTCTCTCCAAAATAAACATTAAAAAAGAATGAACAGAACCTACAGAAAAAATATTGACAATTATATCTCTGAAAATAAACACCGACAAACAGGCCAAGTTATTTTTTCAGAGCTTGCTGTCTCAAAGCACTCAATCGTGGGGCGCCTGGGTGGCTCGGTCGGTTAAGCGTCTGACTTCGGCTCAGGTCATGATCTCACGGTCTGTGAGTTTGAGCCTGACGTCGGGCTCTGTGCTGACCCCTCAGAGCCTGGAGCCTCTTTCAGATTCTGTGTCTCCCTCTCTCTCTGCCCCTCCCCTGTTCATGCTCTGTCTCTCTCTGTCTCAAAAATAAATAAATGTTAAAAAAAACAAATTAAAAAAAAAAGCAGTCAGTCGCTGTTAACTTGAGTTTTGGCAGACTCAAAGGCAGGCAGGGTAACGGGGAAGTTTTACTATGGGGAGAAAAGGGAAGGTTTCCAAATGCCCTCATTGGTGGCTGATGGCAGGACGAAGCTGGAGGCAGGCTAGCTTGGGAGTGGGACATCCCATGTGATGGGTTAGCGGGTGTATATTCAATGTTTTCTCTGGTTACTCCTGAGTTAGAAGTGAGGACAAACATTAAGAAAGCTGCCAGTCATTGACGAAGTCCTGGCCATTTGGGACTGTGACAGAAGTTATTGTTCAGCTGCCTGGATTGTTACTAAAGATAGCAATCTGGCTTTCTGCGCTGTTTATTGTAGACAGGGGAGTTGGTTTCTGCGTAGGTGGCGGTGGTGATAAGTCAGAGTCCTATCTCGGTACATGGTCTGGCCGTTGTCCATTTGTATACTGATTATCTCGTGAGTGTCACTTGATGATTGTCTTATTCTACCATGAGCTGCAACAATATTTGGGCAAGGGTTTGCTGAGACCTGAGACTATTTCAAGGGCTCTTCCAGAGTAAAAATACTGAGAAAGACTGCCTCTGATTCTGTGGAATGGGGATAATGATACCTATGCTGGGGACTGTCATGAGGACTAAAGGATTTGAGTTTGTTTGTTTGTTTTACAAAACCAGGTGCCCGACATGGAGCCCCTCAGGTAACTGACTTCTGGGCATACAGACAGACCCAGGCTGGGCGCCCAAATTGGAGGGGGGGGGGGGGACGGGGGCGGGTTTGCGTTGAAGGGGACAGCCATGACCGGTCCCTCAACATGGCGCAGGGCTGGGGGCGACCCGGTGGGAAGTCCCCGGGGCGACCGCTGGCTGGCAACAACGCGGGAGAAGGTGCGTTTGCCCACAACCCACCGGTCCACACGGCGCCCGCGGCGCGGCGCCTGCTGGCTCACACCTGCCGCCCCGTGGCCGGAAACGGCTAGGCCGCCGGCCGGAAGTACCTCACCGCGGAGTCTCCCGGGAGTTGTAGTTCCGCCCAGTCCAGGGGCGTCTCGGCTGTGTCCGGAGGTCTCCGACAGCAATCTGCGCACTTCCGGACCCTTGGCGGGGTTCGCGTGGCCGGCACCTGGGACTTAGCCAGTCCTGAGGCTCCCGCTGCATCTGGGACTGACGATTCCCTCTGCCCCCGCGGTAGAGAGGGCACGTGTGGCGGAGCCACGGCTGCAGAGCTGGCGGGCCCTGGGAGGGGTGCTCTGCCAGGGGGGTCCGGTGGGCGGCTCTGTCTGATGTCTACTGGGGAGGTCAGGGTTCCTGTCTGGTTTGGGGCGGGAGCTGTGGGCAGGCTGGTCTCATTACTTTGCTTTACAGCCCAGCCTCATCAGAGCCCACCGTCCGTCCACAGAGGGCTTAGCACGGTGGACCCGTGACAGCCTTGGCCCCGGTGAGCTGGGGGCCAGCTCTTTCCCGAATGGTCACCCTTGTTTCCCGATACTGGATTTGTTTCTGTCCCTTGACCCGGAGCTTTTCTGCCCGTCCAGGTCCCTGAACTCCGCCTGGGTGGCCAGGCCTCCCGTGGGTGAGGAGGGACTGCTGAGGAAGCCCCCCCCCCCCCCCCCCCCCCCGCCCTTCTGTCCGACCCTCTGTCACTCCTTCGGACCCCACATCACAGCCAACGGTAGGCTCTGAGCTATGAGGGCAAGGAAGGAGGGAAGTGAAATGATTGGTATTTCAGGGATTTATGGTGTCGGTGTTCCTATGACCAATGTTTATTGAGTGTCTGGGTCAGGCAACTGGTGTAGCACCGGGTTCCATTCTTGGCTAGAGACCTAGGGCGGTGTCGGTCCCCTGAACAGATAAGGGCCACCAAGGTGTGGGTGCTCTGATAATTACTCCTATCTATGGATGAATGGACACCAAGGAGGGAGGTCAGTTCCTGCTGGGGGAGGCACAACCGAAGATCAGATTTGAAATAAGGTCTCCACAGGTGAAAAGGGGCAAAAGCATTGGGGTTAGGGAACAGCCTGTGCAAAAGCATGAAACCTGTGGGTACTGCTGGATTTGGCACCATGGAAGAGCCTGGAAGGGGTGTGTGTGGTGAGACTGGAGGTGGTTCCAGGAGCATAGCAACCCAGCCGCTGGGTTAGGGGGTAGGGACTGGGTCCTGTTAGTGCCTGAAGTGTTTTAGGCAAGGTAGTGAGTGTGGTTACATTGGTCTTTGGTGTTACTATACCGGCAGTGAGTGGAGTCAATGGAGACCAAGCTAAGGTAGTGAGAAAAGTAAGTAGGGGAGTATATCTCAGGTTTGTGAAGCCGCCAGCACGGGCAGGGGTGGGTGAAGGTGGGGCTGTGTGAGTGCCTCTGTCTGAATGCTGATCAAGCAGGGAGGAGATGATCAAGCAGGGAGTCTCCAGTTCAGTGTAGACTCTTCTTTCCCTGCACTCGATGAGGAGAGAGAGCCACAGTGAGGGTACCATAGTGATGCAGAGATGAGGGAGAATTTGTCTGTCTTTGAGGCTTTTTTGGTCAAGGTAGGACAGACAAGCTGGGGCAGGGAGGGGGGAAACGAAACCTGGTCCTGTAATTGTAAGTCTTCATGTTTTTTTCCATTATAACTTGAATTTGGGTCTTCTTGAAGGAGGTTTTTTTTCTATTACGACCCATAACTGTTTCTTACTGTGTTCAATTAGTAACATTAGAAAAGATCTCAAATGTATATAGCAAAGTAACAAAAGGAAACTTTCGTAGTTATCATTTAGATTGAGCAAATGTTAAAAGTTTATTTGCTTCAGATCTTCTAAAGAACAAAAACCTTATACGTACCACTGGATCCCTTTTAATATCACCCTTCATTCCGTTTCCCTTCCTCTCAGGGTGACAACTCCCAAGATTACTTTATTCTTACATGTTCTTTACTTCCTAGATAGGAATGTGGTCATAAACAATATATTATTTTTTCGTTCGTTACCTTTGCCTGTATTTCTTCTGCTTTGCCTTTTTCTTATTTATTTTTGGTAATTGTTTTCATCTATTCTAGATACAAAACCATTTATAGCTTATGCACATTGTGAAAATCTTAAGTAGTTTGATTGGGCCTGGTGTTTTCTTGATGGGTGTAATTCTGAGTACCGATCCCATTTTATTTAATGTTTACTGGGGTTCTTTTTCTACTTTCTGTTGCTTTGTCAATTTTAGTACTTTGTATTTTTCTAGGAAATTGTCCAGTTTACTTTCAGATTTATGGCATTAAATTGTCTATAGTGATCTCATAATTTAAAAACATCTCTACTATATCTGAAATGGTTTCCTTTTTCCCTGTTTAAACATTGCATTTTTTTTGCCTTCTCTTGTTTTCTCCATCAGTCATACCTGAACTTAGTGTGTTTTATGAGCTTTAAATACCAACCAATTATGCTATTAGTTTTAATAAATCTTTTCCAAGAGCTGATTTTAGTTTTTTCTTTGTAATTTTTTATTTGGGTACAACTTCAGACTTCAGAGAAAACTCACAATGGTAGAATAGTACAGAGAATTCCAGAACACCTTTCATCTAAATTTCTCAAATATGAACATTTTGCCACATTTGTATGGAGGGAGGTCGAGGGATTTGCGAGCCGATTAAAGAAAAAGATGTCACCGTATGACCAGAAGTACACGCAAGCTTTACTGAAGCATACACGTTGGGGAGAGGTCCCTCGCAGCATGAGACCATCCAGAATTTGGGGCCCAGGGCCCACTTCCCAGGAGGGAGGTGGAAAGGATACCCCTGGGTGTCTCTGGGTCAGAGGCACTTGGGGTCTTGGTAGCCACATGGTGTATTTTATCTATGGCTACCAGATGCTAGCGTATAGTTTCTTGGGGCAGGGAAAGCAGGCAGGTTCCAAACGACTAAAAATCTGTTCGTATTTGGGCTATCTTTAAAATGAATGCATGTGTTAACATCTGAGTTTGGTGCTGCTGGTCTTTTGAGCCAATGGTCTCAGCCTGCCAGGGGCCACTCTGCAGAGGCCATCACTGGGTCATTTATACACAACTTGTTCCCTCTCTCTTCTCTCTCCTCTCTCTCTTCTCTCTCTTCCTCTCCCCTTGACACATATGTGTGTGTGTGTGTGTGCAAATACTTGGTGTGCATTTCCCAAAGACAAGGCTATTCTGTCACACAGCCGCAGGATAATGATCAAAACCAGGAAATTAATGTTGAGACAATACTGTTGTCTAACCCACGTCTCGTACTCAGCTATCACCTGTTGTCTCCGTAAGACCCTTTCTAGCTAAAGGAGATCTCGGATCATGCATCTGTTCTCCCATTTTCCTTTGTCGTCTTTTCTCTGGAACAGTACCCCAATCATTCGTTGTCTTTGCTAGCATTGACATTTTTGAGGAGTACAGGCCGGTTATTTTGTGGAACGTTTATCAATGTAGGTCTGACTAATGTTTCACCATGATTAGATTCAGGTAATACATTTGTGGCAGGCTTTTTCTTTTTTTCACCTGTTCTATTATTTCTTTGGTTTTTCCTTTTTAAAATCTCTGCTCCTACTTGCTTCTTTTGTGTTGCTTGGGTTTACTCTTTGCTGTGTTAGCCTCTTGCGATGAATGTTGTTAATTTTCAGATTTTGTCTAATCTGTATCTTAGGGCTGTGATTTGTTTTAAGTTTGTGTTTGTAACTGTGCACCAGGTTTGATATGTAACACTTTTTTGCAGCCATTGTTCTAAATTTTGCATTCTTCTTATTTTCTACTTGTGTTGCTTTTGTGTTTAGAGAGCAGCATCTATGCAATACTGATTTAAGTAACTTGTTGAAGTTTATTTTTAGCTTTTTCGGGTCAATTTTTAGCTCCCAGGTGTGCTTAAAAGAAGAATGTATGTTCTCTAATCAAGTACTTTCTTGTGTCTGATCCAGTAGGTCAGGCTTTAAAATTTTTTCTTTTTTTTAAAAAAATTTTTTTTTCAACGTTTATTTATTTTTGGGACAGAGAGAGACAGAGCATGAACGGGGGAGGGGCAGAGAGAGAGGGAGACACAGAATCGGAAACAGGCTCCAGGCTCTGAGCCATCAGCCCCAGAGCCCGACGCGGGGCTCGAACTCACGGACCGCGAGATCGTGACCTGGCTGAAGTCGGACGCTCAACCGACTGCGCCACCCAGGCGCCCCTAAAATTTTTTCTTAATGTTTGATTTTGAGAGAGAGAGAGAGAAAGATGAGTGGGGGAGGGGCAGAGAGAGAGGGAGACACAGAATCCGAAGCAGGCTCCAGGCTCTGAGCTGTCAGCACAGAGCCCCACGCGGGGCTCCAACCCACAAATCGTGAGCTATGACCTGAGCTGAAGTCGGACGCTTAACCGACTGAGCCACCCAGGCGCCCCAATAGGTCAGGCTTTTCAATTGTTATTCAGGTGTTGCACACTCTTGGGCGCCTGGGTGGCTCAGTAGGTTAAGGGTCTGACTTGATTTCGCCTCAGGTCACGAGCTCATAGTTTGGCTCAGGTCATGATCTCATAGTTTGTGGGTTCGAATCCCGCATTGGGCTCTGTGCTGACAGGATTCTGTCTCCTCTCTCTGCCCCTCCCCTGCTCACTCTCTATTTCTCTCTCAAAATAAATAAATAGGTTTTTTTTTTTTTTAAATGTTGTATACTCTTACTATTTATTTTTTGTATCCCGAATCCTCTAGGATCTGTTCATGGCGATGTGGAGTTGTCTGTTTCCCCTCATGGCGTGTGTGTTCCATGTGTTAGAGCTGCACACTCATCACGCTCGTGTGTTGGTACGCACAGACCTAAGATCGAGTGGGCCTCAGCTCCTTGCTTTGTCTCTGCAGTGGGTTGTTGTTTCTGGCTTTTTGTACGTCTCGAAGTTTGATTGTTTAAATGAACACCGGGCCGTGTGTGTGGGAGTAGAGACCCTCTTGCTGTGCTCGGGGCTGGGAGGCAGGAGGTCGGTGCAGTGAGCCTGGTCGGGCATTGCCGGCGCTGGCATTTGCTGTTGCTGTGGTTACGGTCAGGCCCCCGCTGGCTTCGAGTGTCTCTGCTCTGTGCTTAGGGTGGGCCGGTTCCTGTCCCCCGCTCTGGGACCCGCCTACCCCCTTCGACCTTCTCCTCGTGCTCATGCCCCCGCTGGCTCCTCAGTGCTGCCCAGCCTGGTGGTGGAGGGCCCTGGTCCCCGAGTCTGCCCCTCCCGCTGTGGTAGGAGGCTCTGAGTCTGAGTCGAGGACATATGCCTGTCCCCTTCCCCTGGGACAGGGTGTTCTTCTCCTTCTCCCTGCCAGGTGCCATGGGTCTTAGCTGTGCTCTGGGAGCAGTGGGTTGTGCTGCCCTTCCCTCAGCTGCACAAGGCTTTGTTCCTCCACAGGGAAATTTCTAGGAGGATGGGGCTTCCCCGGGTTTCCCTGCCATGGCAGCCACTGCCCTCCTCCAGACCTCACCACCCAGGGGGTCTCTCTGTGGTCTCCCAGCCGTCTTCTTTCT
This sequence comes from Leopardus geoffroyi, assembly GCF_018350155.1. NCBI lineage: Eukaryota > Metazoa > Chordata > Mammalia > Carnivora > Felidae > Leopardus > Leopardus geoffroyi. The sequence continues at coordinate 4,402,767 of NC_059340.1, forward strand.
CCTGAGCGCCCAGTGGAGAGCCACGGACCAGATTACCACAAATTCAGTGATCGAAAGCTGGGCTGGCTCAGTCGGAAGAGTGCGCAACTCTTGATCTTGGGGTCATGAGTTCGAGCCCCATGTTGGGTGTAGAGATCACTTAAATAAAACTTTAAAATAAAATAAAGTAACACCCGCTGTCACCTCACAGCTCTGCAGGCCACAGTCCAGGGCCTCCCAAGGCCAGAGTCAATGTGGTGGATGGTGGGCCTCTTCCCCGAGCGGCTGGAGGCAGAGTCTGTTCTGGGCTCATTGGCAGAAGTCAGTATCCAGTGGTGTTAGGCCCGAGGCCCCCGATTCCTCGCTTGCTGCCAGCAGAGGTTTTGCTCAGCTTTCGCACGGGATGGCGAAGGATCCTTCTTGTGTTTCGCTCTCTCTGGCTTCCCCTGTGCCCCCATCAGAGGCAAATGTGCTGCTAATGTTGTCACATGAGTCTCACCGTGCCGTCTATTGTTTACAGGTGTTCTTAGTGTCTATTGCAAAGGCTTAGAGACAGGCAGTGACCAGGCAGCTCAGTCCTGCTGTGGATTCCAGCTCCTTCTAACCCCCAGACGGCCTCCAGGCGGGAGCTGAGCCTCCGGCCACGCCACGGTAAGTTCTCAGCAGGAGAGCAGAGCTTTGCCAGTTGGAGTTGACCCCAGTCTTCAAGCCCCAGGCACCCCACCGATAGAATAATTATTGGAAAGAAGGTGACCCGACAGCAGCAATCTACTTTGGAAGCGGGGCTCCCTCTCTGAGCTCCCTCTCGTAGCTTAGGGATAAAGTTGGAGGTCACAGAACGGGGTGGCTTCCAGAAAGTGTCCCTAAAACAGCTGAGGACGAGCTTGCTGACCGTGAATTTGGGTGATGCCATCGCATTAGGGGATCTGTCTAGGATTTGGTCGAGGGGAAGGTTTGCTAGGAGGAGAGGGGGTCCCCCGCTTTAAGGTTAGGGAAGCACAAACGAGGGAAGGGATCCCTGCAACACTCAGGCGACCCCCGTGCGGATTTCTCTACACTCGGTGCCTTCACTGTCCTTCTCTACTGCCCCCCGGCCCCCCACTGCCCCTCACTCCACTGCTTGTGAGATGCAGACCGTCCTCATGTAGTCGAGGCACAAAAGTTGCTTTCTTAACCTAAGAGTATTTCATTTTTCCTTCTCATGTTAAAGACGAAAGAAAATGGGCGTGAGAGAGGTGTTCAGAGCCACCCAGCTTACTAGAGGCCGAGCCAGCACTAGCGCCCAGGGCTCCCGTCCGCCAGGGCCCGCCAGGCGGGGGCTTCCTCCTGGGCGCCTCAGTTCATCGCTAAAACCCGCCCCTTCCCACCTTCCACCCCTTCAGACCCTCTCACGGATCTCCTCTCCTCCAGGGGAAGGACTCTGGTAGGAGGTCATGGAGAGAAAACCCAGTAAGATGATATGTGTATATTTTTATGAGATACTTAAACAGTGAGCATATGTTTATTGTCTAAAATAAATTAGAAAATGCCACTATTGTAAAAACAAACGAACACATCCTACCATGCAAAGGTCACCATCGTTAACATTTTGTGTGTTTTGTCCAGAATTTTTTCTTTTTTTTTTTTTTTTTTTTTTTTTTTTTTTACAAAAACCCATTCCACGTGCTGAAATTGATGTCGACAAACAGGCAACAGAGCAAAGTGTCCCAGTGTCCCCTTTGACCACTGTTTTGGACCCGCTCTATTGGGTCTGCCTTCCTGCACTTGTTCCCTGGGGTTCCTACGAGGTACCACAAACTGAGCTGCCTAAACCACAGACACGTGCTCTCTCTCGACTCTCTTGACGTTGGAAGTGAAGGCGCGGGTGTGGCCCGTTCCTTCTGAGGCCCTGATTGGGGGGCCCCTTCCCGGCCTCTTCCCCGCCTTCTGGGGCTTTGCCGGCAATCTGTGCCCATTCTCGGTTTCTGCTGCATCACTCCGAGCTCTGCCATCATCCTCCCTGACGTTCTCCCTGTGTGAGTCCCTGGCCCCAGTTTCCCCCTTTTGTACGGACGCTAGTCCTTCCTCCTGGACTGGGGCCCGTCCTCATGACCACACCGTCACCTGATCATTGACAAAGGCTCTGTTTCTAAAGAAGGTCACATTCTGAGATATGGACGGCTAGGATCCCCCAGCAGATCTTTCTGGGGCACAGAGTTCAGCCCAGAACACTGCGCTGCCAGGATGACATCTCTGGTAACCCAGAGGGGTCCTGTTACTCGAGGCTGTAATAAGGAACAGTCTCTCCTGGCTTGCTGGCGGGCTAGTGAACATCTCACTGCCACATCCGGGTTCTCTCTCTCCCTGTGGATCTGCAGCTCTCCACTTCCCCCCACCCCACATGGAGGGCCTGTGACCTCTTCTGTCTCTGCTCCTCCTTAACCCTTCCTTCTCCTCATTGGACCACTTCTTTCTCCACCAGGGGCAGGGTGGAGAAGGGGAAATGGAAGAGAAGTGACACAAACATTTCCTTGCTTGTCGCTTCCGCTTCCGGTAGCTCTCCCCCTGCCCAGCCATCTGTCCTTTATCATGCAGGAGGCCGCGTGATAGCTTTGTAGGTGTGCAGAGCCTGTGACACGAGCAGGGGCTCTCTTGGCAGACCTCTGTGCCCGCTCCTGGCTCAGTGCTCTTGCTTCCCAGGGCTGGCTCTCTGTGTCCCGCAGGCAGCCTGCTTTCTCCCCATGTTGTTCAGGCTCCCCTAGCTTCCTGCCCCCCCCCCCCACGTGGCCCCGGGGAACGCTGCATCCTTGTTCTAACACAGGCAGGCCGTGCAGGTGTCTCCCATTCCTGCCCCCACCCCCCCCACCTGGCCACCACGGTGGCCTCTGCCGGCTTCTCACTTCCAAGAGCTCCCTCCTGCTGTTGGGCTCCCGCATCTGCAAAGCTTCCCCTTTGTTGAACCACCACGTGCCCAGGTGTTTCTGGAGCTGGGCACGCGTCCAGCCTGGGGAGCCAGGTTACTCCCCCCACTTTTGCCGGCTCAACCGTCCCTCTTGTCTTGGTAGGGGGGTAAAACGCCATGTATCTACGTCTTCAGTAGTGCCCCTCCCTGCTCCTTCGCTCTTCCTTATCCGAAGGAAGGTGGCCGTTAGGTTGGGTCTGCCAGCTCCTCCAGAGAATTTGGGGTGTCTGGGAATTGAGCTAAAACTTCAGGTGCCCGGGGAAAATACCACCCATCTCTGCCTGTTACCCATCTGTGAGTCATGTGTTTGTGAATTTCATAGCTTCCTTTTTATTTATTAATTTTTTCCCCACTTACTGGTGTTGCCAGAAGCTAGTTCTTACAGATAATCTGTTAACAGTTTCAGTTGATTCATAGCATGGCATGCTTTGATTGTGTCATAATTGATTAACCAATCTGTTATTTTTAAGCACTTAGGTAGTCTCCAATTTAAAAACCAAAACCAAAACTCCCTCGGAATTCTTTATGGAGTTTCTGTAATTCTAGAGTTTGAGCGCCTCTGCAGACTTCTTGGACCCAACTCCAGTGTGTGTGTCCTGAGTAGGAACATTCCTAAGACCAACCTCGTGTCTGTTCAGGAGAGAGATAGGTGTGGGGTCCCGTTGATGATTCCAGCCACAGTAAACTTGCTCCTGAACCTTCGTGTTCCTGTCCCCTGGCCAAATGAGGAAAGGAGGAGGAGGGCTCAGGAGAAGCCATCAGATCTTGTCCCATGTTTGGTAAGTGGCAGAGCCAGACCGGGACTGCTTCCCGGGCAGAGGCCAGCACAGCCGAGCCAGGGCGGTTCTTCCTGACAGTGACCGTGGACAGGCTGCAGGTGGAACAGAAGCACAGGGGACCCAGCGGGTCCGGGATGGGATTGAGGGCCCTGCCAAGTAGCCCTCAGCTTGTCTCAGCTGAACTCCATTCATTGGACTCTGCCCTTCCAGATCCCATTGTTAGATTTTCCTGTGAGTTGACCCCAGCGTCTACCAGGGGCAGGAGAGGTGACAGAGGTTCGGGTTTGAAGCTTCATAGGCTACAGATATCTAAAAAATACCTTCGGTATACAAAGTGCCAGTTTGTCCTAGAGGAGACTAGGAAATTCATCTAAGTACAAAAAAAAAAAAAAAATGTTCAGTGGTCATTATCTACCTACCTAGGGCTAACTGCTGCTACCTTTTTGCCTTGCGTCATCTCAGAGATCTATGTGAGTGTGTGTGTGTGTGTGTGTGCGTGTGCATGCGATCAAATAGTCTTCGGCCACCTTTTTCAATTATCCGTATGCTATCCAATAGAACGGTTTTTTCCATGATTTTGTTTTCATGAGCTACATAACGTTTATTTCCCTTTGGAGTAGTGTTTTATTTAACGGGTCCTGTGTAGATGGATATTTCGTTATTTTCTGGGTTTTTTTTTTTTTTCAGAGTTTTAACGAACTATAATAAACACCTTGGCGACTGACTCTTCGCCTGAACTCATGATTGTTTCTTCAGAATAAATTTCAATTTCTGAGTAACGAGGGGAGGGGTTAGTAAATTGCACATTGACTATGGAGACACAGACATGAGTGCATTAAGTAGACAAGGAGAGTCCAGGTTGAACCCTCGCCAGGTTGGGTCCCCATCACTCTGCAAGGCGTGGGCATTATGTGATGTCCTCGGTGGGGGGAGGGGGGGAGAGGAGCCTGTCCTCCCCCAGGCCTGGTGGGGGGTGGCAGCAGTTGATCCAGAGGCCCGGGGCAAGCTTGACCTCTCACGTCCTCTCCCCTGCCTTCCCCTCCCCATCTCTGCTTACACAGGTGTCTGCTTTCCCCCGCCCAGCAGGGAAGGACCATGTCCCAGGTGAGTGTGGCGTTTCTTTCTACCACACTGTGCTTTCCCGGGGACTTGGGGATGCTTCTAAGAATGCAGCCAATAAAATACTGCAAGCAGGACCCAAGATCACTGAGGACGCAAGGCGAGTGGAATATGGAGGCCACGGGGAGAGTGGGGCGGATGCGCTGCTGAGGCCGCCACAGTTCTGAGCTGCCCGGTGTCTGCCATTTCTGGCACTTAAAAAAAATACATAGTTTTTTAATGTTTATTTTTGAGAGAGAAACAGAGTGTGAGCGGGGAAGGGGCAGAGAGAGAGGGAGACACAGAATCCGAAGCAGGCTCCGGGCTGTCAGCACAGAGCCCGATGCAGGGCTCAAACCCACGAACCGTGAGATCCTGACCTGAGCCGAAGTCAGACGCTTAACTGACTGAGACACTCAGGCGCCCCTCTGGCACTTTTATTTTTTTCTTTTATTAAAATGTTTTTTTAATATTTGTTTAAGAGAGAGAGAGAAAGCCATCGGGGAGGGCAGAGAGGGAGAGACAGACAAGCCAAGCAGGCTCTGCACTGTCAGCACTTAGCCCCACGGGGCTCGAACCTACGAACCATGAGATCGTGAGCTGAGCCGAAATCAAGAGTCGGACACAACCGACTGAGCCACACAGGCGCCCCAGACGTTTCCGGCACTTTAAAAAGATTCCATCCAACATAGGATTTGTGTTGTCTGCTTGGGACAAGCACGTCCACGTCCTAGGAGAACTAAAGCTGTTTCCAGTATTAAGAAGGTTCCAGGGTCGGCCTTGGGGTGTGAGGTGTCACAGGCAGGGTCCTGTCTAGTGATGACAGTGAAGTGGACACAACAGCGAGTCTGGACTCTCCGTTGGGTGTAAGCAGTGGGCCTTACGGCCGTGCAGAATCTGTGATGCTGGTTGTTTCAGGGATCAAAATACTCCGTTCTGCGTAAACTGCCTTGTTCTGTCACACTGACCCAGATGAAACCCTGCATTGTCCAGAAGAACAGACGAGTAGCGTGTTCTTCACATTATCTTCTGTAATAGTTGTTTGACACAGATGGAGAGCAAACAGCCCCATTTCAGACTTTGGTGGGGGCGGGGAGGAAAGATGGTCAGCGCGCTCTTGGCCTTTTGTCCTGGAGTCTGAGCGTCTTTTCGCCACTCGGACCTCACGCATCTGCCCTTGCCCTGGGCCATCGTTCTCTTTGGACGTCAGTGACGTCATTTGCTGCCGGCCTGTCTGCATTCTCAAATTGGACCTACACGGCCCCTCTCTCTACCGTGAGCATGAACGTGAAGTGTGCTGGCCAGAATCCTTCAAGTGACAAGAGCCAGAAACCCAGCTAGAGCTAGTTTAGGGCCAACCCAAATCTAGGCCACACCTGGCCTGGTACTCAGGGACAGTCACACCTAAGAATGCAGGCGTCTCCCAGAGTCTGTCTTGCCCCTTGTCTGTGACTTCCTTCTCTCATACCGACTGCATCCGTGTGGCCAGAAATAGGCATGGCCCACACCTCTCTTGCGAGGTCTGCCATAGAAAGGGACCAGGTTTTGTATCGTAGAGCCAGTTTGCACAGTCTCTGGGAGAGATGCAGATTTGGGCCAGCTTAGTTCGCGGTTAGGGCTGAGAGGCTGTGTCGGTGGTGGGGCGCTCCCAGGAGCTTGGGGTGCCAGAGGGAGAGAGCTAGCCCCAGAGGAAGATGGGCCTCGTGGACAAACATTACAGCTCTCCACTCCAGGAAGAAAAACATATTCACAGGGTCTTGGTTTCTGGCTTGGGGACCTGTCTTGATGAGAGTGTCTGTGCCTAAAAAGCTTGAACCGTCTGGATGTTTGGTACCAGAAACATCTGGGAATAGGACCAGTATGAGAGGTCCGAAACAAGACGGCAGCTCTGTGGCCTCAGAGGAGAGACGTGGGTCGTGACGCGAAGCTGTGAGACCCATATTCAGGGCCGGGGTTTCCTCTGTGCCTCTTAGGGAAATTTGTTCTTTTGTAGGAAACCAGTTTTCACCGGGAACTTCTTAGGGTCATCCACAGCAAAGAGAGTGACAATAAAAGGTCTAAGCTCTACCTGTTGAGCACTTAACGTGTCGCCGTTTCATGAATACCTGTGAGATCGGTGCTATTAACCCCTCTCCCATTTTACAGATGAACAAACACAGGCTGGAGGTATTGAGCAAGCTGCCTGGGATCTTGCATCTATTAGGTGATGGAGTTGGGATGTGAATGCAGACAGACCTCGAACTGGGCCCTCAGTGACGGAGCCACACTGTAGTTCTCTCTGGCCAAAACACAGCCCCAGCAGAGAAATTCAGTTGTACTCTCTACAGTACAGACTTGCACTGTCCAATATGGTAGCCACCAGCCACGAGTGGATACTGAGCCCTGGTGGCTGGTGTGGCTGGAGACCTGAGTTTCTCATTCACACTTAAATTTTAAAAGGGAATCAGAGGAAAATACTTTCCCATTAAACGCAACTTTATGGGGGCACCTGGGTAGCTTAGTCGGTTAAGCATCGGACTCTTGGTTTCGTCTCAGGTGATGATCTCGCGAGTTGTGAGTTTCAGCCCCGCATCTGGCTCTGTGCTGACAGTGTGGAGCCTGCTTGGGATTCTCTGTCTCCCTGTCTCTCTGCCCCTCCACCCCCCTCAAAATAAATATCAAAATATTAAACACAACTATGTTTTTACAGGACTGTATTTCATGAGAGTGAAATTGAAAACATAGTGTCTGAGTTGGGATGTACTCTAAGTGGAAAATACCCACCAGGTTTTGAACACATGGTATGAAGAAGAAGAATGAAAAGTATATCAGCAATTTAAAAATAATTATATATTGAAATGATAATACTCCAGATAAATTTGGCTACAAGATCTTATCTAAATTGTTTCCTTGTTTACTTAAGTGTGACTACTAGAAAATTTTCTCTAAGCCACTTTATTGAGGTGCAAAACTGTGTGCTCGCCACTCGAGAGGAGTTGAGATCAGTGCACACCCGTGAAGCCACCACCACCGACTTAATCCATCACCTCCAAAAGTTTCCTCCAGCCCCCTTCTTAAATATCTGTATTTTTTTTTCTTTTGTGGTGGGAGCGTTTAACGTAAGATATGCCCTCTTGGCAAATCTCTAAGGGTGCAGCGCAACGTGGCTCATCGTGACACTATGCTGTGCAGTGCATCTTCAGAACTTACTCCGCTTCCGAAACGAACACCGAACCTCTGACTAGCGCCTCCCCCTTTCCCTGCCCCTCCCAGTCCTTGGTAACCACCGGTTCTAGGAGCTGACCACTTGAGAATCCTCATAAAAGTGGGGTCACACGGTATTTGTCCTCCCGTGTCTGGCACATTTCACTCAGCATATGTCAGGTCCACCTGCTTGTCGCAAATGAAGGGACTTCCTTCTCTCTCCTGGCTGAGTCATATTCCGTGGTGTGTGTCCACCACACGATCCATTTGCCCACGGCTGGACACTTTGGTTGTTTCCCTCTCTTGGCTACTGTGGATGATGCTGCGAGGAGCACGAGAATGCACATATCGCGTTGAGACCCGCATTCAGTAAGATCACGTCGTCTCCGAACAGAGATACGTTTATTTCTTCCTTCCTGATTCCAATGTGTTTTATTTCTTTTTCTCGCCGGATTGCTCTGGCCGGACTTCCAGTACTGTGTTGAATAGGAGAGGCAAGAATGGGCATCCTTGCCTTGTTCCAGATCAAGGAAAGCTTTAGAGGGAAAGCTTTCACCACTGAGTATGATGTTAGCTGTGGGCTTTTCATAAATGGCCTTTATTGTGTTGAGGTAAGTTCCTTCCATTCTTGGTTTGTTGTGAGGTTTTAATCTTTAAAAGGCACTGAAGTTTGTCAAATTTTGTGTGTGTGTGTGTGTGTGTGCGGCTGTTGAGCGGATTATGTCATTTTTATCCTTTATTCCGTTAACGTGGTGTCTCATATGGATTCTCATATGTTGAACCATCCTTGCATCCCAGGGATAAGTCTTACTCGGTCGTGGTGTCTGGTGCTTCTCATGTGCTGTTGGGTTTGATGTGCTAATACTACCTTGAGGATTTTTGCACCTGTGTTTACCAGGGATCCCGGCCTGTAGTTTCCTTTCTATGTGGTGTCTTTAGTTTTGGTATCATGGTGATGCTGGCCTTGTAGAATGAATTTGGAAGTATTCCCTCTTTTTCTGTTTTTTTTTTTGGGGGGGGGGTAGTTAAGAAGGATTGGTAGTAATCTTTCAATTTTCGGTAGAATTTGCCCATAAAGGTCCTGGGCTTTTCTTTATTTGGAGCTTTTTGGTAACTTCTTCATTCTCTTTGTTAGTGCTGTGCTCAGGCTTTCTATCAATTCAGTATCGGTAGGTTGTTTTTTTATATTTTATTGTATTAAAAAATTTTTTTTTCTTTAACATTTATTTGTTATCGAGAGACAGACACAGACCGTGGGCAGGGGCGGGGTAGAGAGAGAGGGAGACACAGAATCTGAAGTAGGCTCCAAGCTCTGACCTGTCAGCACAGAGCTCCACACGGGGCTCAAACTCAAAAACTGCAAGATCATGACCTGAGCTGAAGTCGGTCACTTAACCAACTGAGCCACCCAGGCGCCCCATATTTTTTAATTTTTTAAAAATGTTTTATTTATTCTTGAGAGAGAGAGAGAGAGTGGCAGACACAATCCCAAGCAGGCTCCAGGCTCTGGGCTGTCGGCACAGGACCCAACACAGGGCTTGAACTCACAAGCTGTGAGATCATGACCTGAGCCAAAGTCAGATGCCCAACTGACTGAGCCACCCAGGCGCCCCAGGTTTTTTGTTTTTTAGAATTGTGTTCATTTCTTCTCGGTTGTCCAACAAGTTGCCATTGAACTGTCTATAATAGCTATTATCCTTTTTATTTCTGTGGCATCCGCTATAATGTCTCCTCTTTCATTTCTGATTTTATTTATTCTAGTCTTTTTTTTTTCTTAGTCTAGCTAAAGGTTTTTCAATTTTATTTCAAAAAACCAGCTCTTAGTTTCATTTTTTCTATTGTTTTTCTATTCTGTTTCATTTATTTTTGTTCTAATTTTTATTATTTCCCTCTGCCAACTTGGGGTTTAGCTTTTCTTTTTCTAGAGGTGCAAAGTTAGGTTGTTTGAGATCTTTCCTTTTTGAATGTAGATGTTCGTTTCTATAAACGTCCTTCTTAGCGCTGCTGTTGTGGTATCCTGTAAATTTCAATCTGTTGTGTTTTCATCTGTCTTAAGATACTTTATAGTTTCCCTTTTGATTTCTGTGACCCAGTAGTGTTTAAGAATGTGTTAATTTCCAATATTTAAAAATTTTCCCCTTTTCTGTTGATTTCTAGTTTCATTTCATTGTGATTGGAAAAGATACTTAGAATGATTTCAGTCTTCTTAATGTTAAGACTTGTTTTGTCAGTTAGCCGATGATCCACCCTGGAGAACGTTGTGTGTGCTCTTGACAAGAATGAGTATTCTGTTGCTAGTGGGTAGAATGTTCTGTAAATATCTTCAAGGCCTATTTGATCTGTAGTGTTGTTCACTTCTGAAGTTTTTGTTTTTACTGATTTTCTGTCTGGATGACTATTGAGAGTGGGTATATAAGTCTCTTACTGTTATTTCATTGCTGTTTCTCCCTTCTGATTGGTCAATGTGTGCTTTATATATTTAGGTCCTTTTGATGTTGGGGGCATATGTATTTAAAACCATTATAGCTTGTTGAAGGGACCATTCTGAAGTTATAGAAGGACTTTGTCTCTCATGACAGTATGTGACTTAAAGGCTGTTTTGTCCGTTTTAAGTATTGCCTGGGGCGCCTGGGTGGCGCAGTCGGTTAAGCGTCCGACTTCAGCCAGGTCACGATCTCGCGGTCCGTGAGTTCGAGCCCCGCGTCGGGCTCTGGGCTGATGGCTCAGAGCCTGGAGCCTGTTTCCGATTCTGTGTCTCCCTCTCTCTCTGCCCCTCCCCCATTCATGCTCTGTCTCTCTCTGTCCCAGAAATAAATAAACGTTGAAAAAAAAAAAAAAAGATTTTTAAGTATTGCCAGACCGGCTCTCTTCTGATTACCGTTGTATGGCATGGGATATCTTTACCTTGTTGCTTTCACCTACTGTATGTCCTGAAATCTAAAGTGAATGTCTTGTAGACAGAAGTTGGTTGGTTCCCTTTTTGTTAGGGAAGTTGAGTTCATTTACGTCTAAAGTAATTATTGCTAGGTAAAGACTTATATTGCCACTTGGTTAATGGTCTTCTCTTTGGTAGTTTCTTTGTTCCTTTCTGTTACTCTTTTGTCTTTATTGTGGCTTGAGGATTTCTTATAGTGATAGGTTTTGATTCTTTCCTCTTTGTTTTTGTGCATTATAGATTTTTTTTTTTTTTTTGTCGCTACCATGAGGCTTACATTGAATATTTTTACAGTTCTAGAAGCCTCTCCTAACCTGATAACTTCAGTCGTATGTGGAAACTCTATACTTTCTCACACACTCATACTTGGATATTTATGTCAGATTTTATTTCCTTTTATATTGATTTTCCATTAACAAATCTGTGATTATAGTTGTACTTTTGCCTTTTAACTTCCATACTTCTGTTAAAAATGATTTACACAGTATTACAGTATTCAGTGTAAAGTAATTTGTCGTTTTGGTCCTTAGTTCATCCAGAGAGAAGATGAAGGAGAAGGGGAAGGAGAGCGAAGCCCTGTTCTCTATTTGTGGAATCCTTTCTGTCCTTTCCTCTTGGTGCTCCCTTAATTTTGACCATGTCTTTGCTTATAATTGTGCCCTAATTTTATTTATTCATTCCCTCCTGGTGATTTCCCACCTTTTTCTACATCGGTCATCTTTTGTCCCTCCCCTCCCTAAAATACCATCATAGGCATCCCCATTGCCTATAGGAAAAAAAAAAACCTTCGCCCTGTGATTTGTGCATTTGTGCACGTGTGCTGTCTCTTTCACACACACACATCCATGCAGTATATTCTGTATTGTCACGCCCAAGAATTTGCAGTGTCTACCAGATTTTTCTGTGACTCCTTGCCCTCGCTAATGCCGTGCCTCTTGGACACACGGTTTATCTTTCAAGATCATTCTCCAGGGCAGCCTCCAGTGAGGCTTCACTTGACGTCAGGACCTTGAACATGACTGCTTTGTGTCTGCTCCTTCTGTAATATACTTCCATTGCAGCCTGAGGTGTGATCGCACCACACGGAAGTCTTCTGTCCATCTCGCTCCACCAGGGCTCCAGGTGCCTGTAGAACAGGAGTAATATTGTGTTCTGCTTCCCGCCCCTCCCACCCCCCCGCAGCCCCAGGCGGAATACCGTCAACATACCAAATAGTCTGTAGATGCTTGCACGCCGAATGAATGGATGAATGAATGAATGCAGATCCAGGAGTGAGATCTTTTCTTAGGATCTTTTCTTTTCTGTCCCTGGAAATGTAGCACAGAGTTAGGGGCATGCCAAGCTCCCTAAATAACTTACTGTGGGGCAGTCTGAAGGCACTAAGAGCCCTCGCCTCTGAGCCTTTGCCGCAGATCTCTGCCAGGTATTTCAGGTTCATCGGGCACGTGTCATTCCAGGGCTCATTGTCATTCCGAGACGTGGCCGTGGGGTTCACCCGTAAGGAATGGCAGCATCTGGACCCCGCTCAGAGGACGCTGTACCGGGATGTGATGCTCGAGAATTACAGCCACCTGGTCTCAGTAGGTGAGGAAGGCTTCCTGCATTTCCCGATTAATGTCTTTTCTCAGTTATGTAAAACCTCTGAAATGTTTGGCCTTGGGTGTCCGTTGTCTACAAGCCTTGCTGTCATCCCACTTGCGTTATTCGTGAATTTACCTCCTGTGTGAAATAATCCATTCTCTGGCCGACATGTAAAAGTGCATTGTGCCCCCTGCTTCCTTGGATGGCCCAGGCGGCTCAGCATAAGTCCTGTGACTTGTTCTCACAAACAGGGTGTCAGGTCACCAAACCGGCTGTGATCTCCAGGTTGGAGCGAGGCCAAGAACCATGGATGGAGGAGGAAGAACTCGTCAGATGGAGCTTTCCAGGTGAGAGGGGGGCAACGGACACACACCGGGCTGCAGAGCAAAATCTCCTGTGTTTGTTTCAGGCAATTGTTCTCAAAAGCCTTGGATCTTTGCAAGTAGCTGTGGATGTTTGGTCCAAGGCCTTGAGATGCCCACATGACTCCTGCTACCTCCACACATCCCACCGCCCGACAGGATTCCTCCTCTTTCCCTGGCCTTTAGAGAGAGGCATATTCTGCTTTCATTCTTTCATTCCACCCTGCCGTCCCCATCTGAGACCTTCAGTCTTAACACTTACCCCATGGTTATGAAACAGGCTTTCTCATGTTTTCAGAGATTTGTAGATTCCTGCTATTAAAAAAATTTTTTTTTATTTTTGAGAGATACAGAGACAGAGCTCGAATGGGGGAGGGGCAGAGAGAGAGAGGGATTCATAGAATCCGAAGCAGGCTCCAGGCTCCGAGCTGTCAGCACAGAGCCCGACGCGGGGCTCAAACTCACGAACTACGAGATCGTGACCGGAGTTGAAGGTGGATGCTTGACTGACTGAGCTGCCCAGGCGCCCCTCCCCCTATTTTAAAATAACTGATTTTGTGCCACTCATTTTTGTCTTTTCTTTTACTGTGAAATGCCTCAGAAACTTTCTTGCTCCCTTATTATATGACTTTAGATTCCTCTTCTTTCCTAACTACGAAATAGGGCCCCATTTTGCTTAATGGGATATGAATGGCACTCCCCCCACATGCATCCTAGTATAATCCCACGGTGGATACTGACTCCCTCTTTCTTTCAGGACAGGGGCCTTTTATCAAGCTTTTGTTCAGGGCACACCAGAAATCAGCTGGGGGCTTTAGAAATACCACCTGCCTGGGTCTCAGCCCAGAAAATCCTCATGGGGAAGATTAGTAGGCATTGATTCTGTCCCTTAGGAATTCAGCACTGGGGCTCAAGGAATTTCCACATTTCTAAACCAAGAAGCTCTGTGGTTGCACTGGGTGTGGGTTTCACGGAGGTGAAACCACGGATAGTTGAGGATTTAAAATGTAAGGGAACCGGGGCACCGGGGTGGCTCAGTGGGTTAACTGTCCAACTTTGACTCAGGTCATGATCTCATGGCTCAGGAGTTCAAGCCCCGCATCGGACTCTGTACTGACAGGTTGGAGCCTGGAACCTGCTTCAGATTCTGTGTCTCCCTCTCTCTCTGCCCCTTTCCCCACTTGCACTATCTCTCTCTCTCTCAAAAATAAACATAAAAAAAAAATAAATAAAATGTAGGGAAGGGGCACCTGGGTGGCTCAAAGAATGGAACTCTTGATATTAGCTCAGGTCTTAATCTTAGGGCCATGAGTTCAAGCCCCATGTTGGGCTCCCCTGTGGGCATGAAGCCTACTTAAAAAGAAAAAAGAAAAAACCCTAAATGAAGACAAAACCAAATGAGGATCTAAGCACCGGATTCAGAACCCAACATTTAAGAATCTCAGAGGAGGGGCCACAGTGATGTGGATACCAACAGGCCCGAGGAATGGTGCTGTGGGCTTTATTGGTTAGGAGGCTGGTCTGTGGCCAAGTCCATCGGACATCTGGGAAGTATCTCATTTTTTCCTTTCAAAAGCCGATGGATGAGGGTATGTTTATAGATTCATAACTGTGGTGATTGAATCTGGGCACTTAGGTCTGAAATTTATTCTTCCTGTTTCTGATACAATTTTATTTTTTTGCTGGGGGGGCCTGGGTGGCTTAGTCTGTTAAGCATCCAACTTCGGCTCAGGTCCTGATCTTGCAGCTTGTGGGTTCAAGCCCCGCAGCAGGCTCTCTCCTGTCAGCCTCGAGCCTGGTTTTGATCTGTTTTCCTCTCTTTTTGCCTCTCCCACAGTTCTCTCTCTCTCTCTCAGAATAAAATTCAAAGTAAATAACATTAGGGACACCTGGGTGGCTTAGTCGGTTAAGTGTCCGACTTCGGCTCAGGTCATGATCGCACGGTTCACAGGTTCAAGCCCCATGTCAGTCTCTGTGCTGGCTGCTCAGAGCCCGGAGCCTGCTTCAAATTCTATGTCTACCTCTCTCCCCACCCCTGCCCGCTTGTACTCGGGCTCTCAAAAATAAACACTAATAAGATTATTTTTAAAGTAGGCAGAGAGAGAGAACACGCGAATCCCAAGCAGAAAAGTGCAGAGCCCGATGCGGAGCTTGAACTCACCAACCCATGAGATCACAACCTGAGTGGAGACCGAGAACCAGATGCTTTACCCACTGGGCCACCCAGCTGTTCCCTGATATCATTTCATTCTGTGGCACGATTCTGGAAACACAAACCCATTCAGGTCATGGTATTTTTTTGCCCCTAGAAGCAATTTTGCAAGTCGACGGTCACGCAGGCAGGCCACGGGAGCACCGAGCCCCACTTCTGCGGAGCGGCGCCTTCCTGGACGGCCAGGAACCGACCGAGATTGGGCCCCGGGCATCCGTCCGCCAGAAGGCAGACCTTGATCCCTCACAACGGCAGGGATGCGCCTGTGACTCGTGTGGCGCGAGTCTGCTGCGTCACGGAGACGGTGGTCCCACCGCCTACCTGGCCAGGAGGCGCTTCGAGTGCGACGGGCAGGGGAACTTGTTCCTCTACTCCAGGCCCGACGGCCCGGCTCCGGGCGCGCGACCGCGGCAGTGTGAGCGGTGCGGGTGGCCGGGAGGCCGGGCCCGCCGCGCGGAGCCCTTCCCCGGCGAGGCGGCCGCGCGCGCCGATCCGCGGCTGCACGCGGGCCCCGCGGCCCCCGAGGCCGGCCTCTCCAGCCGCCCGGGCTGCCAAGAGCCGCCCGGCGGCCCCGCGCCGCCCCCGGGGTCCGGCCCATCGCCGCCCGCCGCCCTTCTGGCCGGGGGGAAGCCCTACAAGTGCTCCGCGTGCGACAAGACCTTCTCGCACAAGTCCCGCCTCGTCGAGCACCACCGCTCGCACACGGGCGAGAAGCCGTACGGCTGCGGCCAGTGCGGCAAGGCCTTCTCCCGCAAGTCGTGCCTCCTCATCCACCACCGCATCCACACCGGCGAGAAGCCGTTCGGCTGCGGCGAGTGCGGCAAGGCCTTCTTCCAGAAGTCGCACCTTGTCCTGCACCGGCGGACCCACACGGGCGAGAGGCCCTACGAGTGCGGCGAGTGCGGGAAGGCCTTCTCGCAGAACTCCTGCCTCATCATCCACAGGAGGACCCACATGGGCAAGAAGCCGTACGAGTGCTCCGAGTGCGGCAAGACCTTCTCCCAGAAGGCCAACCTCATCCGCCACCACAGGATCCACACCCGGGAGAAACTGCACGGCTGACGGGCACAGCCGCCGTCGGCCTCCCTCCCGCGTCCCCGCCCGTCTGGGAACGCAAGGACAGACCTCCGCGCGTCCCCCGCGCGCACCACCCTTCAGCGGGAAATCCGGTGGGTGCCCCCGCGGGAGGAGAGCGCGACCGAGGGGAAGCCCCTCCCTCGACCGTAGCGAGGGGAGGGTGAGGACACTCTAGAGCCACCTGTTTTTACAAGAGCTGCCTCATGACAGAGGGGATCGCTGTGAATTCACTCTGGTCGTTGAGCTTTCAAGTCTGTAAATAAATGTAATCATTTAAGACAACAGCTGTGAGCAACATGGGAACAGTCCCTGGGACGGGGGCATTTAGGGGTTGTGTTCGCAACGATGCTGCATAGGAGGAGTTTTATTTATTTGTCAACCGCAGTGGTAATCCAACAGAATTGTGAGCCTGGAGGCACAGCCACCAGACTGTAGAGAATGACCTCTATGGAGCCCCCGCACTAAATCCTACCCTTTGGTCGCTGTAGGGTATGTTACACCTGGAACAGTACGAACTTATTATTAAGCCAGGAGTCTGTGCACCGTACCACTTACCATTTGTCCCTTTGTTTGCTGGCAACTGTTACAGAGCCCCCAACCCCCGCCACCCTCAGACCTGGAAACTGACGCTTTTGTGACCTCTCCTCCTAGCTCTCAACCAGTTCCTAAGTAGGTTTCATGTTAAATGTGTCAAGTTAGGACTCCCTTTTCTGGCAACATGACAGACCGTGTAAGGTGAAAGCCCTTCCACTGTGAGCGGCCAGAAATGATGACCAATGATAGATTACGTGCTTTTACATGCATAATTCAGCTGGCGACCAGGAAAGTTTCCAGGCGCCAGCGAGGGACACCGAGCTGAGAGCCAAAGATTAAGTTCGAGAGCCGACCGTGGGTTTAACTTGGTTGACCCAGAAGCCTGGGTTGTTGAAGACTGAAGGAGGGTGCGAAGCAAGGCCTCGGGCACATGAGGCAGAGAGCTGGTAATGAAGTAACTCACAAATTCAGAAATTTCAGAAGCCTGGACGTACAGGGAAGGGGTGGACTGGCGAAGAATCTCATTGGCACAGGGAGCTTGTCGGTATCTCTGTGGGCTCTGATGGGGGAGGATTTGCCCTGACCAGCATCCCACGTGAGACAGAATTTGCAGTTTGCCCTATTCCTGTCCCAGTTCAAAAACCGAACCGTTAATATAGAAAATTTGTCCTGGCCTTGGAGACAAATTATGGAAGCAAACAAAACATGGTGTGGAGGAAGGCGCCCTCAACCCATGTTTGCCAGGATTCTGACCTACAAACCCAAGATGAGTTCATAATCCCAAACTACAGAACACAAGGAAGCAACCCACAGTGAAAGGCAACAGGCAACTTGAACTAAATACGAACGTCCTGGATTTTAAGGGTCGTAGAAACCTACAAAACTCCATGAGCTCTATTGTATGGAAACCAGTTTGACAAATTATATTTCATATGAAAAAACAGCTGTCTTCACAAACCATTAAAAACGAAAACACATGAAAGCGAGACACAAAGAGTGAGCACTGAAAAAAAAAAAAAGTAAAAAAAAAAAAAAGTAAAAGGGCTGATGGCTCAGAGCCTGGAGCCTGTTTCCGATTCTGTGTCTCCCTCTCTCTCTGACCCTCCCCCGTTCACGCTCTGTCTCTCTCTGTCCCAAAAATAAATAAACGTTGGAAAAAAAAAAAAAAATCAAACAGTGAGCACTGGCTTCTTTCGAAAGGGGACCACCCTGAGTGTCTAGAGTTGACAGATACAGGCACTGAAACGTGAAGCTACACCAAAATAATGAGCCAACAACCCAGCCGGTGCTAACTCGGCTGCCGAGAAGGCGAGCAAAAGTAGAGGGAAGCAGATTCTTAGGATTCAGTCTACAGAGAGGCGGGAAATGGACATGAAAGGGTGAGACATCTGGATGAAAATAAGAGCAAAGAGGAGTTCCTAAAAGACAAAATAGTGGAAGAAAAGGACATTCCGAGAGAAAAAGCGGCTCAGATTTGACAAGACCGGAGATCACCGATTCGGGCAGCACAGTGGACAGGTAGGAAATTCGCGTCTTAGAGCTGGCTAAGCTGTTTCGGGGTGTCCCTGCTCCATACCCACTTGGTGTGGCCGAGGGATCTGCAGGGACAGGACGCTGACACCCGCCTAGATTGCAGCCGTGGAGCCACAAGCGACTGCGAGGGCCCATCGTGGCTTCTCCCGCATCCTTGCGAGCCGCCGTCTCCCCTGCTTGCCTGTCTGCCTTACGCTCTCCTCGGCTGAGACCCTGTGGAGGTTACCTAACCCCCTCTTTGCTGCTTTGAATTAACCAGTGTGGTCCCAGCCCACCATCTCTATTATAAAGTCACGTGCCCCGGGTTCAATCTCTGTCTGCCTTCTACCTCGACACCCCATGTGGCCCCTCGAGGCCTGCTGTGTACTTCCCGCGGGTCCTGCAAATGATAAACTTTGCCATTTCAGTTTCTCTCCTGGCCTGTTGTCGCACCCGCTGACCACCGGCACCTGTGGTCCTCTTAGCAAACATTAGGTTAGCAGAGTCCTGACGGTCAGCCGCGGGATCAGGACGGTAGAGTCACGCCGGCAGCCGGCTGCCGGGGAGCCTTGGAGCTGCGAAGGGCAGGCTAACTGGCTCTCTCCAGTGGGCAGTTAGTTGGTGGGCGCAGCTTTGACCTTGGCCGCTGCCCGTCCCAAAGTGCAAGCTGGGGAAGAAGCGACCCGAGGCCTCCAGGGCCTCGGGGCATTGTCCTGGGAGCTGGTTTGCGGTGCACCTGTTCACGCCCCAAGGAGGATGCCTGCCCTCGCTTCCCCACCTGGCCGTGGCTCTCAGGTCCTGTTGCATTGGTTAACGGCCAGAACACGGGTGGCCACCCCGCCCAAGTGCAGGCTATGATAGGGGGACAGAGAGACACCCCGTCCCTGACGGCTGTGCTTGCGGGTGGCATGGGGAGGCGGACTCCTAGTCCTGTCTGGTGACAAACGGCACCCTCACTCGGGGAAGGCACGGCTCCCGGCAAAGGTCGGTGTGGCCGGGGCCTGCGGTCCCTCTGTTGCTGCACACCTTTCTGCTGTCACACGACCCTGTGGGATATTACGGGTCCCACCCCTGGCACATGGTGGCACAGGATCTAGTGGTCTGATGCAAACGGTGCGAGCGCCACCTATGAGGCCGGAGGAAGTTAGCAAGTTCATCGCTAAAGTGAAAGCCCACAGAAGTGGCCGCGGGCCGGTCAGCCTGCAGAGCAGTAACCTACCAGAGCGCTGGGTCCAGCCCTCGAGGGCTAGGGGTCAGCCCGTGACCTGCCACCGTCACTGTTTTGGAGAGGCCGGGCAGGACACCCCCGAGATGGACCTGGCCCTGGGGGACAGCCACTGCAGATCTTTCCAGTAACAATCTTTAAGGTCAGATCAGTGGCAGATAATAGAGCATCTGAAACTGCCAACTATGGCGCATTTGGAAGCTGCCAAGAGAGTAAATCTTGAAAGTTCTCATCACAAGGAAGAAAATGCAACCGGGAGTTGCTGATGCTAACTAAAAGGGGTGATCATTTTACAACATACGCATCTATCAAATCGTGTTGTACACCTGCAACTAACGTTAGCTGCCAATTACACCTCAATAAATAAATGAAAAAAAGAAACCCAAACTCAGTTTCACGCATCTCAAGATTCACAATATTCTCAAAGACTTTGTGCAGCAGGAGGGATTAGGAGGGGCGGCCGGCTGAGAAGCTGTTCACACGGGCTCTGAGCTGCTGCCCACCCCACACATGGGGCAGAGGCCCGCGGCACATGACCTTTCACCGGGACCCGGGGGCCGGCAGCAGACGCAGGTGCCTTGAGGGAAAGGTAACCACCTCAGGCTCCCGATCAACCACAAGCGATTTTGCCCGAGGGAGGCCCGGCATCT
Organism: Leopardus geoffroyi; assembly: GCF_018350155.1. Lineage (NCBI taxonomy): Eukaryota > Metazoa > Chordata > Mammalia > Carnivora > Felidae > Leopardus > Leopardus geoffroyi. The sequence goes on from NC_059340.1 coordinate 4,422,835, forward strand.
AATCAGATGGTTGTGGTTCCCACTCGATCCGCGCAGCCTGAGTAACAGGGTGGCTGGTGGACCCCCGGGGCCTAACCCCAGCTCCAGAGGGGTACTGGAGCAAAACCAGCCCGGCACAGGACCACAGGTGGCTGAGCACCGGGTGTCGGCAGACCCCGCCTGCGGGGCGCCTGGGTGGCTCCGTTGCTTAAACGTCCGACTGTTAATTTCAGCTCAGGTCATGACCTCACGGTTCGTGGGGTGGAGCCTTGCGTCGAGCTCTGTGCTGGTGGGGTGGAACCTGCTTGGGATTCTCGCTCTTTCTCTCTCTCAAAATAAATAATTAACTTACATCAAGATAAACTTAAAAAAAGAAGAGCCATCTGCAAGCATCTCTGAGGATCCAGGGCCTTTTCCCTGCCCAATCAGGACGGTCAAGTTTTCTGGACGCAGCTAGTGTGCTCAGTTACAAGCCTGCTGCTCCCGAGGCTACTTGCGTTGGTAAACTGGGCCCAAGAATTGCCAGCTGAGGTTTACAGCCAGCTCTGACAAACCCCAGACCAGACCCCAGAAGACGCGGTCCTACCGCTTCCTGCCCTTGGATTCCAGAGCTATGCCCCTGGGCCTGTAGCCCTTAAGCGAGACGCCCACACAGCCCACAGCTTGTCTATGGTTTATTCCTCCATCCAGTATTTACTAAGAACCGCCAAGTTCATAGGGTCTGAGACCTGGCTTTAAAGAGCTCACAGTATAATTGAGTGGTAAGTGAAGGAGATATTTATATTTTAGACTGCCAGTTTATTTTTAATTTTTTTTTTTTTTTTAATTAGAGTGGGTATGAGCAGGGGAGAGGCAGAGAGAGAGCTCCCGAGCAGGCTCCTTGCTGTCCGTGAAGAGCCTTGACTTGGGGCTCGAACTCACAAACCGGGAGATCACGACCTGAGGCGAAATCAAGAGTTGGACACTCAACTGACTGACCTGCCCAGGCGCCCCTAGAGTGACAGCATTGTGATTGAGGGGGGGACGGAGTGGGGGGCTGTCTTAGCGTGCTGCACAGACTAGGGGGCTTCTGAACAACGGACATTGCTCACCAGACTGGAGGCCGGGAACTCCAAGATCGAGGTGCTGGCAGATTTCGTGTCTGTTGGGCACCCACCTCTTGTTTGCAAACAGCCGCTTCCTCGCCGTGGCCTCACCCGGTGGAAGGGGAGAGGGAACGTTCTGGAGCCGCCTTTATAAAGGCACTAATCCTGTTAACAAGGGCTCCACCCTCATCACCTAATTACCTCTAGAGGCCCCACCCCGAAGCCCGGCTCCCGGTGATTAGGTTTCCACGTGATGCATTTAGAGGGGGAGGGGGAGGACAAAAACATTCTCGCTACAGCAGTATTTGGGTTGATCACTGAACAACACGAGGCATTTTCATACGTGGAATGCGGAACGAGAGGAAGTGTGCACCGGGGGCATAAGGCAGCGTGAGCAAAGGCAACGCTGAAGGCGTGGCTCGCTGCGCAAACAGGAGAACAGCTGTAGCTCATTTTAAATACAAGGAGGTGCACAGATCTGATGAAGTTTTGAACACCTACCTACCCGTGTAATTACCACGCAGATCGAGATCTAGAACATCTCCCAGACCATCCCCCTGTGCCTGTGCCAACCCAGATCCTTCTCCCAGGGAACCACTATTATATCAACGAGCACAGATTAGTCTGTCATTGGCCTTTTACGTACAGGGAGGCATTCGGTTTGCGCTGGCTTGCTGCTTTTTTTTTTTTTCTTCCCAAATGTTTATTTTTGAGAGAGACAGAGCATGAGCGGGGGAGGGGCAGAGAGTGAGGGAGACACAGAATCCAAAGCAGGTTCCAGGCTCTGAGCTGTCAGGGCAGAGCCCCATGTGGGGCTTGAACCTACGAACCTCGAGATCACGACCTGAGCCAAAGTCGGACCGACTGAGCCCCCCAGGCGTCCCCATCCCACGACTCTGCCACAGGTCGTTTGCGTCTATTCCATGTTCGTGAACATTTGCATTATTTTCAGTTGTGTATTATAAATTAAGGAACCATAAACTTGTACCTTTTAGCACTCGTTTCTCTTCAAAAGGTACCGTGTGGTCAGAATTTAGAGCAGCTGTTCTCAACCGAGGCTGATTGCGCCCTCCTCCCAGGTGACATCTGGCAGTGTCTAATGACATTGTTTATTATCTCAACTGGGGGAGGGGGGGTGGTGTGCAAGTGGCATCTACCGGGTAGAGACAAGGGGTGGCTGCTGAATATTCTCCAGTGCACGACCACCAGCGAGAACCGTTCGCTTGAGACGTCCACAGCAGCCAAAGAACTAGGCTCAAGTCCGATTTTGGAGTCCTCGTGACGCTGGGCTCGGGTTTGTGTCCAGCAAGACGGCTCTGGGATGGTGAGGTTCCCCTCAATGGGGGAGATCTCAGGACAGACGCCGTCTGGCACGCAGCATTAGCCGGCCTCGGCCTGGACGACGTTCCCTGACGTCCTGCCGCCGACCACCCGCCACAGGGCACCCTGCACGTCCCGGTTGCGCAGCGTGTAGATGGCAGGGTAGAGCAAGGGCGTGAGGTTGATGTAGACGAGCGACACCAGCTTGTCCTCCTCGAGGGAGCGGCTGCTCAGGGGTCTGGCGTACATGGCCGTGGCACAGCCATAGTGGAGCACGGCCACGGTGAGATGCGACGCCACCGTGTTGAAGGCCTTGCGGCGGCCTGCCACCCCCCCAACTCCCAGGATGACCGCCAGCACCCTGGTGTAGGACAGCAGGATCAGGACCAGAGGCAGCACCAGCAGCAGCAGGCAGGCGGCCAGCAGGACCCTCTCCTGCAGGTCCCGGTCCCCACAGGCCAGCACCAACACGGCCGGGAGGTCACAGAAGACGTGGTTGACGAGGCCCCCCCGGCAGAAGGGCAGCTGGAAGATGGCCACGGTGAGGCCCAAGGCCAGGAGAGAGCCCCCGACGCAGCAGGAGACGAGAAGGCACCGGCAGCGCCCCGCGGTCATGAGCCGGGGGTAGCAGAGAGGGCGGCAGATGGCCAGGTAGCGGTCCAGCGCCATGGCGGCCAGCAGCAGGCACTCGGAGCCTCCCAGCGCCACGAAGAGGCCCATCTGGGCAGCACAGGTGGAGCGGGCCACCGCCTGGCCCCCCGGGGGCAGCAGGAAGCCCGCGAGCATGCGCGGAGTCAGCACCAGCGTGTAGGCCACCTCCACGGCCGACAGCGCCCCCAGAAAGAAGTACATGGGAGTGTGCAGGGCGGGGTCCCCGACGGCCAGGCCCAGGATGAGCAGGTTTCCCACCAGCGTGGCCAGGTACAGTGGCAGCAGGAAGGCAAAGAGCAGCAGCCGCAGCCCCCGAGGCCACCCGGAGAAACCCAGGATCACGAACTCCCGTGGAGCCGTCCGGTTTGACCCAGGCCAGGGGCTCATGTCGGAACCTGAGGGAGGACAGGGGTGCAGGCCAGAGAGGAGGGTCGCGGTGACACACCCCTCCCAGAAACACAGGGCCCTCGCCTCTCCGGGGTTCAGCCCCCACACCCCCTCCACCAGGGACGCGGGGCGTTCTCCCCAAGCCGGCACCTGCCGCCCCCGCGAGTCCTCCAGGAACGCAGGTGTCTGCAGCCACTGTCCGCTCTCCCTCTGGCTTCCGCGGCCCGTGCTCTTCCAGGCCCCCCCACCCCCGTGCCTTCTGCACACCCCTCCACCCACCCACCCCCCCGCCCCCCGTCCCGGGCCACCATCCAGCTGACCTCCCCGGAGGGGCCTCAGCTGCCTGGGGGAGTCACCGCCTCCAGGCCTCACGGGTACACCCGCAGGTGGAGGTCCGCCAACCCCGTCGAACCGCCGGCTCAGGCCGATGCGGCCGCTCCTGTGCACATCCCACCGGCACGCGAGCCGCCCTTCCCGTTTAACCAGCGCGTCCTCTGCTGGGGGTGGGGGCGCTGCTAGCGCATCGAGGGCATTTCTCCAGAGCACCGCTCCCGCCACCGCACTGTGAACCGCGGCCCTGTCCCTGACCGTCTCCTGTGTGACAGAATATCTAAAGATATTTTGATGTGGGGGCACCTGGGCGGCTCAGTCGGTAGAGCGTCCGACTCTTGGTTGCAGCTCAGGACATGATCTCGTGAGTTTGGGCCCAGCATCAAGCTCCTCGATGACGGTACGTACGGAGCCTGCTTGGGCTTCTCTCTCCCTCTCTCTCTGTCCCTTCCGCACTCACTCTGTCTCTCAAAACAAATAAACTTCAAAAACAATCAATCAAGATATCTTGATGTTTCAAGAGCCCAGAAAGAATATGGAGGGGCATCGCGTTGATCTAGAATACTAGGTCAGTAAGGGAGCATTACACTGGGCCTGTCGGCATTAACTTAGGGGTCTTTGAAGAGCCTCAGACCAGTGCACATCTCAAAACAGCTCTTTCTAGCCAAGCCAGTGTGTGTGTGTGTGTGTGTGTGTGTCTATTTGCACACGCGTGTGCAGGGCACAGTGGGTGCCTTCTACCTCATCACCCAGACGTGGGGTGGCCTCAGATCACAGGGACGCCTGGGGCTGAGTAAGGAGCTTTGCTTTCTGGTCCCGTCTGTGATGCTGCCCAAGCCCCACCTTCTCCGTGGGGCTCAGATTCCTCGTCTGTCGCCCTTGATGCGACACAGGCCCTGACGCCCCAGGATGTCATTCTGCAATCCTCCCCCCCGCCCCGCCCCGGGCACGAGCCCATCCCGGAGCCCGGACGGCTCAGCCGCACAAGCGGGGCCTCTGGGCTCACGTGCACCTGCTCCATCTCCGCTGTTTCACTGACCAGCTGACACGGCTTGGAGTCTTTACCCTGTGAAGCCCCAGCAGCCTCTTCAGCCCCACAGAACTGTCGTGACGACTAAGTGACATCACGCCCAGCACAAAGCGCCCAGCGCAGCGGGCCCGGCGTGCGGGAGCTGTTATGGAAGGAATCGCCACCCTATCCTGTCGTGTGCTTCCTGCTGCCTGTGTGCCGGGCACGCCCTGCCCTGGCTGAAGATCTCTGGAGGGAAGCGTCGTCTGGAGACAGCAGAGAGGGAGGTGTGGGGACCGAGGCCGCAGACCTGCGTCACCTGGCCTATCTGCCCTGATTCCGAGACCGCGGAGCCTTCAGGTGTCCCGCCCCTCTGTTTCTCTTCCCCAAGGGTTCCCCCCCCCCCCCGCCCATGCCCCGCAGCTCTTCCCCCGAAGCCTCCCGGAAAGTCGTCCAGGGACACTGACATCACCTCCAATGACCCTTCGTTGGCAACGCCCCCATATTCCCTCCAAATGCAAGTCGTCCAGGGACACTGACATCACCTCCAATAACCCTTCGTTGGCAACGCCCCCATATTCCCTCCAAATGCCGACGGGAGGGAGGGGGCAGGATCACAATTGCTGCCGTGTGTCCAGCCCTCACGGTGTGCAGGTGAGCCGTAAACGCCCTGCGTGCACAGTATTCCTGAACATTCTCGAGACCGCTGTGAGGAGTCACGCCACCATTACAACTGATTTACAGATGGGGAGGCTGAGATCTGGGGGAGACCCACAGCCTCTCCCTTAGCCAGAGGCTCCCAGGTCTGTCTGATTTCACAGTCTCCGCCCTTAAGTAGGGGGAGAGCCTGCTCTTCTCTGCGTCTGCCTTGTCTGTCGGTCCTTCCCCACCCAGACAAGGGGAAAATGGAAAGGGGACCGGAGGAGAGAGAAGGAAGCAGATGCAGAGGTGCAGAAACAGAATGAGGCCTGCGACCAGGGACAGGCAGAGGCGAGCCTGCTGAGGGCAGCGGCAGGGAGGTCGCCTCCAGTGGTTCGCCAGACTCTGGGCCGACAGAGACAGAGATAGAAATGGAAAGGGAGAGGGGGAGAGACAGAAAGGGAATGATGAAAGGAGAGGAAAGAGAAAGAGAGAAACAGGGAGAGAGACGGCGGGGGGGGGGGAGAGATAAAGAGAAAGGGAGAGAGAGAAGAGAAACAGAGGAAGAGTTGGAAGAGACAAAGAGAGACAGAAAAACAGAGATGGAGAGAGAGACAGGCAGAGAGAGGAGGAAAATCTCCTGTGTCCCCCCCGGGCCTTCTGAACCCGAGACCCCCTCCTTGAAGGGTTTCCTCTCTCCCGCAAACATGGGCTTCACCTGGGGCTTTGCCCTCAGTCCCTGGCACCCACACCCCACCTCCCACAGCATCGCTGGAGAATTCGAAAATTCCTTTAAAGGAGACAGCCAGACTTGGGGCCCCCCAACCCCGAATCGCAGCCTGAATTAAATTCTCAGCTCCTCGGCTGGCTGGGCGCCTTGCTCACCCCGCTAACCTGGCAGACGTGGTTCCCAGCGGTGACGCCGGAGTTTGGGCTGAGCAGGCAACCAGCGTCCTGGGTGGGAGAAGTGCCAGTTCTGACCATCACGACATAGAGCCCGCAGGCCTTATGGGCGCCCCCATCCCTCTATCTCCCGCGCACGCCTTCCCCACAAGCCTCGCGGCGGCCTGCTGCCGTCTCCCACTTGTCCCTGACCTTGCGCACCTGTTCCGTATCAGAAAGTCCTTCCCCACCTGGAAAGCTACTCGCTCTTCACAGCCCAGCTCAAATAGCAGTTCCTCTGTGGATACAAATTATAAAGCAGCAGTGGACTGTGGAAGGATTCTGCGGAGAATGGGGAGCAGACCTCCTGCACCACATCAATCCCCCACTTCTCCCGTGATCTCCACCTCTGTTCCCAGGAACTCTCTCAGTAAGAAAAGACAAGAGTTACTTAATAGGTTTCCCAGGGCCCACTTAGGGGTCTGGCTTCCTCCAAAGCCCCGGGGCCTCATTAGTGCTCTTCTCCGTGCAGTGTGGTGCCCGAGGACCACAGTGGTCTCAGAAGGCTGGGGGCTGAGGGATGAGTGGGGGGAAGACTTGGGAAATCTGAACTGGGGCGTCCCAGGAGAGTCTGAGACTTCTGGGCCAAGGGGACAGAGGCCGCCTCTCTGCAGGGATGGAGGTAAACTGGGACGGGGGAGGGAGGGAGTAGCCCAAAGTAGCATGGTGGACAGCTCATTGGAGAGAGGGGAGGAAAGCGCCAGCTCTCTCAGCATTTCCCCAAAGTTTGCAATAAGGGGTGGCCAACAGGCTGGAGATCTTGGAATGGGGTGACTGGTGTAGTGGATGCGGGTGGGCGTCTTCACCACCACCACCACCAGAAAGTACCCCAAGGTGCTAAGCAACAAAACCCAACGACACAGATGTCTTCTGTTCTCATTGCCCGTTTACAGGGAAACTTACAGCATTGCAAAACGTACGGTTTTGTATCCCACGATTCCCATTTAACATTGACTTACACACGTTTTCCATTTACTACATAGTCTTCTTAACTATTTTAAGCATTAATTTTATTTTTTATTCATTTTTTAAATGTATATATATTTTGAGAGAAACAGAGAGAGCAGGGTAGGGGCAGAGAGAGAGGGCGAGAGAGAGAATCCCAAGCAGGCTCTGTGCTGTCAGCACAGAGCCCAATGGGGGGCTTGATGTCACAAACTGTACGATGATGACCTGAGTCGAAGTCAAGGGTAGGACACTGAACCAACTGAGCCATCTAGGTGCCCCTTTTATTGAAAATTTTTTTCAATAATTTTTTTTAATGTTTATTCACCCTTGAGAGACCAAGCACAAGCAGAGGAGGGGCAGAGAGAGAGGGACACACAGAATCCGAAGCGGGCTCCAGGCTCTGAGCTATCAGCACAGAGCCTGACGCGGGGCTCGAACTCGCAGACCGCGAGATCGTGACCTGGCTGAAGTCGGACGCTTCACCAACTGAGCCACCAGGTGCCCCTTTTATTATTTTTTTCAACCTGAAATACTTGTTTCAGATTTCAAAGGGTGTAAAAGAAGAGCCTGTCCCAAGAACCCTGCCTCTAAACTCATCCAGAGGCCACAGCTGTTACCCAGTCCGTTTCCCCTTACAGAGAGAGTGTAGGGACATGGGCCAGCACGCACATGTGTGTGCTATTTGCGGCTTTGAAGTGACAAAATGTTAGCAGTGTCCCAAACTGTTGTGCCTATGCCCTCTTTCGGTGGGCAGATCTTGAAATCATTCACTATCAGTGTATTTTTAGTGTATTTAACAAACACTTATGTCGTGCTTACTGTCTACCAGACACTGTTCTACGGTGACACAGAAATACTGATCCGTTCAGTCCTCACAAAACCCTACGGTGCGCGTGCCACCGTCACCCACTGAGGCCTAGAGAGGTGGAGGGACGTGCCCGCAGCCACATCTCCGGGGCGGGGAGGCAGCACGTGGACGTGGCCAGCGTTTCCGGCTACTCTGCTGTGCGATCTCTGACCATCCTGCGCCACTTCGGAACGATGAACAGCGCCCTCGCTCCCCACCGCACCACTGCGTAGATAACGTCATTCTTTTAACAAGACCCTGCTGACGGGTACTCGGGTGGTTGCTCGTTGTTGGCCGGTACAACCAAAACTGAGATAAACATCCTGGTCCACGTGGCATGTGGCTGGTGTGCAAGTAATTAGATCGGTGGGTTTGCGCATCTTAAACCGTCTTGGCTGTCGCGCTGGTTACTGACATGGTCTCTCCATCGTTAGGACGGCGCTAAGCGCCTCCGCCTGGAATACGCACAAGCACCCGCCCCTCCGCATCTGCACGACAGGCTGCTGTCAGATCGTTCGTCACTGATCATGCAGAAATGCGTGGTCTCCCTATCATTTTAATTTGTTCTCCGTGAGTGAAGCTGACCCTCTTTTCCCATTTGTAAATGACGTTTGAATTGTTGGCACTCTTCATTCATATTCTTTCCCATTTTTTTCCTATTTGCACTATTTTTGGCACTCATATTCATATTTCCCATGTTTCTCCTATTTGCTCGTGGCTCTTAGGTTCTTATTGGCTAATAAGAACCTAAGGTTCTTATTGGCTTACAGTCAATAAGAAATCAACTTCGAGGGGCGCCTGGGTGGCTCAGTCGGTTAAGCGTCCGGCTTCAGCTCAGGTCACGATCTCGCGGTCCGTGAGTTCGAGCCCCGCGTCGGGCTATGGGCTGATGGCTCAGAGCCTAGAGCCTGCTTCCAATTCTGTGTCTCCCTCTCTTTCTGCCCCTCCCCCGTTCATGCTGTGTCTCTCTCTGTCTCAAAAATAAATAGATGTTAAAAAAAAAAATTAAAAAAAAAAAAAAGAAATCAACTTTGACTGTAGGAGGAAATGTAAATTATTTTCCTGGTTTGCTGTGTCTTCTGATATTGTTTGTGATGGGTTCTGCCGTAGAGAATTGTTTTATTTCAGTGTAGTCAGATTTATCAATATTTTCTTTTTTAGCTTCTAGGTTGCACATTATGCTTGCAACACTTAGAAGAGAAATTATTTCTCAAATATTGGTGGTTTCTTTTTTTTTTTTTAACAATTAAGCACTTAATTGATACACAATTTACCCTGTAAGATGTCGAGTAGGAATCCAATGTTATTTTTACCAGATGTTAGTCATCATTAAAAAAAAAACAAAACATTATATGGGGCACCTGGGTGGCTCAGTCGGTTGAGCATCTGACTCTTGGTTGGCTCAGGTAATGGTCTCTCGATTCGTGGGATCAAGCCATGCATTGGGCTCCCTGATGCCAGTTTGGAGCCTGCTTGCAATTCTGTCTCTCTCCCCCCCTCTGTCTCTGCCTCTCCCCTGCTCATGCTCTCCCTCTCTCAAAATAAATGAGTAAACTTAAAAAACAAGTATTATAATAGACATATGATAGACTTACAGAAAACCACACAGAATAATGGTACAATTGAATTTTCACAGAGTGAAAAAATAGAATATTGCCAGAATTCCAGAAATCCTCCCTACCCCTACCCCACTGCTGTCCTCTTTCTTCCCTAAGGGAAAATAATATATTTTTTAGCACCTTATATTAGTTTTGCTTGTTTTTCAACCCAAAAGCACATATTCTTTTGTGTCTGGTGTCAACGAAAAACGTGCAGACATAGAATTAACCATCAGTGTGCTGTTACTTGTATACAGTGAAGATCAAACCATGCACTGAGTCCTAAACAAGTAAAAAAAAAAAAAAAAAAAAGGAGGGGGGAGAATGAGGATTTAATTTTAAAAAGAGGAAAAGGAAAAAGCAAACACTGCAGAGAGTCTGGGAACAGTGAACCTTGTTTGAACATTTTTGGGGGGCACACTGATTAGCTATGAACTAGCAAGGAGGTCAGAACAATCTGTCCTTACACAGGCTGATGAGTGGTATTGGGAAAAATGATTTCAGTTGTTCAAAGATTCACCAGGAAACCCTGAGATTAGCTACGGAGAATAAGTGACAAACTATCTTTCTGTAACGTCTGATCTGTAATTAAAAAAACCCGACAACCTGGAATACACAGAAGCAGGAAAATATGACCCATAATGACTGATACAGATGACAGATTTAGCAGACAAGGACACTGGGAGGGTTATTACAACTGTATTCCGTATGTTCCAGAAGCTAGAAGAAAGATCAGTCATGCCATGGAGAGACGCAGAGTATATAAAAAAGGGCAACAGCCAAACTTCTGAAGGAGAAAACAGACATGTCCAAATGAAAACTGCACTGGGTGGGGTTAACAGTGTGAGACAATGCAGGAGAGATCAGTGAACTTGAAGACATTGCAGTGGGAACTGTCCAAAGTTAAATACAGAGAGGAGGTGGGGGGAAACGACTAAATAAAAATGAATCAGCAAGATGTGTGACAGAGTGAAGCCACGTAACAAGCATGTACTTGGAATCTGAAGGAGAGGAGGGGGAAGAAAAATATTTAAGGAAACTCCCAAATTTAATGAAAATCAAATCCACACATCCAAGAATCTCCACATATTCTGAGCCCGAGGAACATGAAGCAAACAATGAGAGAGCTTAAAATCGGTGACAGAAAATATAGAAAAATATAAATTAAGGAAAAACATTCTCTACAGAAGAATAAATGTAGGAGTGATCACTGGCTTATCAGTAAGCCTGAAGTCCCCATCTTTAAAGGACTAAAAGGAAAAAAAGAAAAAAGTCTGTACCCAGTGAAAATATCTTTCAATAAAGTAGGCTCTTAAAAATTTCTGGCTGTACAAAAGCTGAAAGAATTCATCAAGCAGTGAATCTTCTACAATGCATGGCTATCGACATTGGCAAAAATATCTGTAGAGCAGAAACAGACTTCGTTTGACAAGTGTACAAAGCTTTTGAAAATCTACGGTAGAGTCTATGGTTATTAACTGCCTTATTTACCAGCAGGTGCTTTTTGAAAGCCATTTCAACCTATCATGTGTTATGAGTCAGGAGCATCAACTGTGAGCTTCATTTGCTCTCCTGAACTTGGTCTTTGAAAATATTCTCACCCGTAGTTGTTCCTTCCTATCTGTGGGGGCTAATTCTTCAATCGCTTCAAACTCGGCATTGGCTTCTCAAATGAATGCACAACCAACTCTCTGAGAGGTGAGGAAAACCACTCAAAGTCACTTGCCTTGTTTTGAAATTGACTGTTGATGTTGCTCTCCATGTCCTTGACCCTTCTCACCAAAAGGCTAAACGTCTCAGACTGTGTTTGTCTTCTCTGTACACGTTTTTTTTTCCAGCTGTCTCCGTCATGATTTAATCAACCTGCCATTAGGTGGGTGGCTCTCCTTGCTTGACTAGAAACTTAGTTTAGTTGCAGCCTCATTTTTATTTTTATTTTTGTGAAGACATTCTGATGCGATGAGATCATCTCTTTTAAGCTTTCTCGTGTTTCTGGCTGTTGCCCTTCTATGAACTGTGTCTAGCCTGGTGAAGTCAATGTTTATTGTACTCTCTAGCAGAGCTATGGTTTGCTATGGCAAACACAATGCTTGGCCATCTAAATCAGTAACAAAACAATCTTTACTCCACTGGATCTTAAAAGTACAGTGTTTGAAGTTCACTTTTCTTCTTTTATAGATATGTGGATGTACATGGTTTCTGTTGCAGCTGATTTTCGTTGAACCTGCCTGACTCTGCCAATGCAGCCACATGGGGGTGAGTGGTCGTGGTCACGTTCCAGTAACGATTTATGGACGCTGAAATTTGAACTTGGCATAATTTTCATGTGCCACAAAATATTTTTCTTTTGGTTTTTCTCAACCATTTAAAAACGTAAAGCCATTCTTATGTCGGGGTGGTACAAAACCGTGTGGTGGGCTGGATTTGTCAAATGGGCTGAAGTTTGCCAACTGTTGGTTTAAACAGAACATTAGAGTGCTAAGTTCTTCATTAGAAAAAGACCCCCAAGGGGTGCCTGGGTGGCGCAGTCGGTTAAGCGTCCGACTTCAGCCAGGTCACGATCTCGCGGTCCGTGAGTTCGAGCCCCACGTCAGGCTCTGGGCTGATGGCTCAGAGCCTGGAGCCTGTTTCCGACTCTGTGTCTCTCTCTCTGCCCCTCCCCCGTTCATGCTCTGTCTCTCTCTGTCCCAAAAATGAATAAACGTTGAAAAAAAATTTTTAAAAATAAAAAAGAAAAAAAAAAAAAAGAAAAAGACCCCCAATCACACTCAGCTTCCACCTTAAGAAATTAGAAAAGCTGGGGCGCCTGGGTGGCGCAGTCGGTTAAGCGTCCGACTTCAGCCAGGTCACGATCTCGCGGTCCGTGAGTTCGAGCCCCGCGTCGGGCTCTGGGCTGATGGCTCAGGGCCTGGAGCCTGTTTCCGATTCTGTGTCTCCCTCTCTCTCTGCCCCTCCCCCATTCATGCTCTGTCTCTCTCTGTCCCCAAAATAAATAAACGTTGGGAAAAAAAAATTAAAAAAAAAAAAAGAAATTAGAAAAGGAATGATAGATTAAAAACAAAGTAAGCACAAGAAAGGAAAAAATAAAGATCAGAGCAGAAATCACCAAAATGGGAAAACTAAAACAATAGAGAAAATGAATAAAACCAAGATTTTATTTTTTGCTAAGAGCAGTTAAGATTGATAAACCTCAGGGAAACTGGGTGGCTGAGTCAGTTAAGTGTCCAACTCTTGATTTCAGCTCAGATCATGATCTCATGGCTTGTGGGGACTGAGCCCCACATCAGGCTCTGCGGTGTCAGTGTGGGATGGATAGGTCACACTTTTCTGTTTCTCTGTATCTCTCTCTCTTTTTATGTAAAACTGGAAATATTTTTAATTTTGTAAATGTTTATTTATTTTTGAGATGGTGGTGCAGAGAGAGAGAAAGACACAGAATCCAAAACAGGCTTCAGGCTCTGAGCTGTCAGCACAGAGCCCAACACAGGGCTCGAACCCACAAACTGTGAGATCATGATGGGAGCCGAAGACAGACACTTAACTGCCTGAGCCACAAAGGCGCTCCTAAAACTGGATATTTTAAATAACATAATGTGGCAATAAGATCCCCTTCCCCCTCCTCAGAGGTTTAGCTCAGTTGTTCTGTTTATTTGGTGATTTTCTTTTCCTAATTCTGTTAAGTCTGTATTCTTTGTTGTGAGAAGCCTCTGCTCAGTTATTCCAGTTTTCTGCTAATGGCGGGGCAGTCCCTTAAAACAGTAAGTCTTTGCCAAGTGGCCCCTCATGTGTTGGGGCCCCCTCACTGCCCTGGCAATCAAGAACTCTGCCCTAGCCCTTACTTCCTGTTTGCTCAGTCTCCAGACCAAGCACATGGGAGAGAGAAACGCTGTCCATGGTATTTCCTGTGCACAGCCTCCGCGTTAAAGGGGCAGTGAGTCACAGCTTCTCATTCTCAAAACGTTCCTTTTAAGTTCTCCACCAGCCTCTTGTTTGCCTCAGCTGATATCATCTCCCCAGACAGCTATGATGTGATTGAAATGCCACTAACTGTTTTTGACAAATGTCCTGGGGATTGGGCTTTACTCCCACAGTGAGCTCTTAATCAGCAAAAATAAAGACCATTCCTGTAGATGGGGCATTTCTGGGGAGCTGCCATCTGCGGATTTTTGACAGTTCCCTGGGGATGGGGCTTCTGGGGAGCTTCAAGCCCACTCGGTCCCTCCAATGGCTGATAGCTAGGCTGCTGCTGTTTCTCACTGCTGTGTTTCTGAGGCTGTTGGTTTTCGAGGATTCAGCCATTTTTCTGGAATGAACTCTCCCCAAATTGCTGCAAGCCTTTGGTCACTTTCCAAAGTTCTGGGAAAGTTTCTTGTGACAATTTTTTTTTTTTTTGTAAATGCTTTGATGGAACAGAAGACGTTCAGATGTCCTTATTCTTCCATAATGGAAGTGCTCGTCTCCTCAGATTTACTCCTGATTCAGTAATAAGGGGGGGGGGGGGGAGATGCACATGCGGAATTTTGCTTTTGCAAAAATATTGGCCAAAAAGTTTCTGAATCCAGGGCTGACAAAGATGAGAGGAAATAGGCTTTTTCTCACACACAGTTGGTGCGAGTGTAGCTTTTCTGGAAGGGAGACGTGGTACTTGTCCTTATAAATTGGAATTTCAGAAAAACCTGTTTTTCTGCTGGAACTTCTTGGGCCAAAGACCCCAGCAGGTTGGAGAGGGGCCACCAGCCTCCACCGCCTGAGGGCAGAAGGCCATTTGCTGAGAGGAAGAGGGTCAACAGAGGCAGAACAGAGGCACGTCGCGCCATGCAGGGCTGGCCATACAAAGCCTCAACGTGCGCAGGAACAGGCAGAGAGGGAGCGAGAACGGGGGCCAAGCCCTCCTTCCCAGCGTGGTGGGGAGATGGCAGGAGAGCTTTCTGACTGCAAGCAGGGAAATGCAGGTGTCGGGGCCTGTGGATAGAGAGTTTGCAGCATGATTCTTGTGCACCTTCGAGAGCCAGACCATAGGCGAGATGTAAACACCTTAAGCCAGTTGATCACCTTGGTCCTGTGATCAACAGAGGCCAAACTATCGATGACAAAAGTTGGTTAGACCATGCCTCCTTTTTCGCAGGCCCAAACTCCACACCCCAGAAGAAAAGGGGCAGCCTAAGAGGATGGGAACGCCCCCTCTCGTGGGAGGTGCCCCTTCTGTTTTCATTTACAGCTGGGGAAATGGGGCTCCAGATTTTGAGGGGGCACAGTCACATCTCAGCAGACTCTCCTGGGTGAGGACGGAAGCTGGGTATCTGTGCCTGTCGGGTATCTCTGGTTCTGGGATTTCACACACCGCCCCCACGCTGGACCTTACCCTGATTCTCTAGAGTAGCTCCATGCTCTGGTGGGGAGGGGGAACAAGGTCAGTCTGCTTTACTCCTGAGCTGTGAATATTCTCCAGCTGGAGGGGCCTCCTTGGGCTCCCAATTCCTCCCCATGCTTCCCAGAGCCCTATTTGGGTACAGTGGGAGGCACCAGCCATTCCCCTTCAGTCCCTAGCTCAGTCTATATTCCCCGTAGAGGCTCTGAAGTTCTCTACAGGGCAGACTGACCTGGGGGTATCACAGGGCTCTCCCTGACATAGTCCTGTGTCTGAAACTCTGTCTCCATCTCTGTCTTGGGGCTAGCCCATGGTGTCAGTGACAAGGGGGTCCCCTCCTTTCCCCAAGACTCCCATCTCAGCTCCTGCTTTTCCCAGACCCAAGGATCCTGGGGGCAGATCCTGAAGAGCTCTCCCTGTGTGGCTTCAGGGACCCCTCACCCTTCACTACACGTCGAATTTGCAGACATGGGTCTGGATGTGAATGGGAGTTGCCAACAGAAGAACTGGTTGTTGCAGCAAGTAGCCTGCTGCCACACAGAATGTGCTAGCTGTTCCCAGGACCCCTGCCTTCTGGCCCCCAAGCTTCCATTTTTGGGTCACAGGGAACCTGAGCCTGGAGCCCACTCCTATCCCAGGTCAGAATGGAAGCATTCAACACTGAAAACTATAGAGAGCTAATGAAAGAAATTGCAGAAGACACACAAAAAAGGAAAAATATTCCATGCTCCTGGATATGAAGAAGAAATATTGTTAAAATGTCAATACTACCCAAAGCAATCTAAATATTCAATACAATACCTATCAAAATAACACCAGCATTCTTCACAGAGCTAGAACAAACAATCCTGAAATTTGTATGGAACCAGAAAGACCCTGAATAGCCAAAGCAATCTTGAAAAAGAAAACCAAAACAGGAGGCATCACAATCCCAGACTTCAAGCTGTATTACAAAGCTGTAACCATTAAGACAGTATGGTACTGGCACACACACAAAACAGACACTCAGAACAATGGAACAGAATAGAGAACCCAGAAATGGACCCACAAATGTATGGCTAACTAATCTTTGACAAAGCAGGAAAGAATATCCAATGGAAGAAAGTCTCTTCAGCAAGTGGTCCTGGGAAAACTGGACAGCGACATGCAGAAGAATGAGCCTGGACCACTTTCTTACAGCAGACACAAAAATAAACTCAAAATGGATGAAAGACCTAAATGTAAGACAGGAAGCCATCAGAATCCTCAAGGAGAAAGCAGGCAAAAACCTCTTTGACCTTGGCTGCAGCAACTTCTTACTCAACACATCTCCGGAGGCAAGGGAAACAAAAGCAAAAATAAACTATTAGGACCTCATCAAAATAAAAAGCTTCTGCACAGCAAAGGAAACAATCAGCAAAACTAAAAGGCAACCGACGGAATGGGAGAAGATATTTGCAAACGACACATCCGATAAAGGGTTAGTATCCAAAATCTATAAAGAACTTATCAAACTCAACACCCAAAAAACAATCCAGTGAAGAAATGGGCAAAAGACATGAATAGACACTTCTCCAAAGAAGACATCCAGATGGCCAACCGACACGTGAAAAAATGCTCAACATCATGCATCATCAGGGAAATACAAGTCAAAACCACAATGAGATACCACCTCACACCTGTCAGAATGGCTCACATGAACAACTCAGGCAACAACAATGTTAGTGAGGATGCTGAGAAAGAGGATCTCTTTTGCACTGTTGGTGGGAATGCAAGCTGGTACAGCCACTCTGGAAAACAGTATGGAGGTTCCTCAAAAAATTAAAAATAGAACTACCCTACAACCCAGCAATTACACTACCAGGTATTTATCCAAGGGATACAGGTATGCTGTTTCCAAGGGGCACATGCACCCCAATGTTTACAGAAGCACTATGGACAATAGCCAAAGCATGGAAAGAGCCTAAATGTCCACCGATCCATCGATGGATGAATGGATAAAGAAGATGTGGTATACACACACACACACACACACACACACACACGCACACAATGGAGTATTACTCCATTAGTATTACTCCAAAAAGAATGAAATTTTGCCATCTGCAACTACGTGGATGGAACTAGAGGGTATTATTTTCAGTGAAATTAGAGAAAGACATCATATGACTTCACTCACAGGAGGACTTTAACATACAAACAGATGAACAAAGGGAAGGGAGGCAAAAATAACATGAAAACAGGGAGGGAGACAAAACATAATGGACTCTTGAATAGGAGAACAAACAGAGGGTTGCTGGAGAGGTGGGAGGGGGGATGGGCTAAATGGGTAAGGGGCATTAAGGAATCTACTCCTGAAATAATTGTTGCATTATATGCTAACGTGGATGTAAATTAAACAAACAAATAAACAAACGAACAAACAAAAAGAATGGAAGCGCTCAGAGCCCAGGACTCTAAGGAGTGATGAACCCAGGCCATGGGCAGCAGCCAGCCCAGAGACCCTGATACCATGGGAGGGCCTGGGTACCTCCTCCCCTCACAGAAAGCCATTTCTCCACTTCTGACCAAACCCCAAACCTGCTTCTCCTCTCTCTTGAGAGCACGTGTGTGCACACACAGGCACAGACACAGACACGGACAACTCTTGGCCAGCAACTTATGGCAGAGCTTTTCTACCTAATTAAGTCACCATTCCCACACTTCTGTCTCAGGAGGGTGATTCATTCTGCTAATACCTTAGGATCTTTTTACCTGCGTTTTTGAGAGATATTGAACTGAAATTGTTCCTTTCTCAAAATTTACTTTTCAGGAGCACCTGGGTGGCTCAGTTGGTTAAGCATCTGACTTTGGCTCAAGTCATGATCTCCCGGTTGGTGACTTAAGAGCCCTGCATCAGGCTTGCTGCTGTCTGCACAGAGCCTGTTTCGGATCCTCTGTGCCCTTCTCTCTCTGCCCCTCCCCTGATCATGCTCTCTCTCTCACAAATAAATAAACATTAAATTTTTTTTTACTTTTTAGGTTTTGCAACCAGGCTATTCTGGTTTCCTAACACATTTTCTATTCTCTGGAGGAGTTTATGTAAGATTGTCATCAATATTTTTCTAAAGTGTTTAGAAGGATTTGCTGGGGCGCCTGGGTGGCGCAGTCGGTTAAGCGTCCGACTTCGGCCAGGTCACGATCTCGCGGTCCGTGAGTTCGAGCCCCGCGTCAGGCTCTGGGCTGATGGCTCGGAGCCTGGAGCCTGTTTCCGATTCTGTGTCTCCCTCTCTCTCTGCCCCTCCCCCGTTCATGCTCTGTCTCTCTCTGTCCCAAAAAAAAAATAAATAAACGTAGAAGGATTTGCTAATGAGGTGAGCTGAGCCTATAGATTTTTTGATGGGTAGATTTTAAACCATAGATTCTATTTCTTGTGTCAGTTTCAGTAAGTTGTGTTTTCTAAAAAGTTGTCCATTTTATCCAGATTTTCAAACTCACTGGCACAGAGTGTTCATATCTATGGGCTCTGTAATGATGTCTCACTCTTTTCCATCCTAATGGCTGAGGTGGGGAGAACAAAGATGGACTTCCAGGCAATGGAACAGCATGAGCAAAACCCTAGCACAGCGATTCAATCAGCAGCTGGACCCCCACCCCCGTCTGTTTGGAGATATGAGGCATATGCCCCAAGGATATAGGGGGACCCAGTACCAGGTCCTGCTGATACCGGATAGGCATTTGTGGGAAGAAGCGGCTGCCATTTGATTGGATGGTTCCATCTGGGGTCCCAGAGACAGCCTGAAGAGCAACCTGAGTTATGCTGTGGCCTGAAAACAAGGCCACGGCAACCATCCTGCAGGCTCCCTCTGCACCATTAGGGTGCCATCTCTTGCTGGCTGGTATCTCCATCGGGTGTGCTCACTTGGATGCCTGGTGCTGTTGCTCCTCTACCAGCAGGACCCCAGTACTGCTTGAGAGCCCAGTTTATAATTACCACCTGGCCCACCCATCCAACCTTATGCCAAGCTTGCTCTGTCAGCACAGTCCTGACCTCTCTGGCCTCCAGCTCAGATCCCTGCCCCTTTTCTCAATGCCCCCATATCCACCTGGCTCTGCAATATGCTAAAAGCAGATGTCATTGTGGGCCAGCTCCTCTGGCTTGGATCAAGCCAGGACCTATCCAGACAATGGCTGGGACTCTCCATAGGCTGAAGCATAGCTGGCCATGCTCATGCTGCCATAGGGCCCAGACACACCCACGGGCACCATAACACAGAACCAAAGAGGAATGTGTCATCACTTTAAACTCAAAACTTAGGGGCACCTGGGTGGCCCACTCAGTTAATCATCTGACTTCAGCTCATGTCATGATCTCATGGTTCGTGGGTTCAAGCCCCACATCGGGCTCTGTGCTGACCGCTCAGAGCCTGGAGCCTGCTTCAGATTCTGCCTCTCTCTCTCTCTGCCCCTCCCCTGCTTGCACTTCATCTCTGCCTCTCAAAAATGAATAGACATTATAAACAAAATTTAAACTCAAAACTTAAATCAGCAAATAGTGCTTCTTCACCTCTGAACAGAAGTAGGAGTTCCCCACTAGGAATGACTCATTTCTTTTCACTGACCCTTCTCTGTGTGTGTTATCTTCAATTTCAACTTTATGAAATAGGACTCTGGTGTTTTTTAAACTGTCCAATGTGACTGCCACTTTGGGCAATATTGAAATGGGAGCTTGGGGCTGGAGCCTCAGGGAGGGGGTCCCTCCGGACAGCACCCAGTGGGCTCAATCATGTACGTCTATTCTTGACAACAAAATGTTTTTGAGAACTAAATACGAGCACGCTCTGTGGTACTCATCATGCAACACGTTGCTGCTGCAGGAGCTCATAAATTAGGTACAAGAAATAATTTTTCTCTGGCCAGGCATTGGGGACCAGCCCTGAACGGAAAACAGCACAGCTGGCTGTAAGACAGAACTTTATTTCTAAATGGAGCTGGGAATGGGTCTGGTAAGGGTACATGTCTGTCCCCTGAAGTGCTCTGGTGCCCATCCCCGGCCCCAACAGCTGCTGATGAGCCTGGGAAAGGACAAAAAGTGGGTCTTGGGGGTGGGCTGTTTGAAGTGAGGGAGGCCCCAGGTCTCCTTTCCAGGCAGGCCTCCTTTAAGAAGCTGGCTGCGGATGGCCCAGAGCCGTGGAGGCTTCTCACAGAGCTGCAGGCCAGCCGCCTGGGTTTTGGGGCTGCAGCACCATGGCGGCCACCTCATAACCCAGGAGGACAGAGTGAGGAACTCGATTTGGGAACACCCTCGGCCCTCTGTCTCCTCCAGCTTGAGCACCTGGTGAAGGAGAACAGGTTGGGCTCCAGGAAGGGGCTTTCTGGTGCTGGCTGGAAAGGGTGTTGCTCCCCGGCCAGGGACCCTGCTTCTCTGTGCGGTGGCAGTTCCTGGGGAGGCACTTAGAACACAGGGTAGAAGGGCAGCTGTCCCTGTCCCACAGCAAGGGCCCTCCAGGCTGGGTCCCTTGTTCCTCCCTCCCTTCCCTGTCCACCCTTGGACCCTTAGGGCGGAACCAGCCCAAGCCCACCCCCTTTTTGTCCCCTGTTTTTATCTCGGCCCCTGTCTCTATGCTGTCCCACTTCCTCCTTATTCCTGCCCACCATCTGTCGTTTAACTCCCTGTCTGTCCTCAGGCACCCTCATTTTATCTGGCTTTCCCTTTCTCTGTGTCCCTCCGACTTCTCTTGATGTTTGCCCCCACCCTCTTCCCTTTCCTCCTCCACTCTCCCCACAAACTCCAACAAGAGGCGGTTGCAACCTTGGAGCATGCTCTCCAGGCTGTCCTGGCTTTTGGCATTGGCATCCGGGATGGGAGCGGCAGTGGCACTGGGGACGGGGACGACAGGGAGCAGCAGCAGCAGCAGGACCAGCGGGAGCCACATGGCTTGGCAGGTAGGACTGGCGAGGCAGTGAGGGCTGGGTGGTCCTAGCCTCTGCCCTTTGTCCAGGCACCGCCTCCCACTCCGCCCACCCCCCCTCTCCCCGACCCCCCCCCCCAACCCCGAGTCCTGGCCCTCAAGCCTAAGCCTCAATCACGCCTGACCTGCCCGCGGACCTGCCGGACTTCCCGCCACCCTCGTGTCCGCCCGCAGCCCGGTCAGTGGCCTCCGGGAGCTGCCGCTGGAACTACCTACCCCTTCTCCAGCCGGAGCCATGCTCCCTGCCGACCACGCCCAGAACCACTCCCCACTTTTGGCCACGCCCCACTCATCGTTACACACACCAAACGATTCGCAGTGACCACGCCCCCAGGACACAACCACGCCCACACCCCTGGAATCAAGGCAAACTTCCACCCGTTGGCCACCCCCTGATCACAGCAGGCCACGCCCCAGGCCAGAGCCACGCCTCTACTTGTAGAGCAAGGACCCTGGAGTGTGGGGGCCCTCCAGTGTTCCGCTCACAAAGCCCTGTGACTTCTAGGTCCTCGGCCTTCCAGTTCGTCAGCTTGGGGAGCCCTTCCCCCACTGTGGCCTGGAAGGTCTGTCCAGGCAGCACGCTGGGCACCCACGGGGACCACTTCCTGTGCCCACTGTCCCCATGGCATGACTTTCTTTTGTCCAAGTTTTCAGTTGAATCAGGAGAGTAAATCTGGTTCCTGCTTCCTCACAATGCCTAATAATGGAGGATGACAAATCATTACCATTTGAGGGACGGCCTCTTTATAGAAACATAGAAAATTTTATCTTCAGTATTCTTACATTTCATTTTAATGAAGTATGGATATTTCCGTATCTTTCCTGTTTGGAGCACCAGATGTTCTTTTGAGGTCATTTTGGCTCCCCCCCGCCCCCCGCCTCCGAATATATGAAATTAAGTAGCCCTCGCCCCAAGTAGTTCCTTCTCTGCATCTGTAGTTTCCACCACTTCGGAGATTCCTGTGATCTTGCCCATGCCTCCACGTTTGTACCCCTTTCCTGGCACACATTATTCTTGCTGAGGTCTCCTGCACACAGTCCTTGCCACACAGTATCTCCCAGCTCATTAACCACCAGCTCATCGGAACCACTGAATACTGTTCGTACTCAACATCTCACTTCTTTACTTATTCCTACTTCATGTTACCAATACCCTCTAGTTTTCTTGAGGATGTTTATTTAGCATAGGTGCGTCAGTTTGCCTTTGTCTTTTCTTTTTTTCATGTTTATTTACTTAGGGCACACATGCGAGCGGAGAAGGGGCAGAGAGAGGCAGAGAGAGAGAATTCCAAGTAGGCTCTGCCCTGTCAGCACAGAGCCCGACACGGGGCTCAATCCCATGAACCGTGAGATCATAACCTGAGCCAAAAACAAGAGTTAGATGCTTAACCGACTGAGCCACCCAGGCGCCCCCAGTCTGCTTTTTAGTGGCTGAAGTCTCAGATGTCTCTCTGCCAGAGCTCCTTTTCTCCCAGGAGCCCCTGCAATCCTGCCTGCAGGAAAAGCCAGTCACTCCCGCTTCCCAGAGGTTTCTGGAGAACCCATACGTCACGAAGCTGGCAAAGCTGGTGTTGGCTTTCCCGTCTGTCCACCCCACCCAGACAACCATGATACAAAAGGATTCCCCTTCCTTACTTTTAAACTAAACTACCTCAAATTTCTTCTGTTGTCATGCAAGCTTAGCTGGGGAGGCGGGGGGGGGGGGGGGGGGGGGAGACTCCTGCCAGGCTGGAGGGCTGTCCTGTGGTCCTGAGCTCAGCACTTGCTTTCTTGTCCCACTGGCATCACGTCAGGTGATCGTGTAGAGAAAAGAACATGGTTTTGAAGCTGGGCTCAGCAGGTGCCATGATATAAGCACCAGTCCCTTCACTGTGTTCCTTCACAGAGAGACCACAACTGCCCTGTCGTCCCTTGGAGGACTGACATTATTTTCTCCCCATACTCTGCTCACAAGTCCACGATTCAACTAGTTCACCAATTTTGAGAGGAGTTCAGGAGTTACAGCAGTTTGATTCACGTGACAGGGAATTTACTTTTTTGTCATGATTACCACTGTGGCAACTGAGGGGGCAGGGGGGGTTACCTACTAGTTGAATTTCTTCGTGGCCTCTGTAGAATTTAATTTGGGGAATACTGTAACACTGTTGTGCAATGGGTCACACGTTTGCCCTCACATTAAAGGGCCTACCTGGGTGGACAACAAAACTGGGCATGATTTGGGACGGAGTAAGGGGCAGTGGGTGAAGTTTAGCCCTCAGGTGTAAGTGAGCTCGCGTTAATGTCTCTGGCATATTTAAGAGACTTTAGGGAAAAAATCTGAAAAGTTAACTGACCCCAAGCTGAGCAGCAGTAAATATGGGGATGGTGCGGGGGAGGGGGGGGGCAACCCCCTGATGAAAGAGGCAGGCTCTGGCTGGCATGGAAGCGGGGTCACGGCCTTGCCTGACCACATGCCTAGTGGCTAAGTCCGACAGACTGGAGAGAACCGGCAGCTGCCACGGGGGACCGCACCACCGAGCCCCAACTTTCTGATGACTGCACGTTAAGCAAGGCGTTCCTCTGTTTACACTGCAAGCTTTGCCTGGTAGGTTAAATGGGAAATCAAATCACGTCCACATAGTCTGCTCCATCCAATGTCATTACTCATCCCCTCTGTGCCATTGAGCTCAACCAGCCCTCTTCCCTCCCCACACCAAGTCCTCATCCATTTTATGATGCAAAATTGGGCTGTTTCTTTCACATGCACTCATTTGTGCTGTTAACAACAGAGTATCTGTAAAAAAAAAAAAAAAAAAAAAAAAAAAATTTTTTTTTAACATTCATCTTTAAAAGACAAAAAGAGACAGAGCGTGAGTGGGAGAGGGGTAGAGAGAGAGAGGGAGACACAGAATCTGAAGCAAGCTCCAGGCTCTGAGCTGCCAGCACAGAGCCCGACCCGGGGCTCGAACTCAGAATGCGAGATCATGATCGGAGCAGAAGTCGGACGCTTACCCGACAGCCACCCAGGCACCCCAACAATGGAGTATCTTACATTTGCTGAAAGGAAACCTAAATACGATTTCCCATCAAGTCAAACTCACTGTTTTATGTATTTACCTCCAAGCAAGGTCACCTCTATGACAGTAATGCAGAAGACGCATCCCGAATTCAGAACGTGAAAAACAACTTAATAGGAAATGTTTACACATATTAGTTCTTTATTGGAAGAGGCGGTTCGGACCCATTTATATATGCAAAAGGGAAGGATGACAAAATATGTAATGGCTCTGTCACCTCTTCAAATATTTTACTTAAAATATACTTTATATTAAGCTTTAAGGTCACAGTGTAGGAAATCTCTGTAGTTGCCATTAAAACTACTCTAAGGAGTATTTCCTGCTCAAAATTACGCAGGACTTCAAGATAATATACATGCAGAAAAATACACATATCTTAAGTGCACAGAACACTCAAGATATTGAGCACCCAGATTTAGAAACAGTATTACCAGCACCAGATAAATACCATTTTCAGCCTTGCCTGAGGCTAACGGATATCCTGATTTCTAACTGCATAGGAAGTTTTTCTGTTCTTATACTTTATGTAGGTGGAGTCATACAGTATGTTTGCTCCTGTGTCTGGATTCCCTCGTTCAGCTCTGTGAAACTGAGCTATTATTGCAAGTACTTCTGGGTCACTTGTTCCTAATGTTCTAGTCTTCTGCAGTGAATTATACCACTTGGGTTCACTCATTCCACTGCACGCATGCCTTCAGAGAATTGTTTCTTGCAGTTCTATGCCAAGAATACTCTAGTATGTCCTTTGGTTGTCATAAATGCACAGATCGGCGAGGTTTGGGTTAAGAGGGTACATGCATGTTCAAAAGTGACAGCTTTCCAAAACGGTCATACCAGTTGGCAATACCTCCAGCAGGGCACGCTTCCCACGGCTCACATCCTTGCCAAAACTTGATCCTTTTTCATGCTTTTCATTTTAACCATCTCAGAGGGTGGGTGGTAGTCCCACATGGCATTTTAAATGTGCGTTTTCCTGATTACTAATAACGTAACTGTTCATGATTATCCTCTGGATATCCTCTTAACTGATGTCCCCAATCTTTTTGCCCATTTTCTATTTTTTTCTTGTTGATTTGTAAACCCTCCTTTTAAACTTTTTTTTTAAGTTTTATTTATTTTGTGACAATGTGGGAGGGACAAAGAGAGAGAACCTCAAGCACTCCCCACACTATCAGCATGGTGCCCTATGCAGGGCTCGAACTCACCAAACACGAGATCATTACCTGAGCCAAAATTGAGACAAGAATGCTCAACCAACTGAGCCACCCAGGAGTCCCCGTAAATGCTCTTTTTAAGTTACAGATCCACAGTTGGAAACTATGGCTTGCAGGCCAAATCCGGGCTGTTGCACGTGCTTTTGAACAAAGTATTATTGGGACACAGACATGTTCACAGAGGCTGTCCAGCCCACAAAGCCCCAAGTACTTATTATCTGGCCGCTTCCAAAAACGTTCACCAACCCCTCCCGTATGCTCAAGTCTGCTGTCGTATGTTGTATACATAAGTTATAAGTATCTTTTCCCTCTGTTTCTTGCCTATTTGCTTTCTTAGTGGGGTCCTTTTGATAAACAGAAGTTTCAAAAAATTAATATATCCAAATTAACTGATTTTATTTTATATTTATAGTTCAGTGACTTTGGGATCTTCTAAAAAAAGTTTTTTTAATGTTTATTTTTGAGAGAGAGCACAAGTAGGAGAGAGGCAGAGAGAGAGAGGGAGACACAGAATCAGAAGCAGGCTCAGGCTCTGAGCTGTCAGCACAGAGCCGGACACGGGGCTCGAACTCACGAGCCGTGAGATCATGACCTGAGCCAAAGTCAGACGTTTAACCAACTGAGCCATCCAGGCATCCCCAGTGACTTTGGGATCGTAAGAAAAATTTTGCTTGCTATAAGGTTACATATAGTCTACTAAGTTTTCTTCTTAGAGCTTTATTATTTTACATTTCATATTTAGATCTGCAATCCACCTCAATCCACATTTCTATTTTATATTAAATTATTAAACGCAATGGCAACACATTTATTAGAAAGAACATCTCTCCCATTACACTGGATTATCATTTTCATCAAAAACCAAGTGACTGTATTATGTATGGGTGTTTCTGGAGCCTTTATTGTCCCAATGGTCAATTTGTTTATGTAAGTGCCAATACCACACAATTATAATATAATCTCTATGGCTTTATGACAGGTCTTCTTTGATATCAAGCAATGTAAGTTCTTCTGTTCCATCTATTCCAGAAGATATCCTTGACTATTACTGGCCTTCTGGATTTTCATTTGAATTTGAGAATTAGTTTAATTTTGATTAAAAAAAATTTACTAGGACTTTTAAGATTGCATTGAACTTATGAATTAATTTGGGGAGAACTGAGATCTTTTTAAGACTGTCCTGGAATCCATGAATCGTATAAGTCCCTCTCAAGTTTTGTCTTTTTTTTTTTTTTTTTTTTTTTCCTGGATACAGTTTTTGAAAATATGGTGTTGGGTAATTTTCCCTCTAGGCACTTGAGGATTTTTGATGCTATTGTTGAGTGGTATTGCTTTTAAGTTTTTCACTTTTTATGTTCACTGCTGGTATATTAAAACATTTTTTGCATCATGACCTTGTATGCACGGACCTTGCTAAACTTACTCACGTGTTTCCTCAGAATTTTCCATGTACAGAACTACGTCATCTGCAAATAAAAGTGTTAATTCTTTCTAATCCTTATGCTCTCTGATTACTTTTCTTCCCTTACTCTCCTGGCTAGGTCTTTCTGCAGAATACTGAATACAATTAGTGACAGGAAATAACCTTGTCTTTTTTTTAATCTTGGGAGAAAACTTCACATATTTCAGTACTAGGCGTGCTGCCGTTTTGTAGTTTGAGACACTCTTCATCCAAGGAAGGAAGTTCCTCTCAAATCCATAGTTTGTGAAGCACATAAACGAATGTTGACTTTACCACCACATGACTTTTCTGCATCCTAGATTACTTCTTTCCATGTGATGTAGTCCAGGAATTAATTTTTGATTATTAAATGACCCCCCTTGTGTTCCTGGAGTAGTAAAACCCATTGATCGATGTTTTATCCTTTTGCCAACATCCATCTATTCTGTTGGCCCAGAACTGGGTCCTGTGACCACTATAAACAAGTTACTGGCGGTCCGAATAGAGTTCTCGTGACTGGTTTACACGAATCAGGATTCACACTCTATGTCATGTGAAGAAACGGCGGATACCCAAACTCTTCCAGCAAGGAATGAGGGGAGAAAGGACACTGAGTTCATCAACTAAAGCTGTCTGACAGAAACCTGCGTTTGTCCCCAAATACTGGGAATAAGCAGTGCAGAGAAGAATGGCATAGTATTCAAATCAAATCAGAGACGAAATTTCTGAATCACGTGGTATCGGCACATGGCTCGCTCAAACCCATGCAGGACGGCATGAGACTTGTGTGTATCTTACAGACTACACGGTGCAAGGCCCTCTTTCACTGACAAAGACTTAACTCCAGATCATCTATGCATAGTTTATGAAAATAGTACTTTAAACTTTTTTTGCTCAAACGTAGTTGAAAACGTTATAAAAACCACGGGCCTGAAATTTATTGATGGGGCATTCATGAAAAACCCATTTGTAAATACCTTCAAACAAATAGAAAATTATGTATTTAACTGTCTGGTACTTATCAAATGTTTCACCAACAATATATAATCCCGTGTTAGTACATTTTGCCACCTTAATACTCAAATTAGAATACTGCCTTTTCCCAAATAATTCAAATCCAAGTTTGCATAGAATTACTGATAGAACACATTTTTAAAACATGATAGAAACTGCCATATATGTACTGTCCTCATTATAAACTCCTGATGATTTTATACAATGGTTTATTCAGAGCTGATAGCTTCTGGTATCTTCTCTATAAACATGTGAATTTACATCAGAAATATGGCTTTCAGTATAACAATTTCCAAGACAACAGATTTTCCCACATTCGTTACTTAGACAGATCTCGCCTTGGTGTGATTCCCTGATATGTAAATACAATTTGAATTCCAAAATAAATATTAAATAGTTATCAAGTTTCACGCCTGTATAAATTATCTAGTGTCCAATGAGTTGTAGGGTCTTGCTTTGAAGGCTCTGTTTCTTCTTGCATCCTGAGGGACTCTCCTCTGTGAAAAACATTAGGTGAAGATGAATCCAATGCCTGAAGAATTTTCCCCATTCAGAAGCACGAACTCTCAGACACCGATCTTGGACTCCTTGTTGGATCTCGATATACTCAGAGGGCTCTGACTTCACAGGAGATCCCCCACAGCCAGTACGTTCACACTCCCTCTCCTGTGAATTCTCTGATGGCTATTGAAGGCTGACCTGTGGTGGAATTTTTTCCCACACTCGTTACATTCGTAGGGCTTCTCTCCGGAATGAGTCCTGTAGTGCACGGTGAGGTAGGACTTCTGAGAAAAGACTTTTCCACATTCGTTACATTCGTAGGGCTTCTCTCCCGAATGGCTTCTATAGTGTACAGTGAGGTTCGACATCCGAGAGAAGACTTTCCCACATTTACTACATTCATAGGGCTTCTCTCCCGAGTGGATCCGATGGTGGATAGTGAGATAGGACTTCTGGGAGAAGAACTTCCCACATTCAAAACACTCATAGGGCTTCTCGCCCGTGTGCACTCTTTGATGTCTAAAGAGGGAGGAGTTATGGGAGAAGGTTTTCCCACATTCGCTACAACCATAGGGTTTCTCTTCCGAATGACTTCTATAATGTATAGTGTAGTAGGACAACTCAGAGAACAATTTCCCACATATGTTACATTCATAGGATTTCTCCCCTTTCGGAAGTGACTGGTGCCCACTGAAGGCTGAACCGTCAAGGAAGATTTTCCCACATTCGTTACATTCATAGGGTTTCTCTCCTAAAGGAGCCGGAGGATGGTCGGTGAGATAGGAGAACTGAGAGAACTTTCCGCATTCACTACATTCGTGGGGTTTCTCATCTGTGTGTACCTTCCGATGCCTAATGAAGGCTGAATTTAAATTGAAGGTTTTGCCACACTCATTACATTCATAGGGTTTCTCTTCTAAATGACTTCTGTAATGGATGGTGAGGTACGACACCCGAGAGAAGAACTTGCCACACTCACTGCACTGATAGGGTTTCTCTCCTGTGTGTGTCCTCTGATGGGTAATGAGTGTAGATTTTCGGTAGTAGGATTTCCCACACTCGTTACATTTGTAAAGTTTCTCTCCCGTATGCGTTCTCTGGTGGTCACTGAGGGCAGACTTGCGGGAGAAGGATTTCCCACATTCATTACAGGGGTAGGGTCTCTCTCCTGAATGATTCCTCTGGTGCAGGGTCAGATGGGTCTTTTGGCAGAAGGTTTTCCCACATTCATTACATTCGTAGGGCTTCTCGCCTGAATGAGTCCTCAGGTGTTGGGTGAGATGTAGCTTCTGACAGAAGGTTTTCCCACACTCATTGCATTTATAGGGCTTCTCCTCCAAGTGGGATCTCCGATGGACGGTGAGGGTTCCCTTTTGGCTGAAGGACTTCCCACATACATTACATTCATAAGGTTTCTCTCCCGTGTGGGCCCTCTGATGTATGATTAACTTTGACTTTTTACAGAAGGATTTCCCACACTCGCTGCACTCAAAGGGCTTCAATTCCATCTGCGATCTCTGGTAAACATTAAAATTTGACATCTGGATGAAGTCTGACCCGGAGTCATTCCATTCGTAGGGCTTCTCCCCCATATAAGCTCTCTTAGGAGTAAGGAAAACAGCTTCGTTGTCTAAGGCTTCCATGCATTCACTGTATTCAAAGGGTTTCTCCAAAAGATTAACGTTCTGAAGAATACTTTCTGCGTTTTGAGAATAGCCTTTCCCATTTTGGTTACACTCATAGGGTTTGTCTCCGTGGTCCGTCTTTCCGCACTCGCTACATTCACTGGGCTTCTTTCTCGCATAGCTGCCGTCACTGATGATTAATTCTGAAGTCGATTCTAAATTCTTTCCACATGAGACACAAGTGTGAGATAGGACGCTTGAAGGAACAAGGCTTGTTTCCACATTATGTGTCGTATCAAATGCATCCTCTCTCTCCTCATTTGGGGTTTTGCTGTTGGTAGAAACAGCCTGCCTTGAAATGTCATCTCCATTTTCTGGGATTCTCTCTATCAGGTCATCAACTTTCCAGACTTCTAAAAAGGAATAAAATTAAACAAACCTTGTGAATCTGAACACAACAGGTACAGAATGGGCTGACTCTGGCTGTATGGCCAATCTCTGCAATAAAATAGTCACAAGCGTACAATCGTCTGTTCCCCTTTGTTTGTCCTACAAGACAGACACACACACAAATACACACACATATGGGGATGGGGTAGACCCAGGAAAGGGACAAGTGGGATAGGACTGAGAACTATAGACAAAAGGGAGAATAAGTTCACACCGAGTAAAGTACCTTTATTACTTCACAAACTATGTTCAAAACTTTGGTAGAAAAGGTGAAATAAACCTTTCACCGACATTTGATGAGCAGAGGGCAATGTCACTGAAAGAGCACTAGATTAAGGCGGACATGGGGGGAATCTGGAGCACATCGGTCAGGCGGTAGAAGAGTAATTGATGTACGAACATTCAAAGAAAATAATCAAGTATGGCCTACGTTTGGAAGCAAGAGATCACCATTTACGTTAAACTGTAATATACTGCTTCACACTTAGATTACCATGGTGACGTTCTCACTAGCCCAGACCCTTCCAAAATTTTTGCCTTTCTACTCTGTACGTAAATCCAAATAATCACTCCAAAAATTCCAATCTCCTCATCTTTAGAGACAGTCTCCCACCCCTGTCCCCCAGTCCCTCTCCCCTGGGAGTCTCCGACTCCCCAGCCCTGGTTCACCTTCACCTGGAAGGAGAGTTCCTTCCAGGCACATAACTGTCTGAAAGAAATGCAAGGTGGACCCGATGGCAAGAGACCCGGCCGCTCAGATCGGCTCTGTGAAGTGTTCTGACGGGATTACATAAGCCTAACTGCACTTATTTGCATAACAGAGCGTGGCGGCTAAGAGGACAGAGATGAGGCTACCTTGATTCAAATCCACCACTACTGGCTGGGACTTGAGCAAGGTATTTAACTGTGATGTGGCTTCACACAGCTGAAATATGCCCAGACCACCGGGCTGGGAAAGGACCAACTTAGTGCACGCAAATCGCTCAGAATAGTATAGGATATGAAACAAATATCCATCAATTTCTTTCAACTTGCTGACCTCAATTTCCTAAAACCAGTCATGTCCCTGACGTAACACCAAATGAATCCTGAGAACAAAGAGTTTCCATACACGCAGGTTTCGTTTTGTACAAAACCTTGAATGTCAGATTTCTAAAGTGGCACCCACAGTATTAACTTTTATTTCTGCGTATCTTACAAGTTTTTGGAGCCTCTGAGCTATTATCATCAGCTGCTCTCATCCACAATCAGTGCAATGGCCGACAGTTCTGTACTCAGAAATCTACACCATCCCTGGCCCCAAAGCCCCAAATACCAATAGGAAAAAAACAGAGAATTTATCATTCACCAGTAAGATTTTTCAATTACCTGGATTCACAAATATACTCAAAGTAGCAATTTGCTAGTCTTCCAAAAATACCTCCTGCTCAAGGACGCCAGGCTATGCCCACTTATTCCCAACCACCAGCCTGTGCTCATGCCCTTGTTCATTCAACGTGGCTTCCAGCACTGGCTACACTCAAAACCTATCTATACTTCAGGGGAAGCTCTAAAATATTTATTAAATCTTGGGGCACCTGGTGGCTCAGTCAGTTTAAGTGTCTGACTTCAGCTCAGGTCATACCTCACAGTTTGTGGGTTCAAGCCCCACATCGGGCTCTGCGTGGACAGCGTGGAGCCTGGGTGGGTTTCTCTTTCTCCCTCTCTCTCTGCCCCTCCCTCACCCATGCTTTCTCTCTCTCTCTCAAAATAAATAATAAGTATAAAGTTGAACAAAGATCAAAATGGCTGCAGTAATGCTTCCATGAAGGTCAATTTTTTTTTTTTTTTTTTTTTTAGATTTTATTTTTAAGTGATCTCTATACCCAGTGTGGGGCTCAAAACCACAACCCTGAGATCAAGAGTTGTGTGCTCCTCTGACTGAGCCAGCCAGGTGCCCTGAAGCTTGATTTTAATTTTTTTTTTTAATTTTATTTTTTTAACATTTATTTATTTTTGAGACAGAGAGAGACAGAGCATGAATGGGGGAGGGTCAGAGAGAGAGGAAGACACAGAATCCGAAACAGGCTCCAGGCCCTGAGCTTCAGCACACAGCCAGATGCGGGGCTCGAACTCACAGACCACGAGATCATGACCTAAGCTGAAGTTGGACGCTTAACCGACTGAGCCAACCAGACACCCCATTAATTTTTTTTTTTAATGTTTACTTGTTTTCGAAGGAAAGACAGAGAGTGAGCAGGGGAGGAGCAGAGAGAGAGAGGGAGACACAGAATCTGAAGGAGGCTCCAGGCTCTGAGCTGTCAGCACAGAGCCTGATGTGGGATTTGAACTCACAAACTGTGAGATCACGACCTGAGCCGAAGTCAGATGCTCAACCAACTGAGCCACCCCCCGAAGCTCAATTTTAAAGTAAGCTTCTTCCTGTCTTCCTCTCCTTTCTTCTCAGCCCATTCGGGAACCCGTCACCCCCCTGAAGACTAGCGATGCTGGCGGCATGTACAGTTCTGTCGACACCTGCTAGATCCTGTATTTCCCTATAAAACCGCCAGTGCCCTCCTCCTGGCGGGCTTGGAGTCTTGAAGGCAACAGCATGCTGCAGCCTCCTTTGGCCAGCAAAGCGACGCAGCTACTGTTCCTCTTTACCCCGAACTCTGTGTCTGCGTTGTATTTTGGCTGCAAAGCACAGAGGTCCGTTTTCAACAATTTAGGGCCTGCATTCAGCACCACCAAACAGAGCACAGGTGCACCCTTGGCGGAGCAGCTCCGGGAGAGGACAGGTTTTGGTGGCTGAGTGCACAGAGGAGGCAGTGAAATGGGCAGAAAACCAGCCCAAGGCATTTCATAGCAAGGAAGGAAAGACAAAAAGAATGAACATGAGAGTCTCAAGTTAATTTTTCTCTTAGACTTCTGAACGCCAGAAAACAAAGGAATTCTGTGCTACTGGGGGGAGACTAAGTTACTAGGGGGGAGACGGGGGTAGGAGGAAGGCACCGGATCCTCAGCACAGGCTCACGCGGAGGTTCCTCACAAGTGCAAATCAAATGCAAAAGGAAAGCAGCCCGCACGGGCGCCTGGGCTCAGAGCTGCCTTCAGTGACTCCCAGGGGTCTGGGGCCACCATGTTTAAAACCGTAACGTGCTCCTGACATACCTGGACGACTCCGACACGGCAGGTCACCTTCCACTACCCACGGCTCCTCTCCCTGTTCCAGCTTGAGGATCACTTTCGGTTTGGTGCTGTCGTACCCTGTGAGTGAGGAATGGAGGCAGGCTGGGACCGGCTGCACACCTTTCAGGTCTCTGAGTCCAAGACGCTGCCTTGGAGGCTGCCTGATCGAG
This sequence comes from Leopardus geoffroyi, assembly GCF_018350155.1. NCBI lineage: Eukaryota > Metazoa > Chordata > Mammalia > Carnivora > Felidae > Leopardus > Leopardus geoffroyi. The sequence continues at coordinate 4,456,507 of NC_059340.1, forward strand.
TGCCCGGTTTTGCACCTTAGCAAAATCCAGACGTTTCGATGGATTAAACAGACCAATAGCCTACCGGGAGCCCAAAGAGAGTTAAATGGTCCTATCATTTATTTCTTCAAACTCGAGGGAAGAAAATCACTAAATTGGCAGGCCCCCAACCCCGCCCCCCAAAGCAGCAACCGGACAGCAGGCTTTCCTCACCCACGGAGACAAGGTGGCTGTAGTTCTCCAGCATCACGTCCCGGTAGGTGGTCTTCTCCTCTGGCTCCAGCTGCTGCCACTCCTCCTGGGTGAAGTCCACGGCCACATCCCTGAATGACACTGGTCCCTGTAATGGCACGGTGATCGAAACCGGTAACACGGAGGAGATGTGTGGGCACATGAGCTGACCAAGTTCGCCGGTAAAAAGAACTATGAACACTGAAAATCTGACTTTATGTCACGGATTGTACAATAAAACAAACCATAATGGAAATACACTGCCTTTGGGTCCTTTTTATTAAGTGTTTATTTATTTTTGAGAGTGGGAAAGAGAGAGGGAGAGAGAGAGAGAGAGAGGGAGAGAGAGAGAGAGAGAGAGAACAAGCGGGGGAGGGACAGAGAGAAGGAGACACAACCCGAAGCAGAGTCCAGGCTCCAAGCTGTCAGCACAGAGCCTAACTTGGGGCTTGAATCCACGGACCGTGAGATCATGACCTGAGCCGAAGTCAGACGCTTAGCCGACTGAGCCACCCAGGTGCCCCTGTCTTTGGTTCCTTTAACTGCCCCCCTAAAAACCAAACCCCCAAACCAGAAAACCAACGGAGTTCCTGCTCTGCCAGTGGGCTGAGTTTTGGGGGACGTGAGGCGAGTAAAGTTCCTGCCAGGGCAACACCACACAAATGGACAAGCATCGGATTCCCTGGCCTTCTCTCCGGCCACCTTTCCTAGCGGGGCCTCCGGCCCCCTCTTCACAGGGTGCGCGTAGGGCCCGTCCACGGTCTCCTCCTTCCTGCCTGATGCGCCTCCTGCTTCAGCTCTTTCATCTTGGACTTTGACCCTCACGGGAGCTACCAGGGGCCACCCGTGTGGCTAAGTGTTCTACTTCCTCCCTGTGTTGTCCAAACAGCACATCTCAAATACCCCTCTCTTGCAGCGACACGGTTGGTTGCGCTGACGAACGCCCGAGACGTCAGGGTGAGGTCTATCGCAGGGAGAGTGCCTTAACAAATTTTGAATGTTGGGGCACCTGGGTGGCTCAGTCGGTTAAGCGGCCGACTTCAGCTCAGGTCATGATCTCGCGGTCCGTGAGTTTGAGCCCTGCGTGGGGCTCTGTGCTGACAGCTCAGAACCTGGAGCCTGTTTCGGATTCTGTGTCTCGTTCTCTCTCTGCCCCTCCCCCGTTCATGCTCTGTCTCTGTCTCAAAAATAAATAAATGTTCAAAAAAAATTAAAACAACAACAACAACAACAACAACAACACACTTTGAATGTTATGCTGCCAGGCTTGGCGTCACAGGTGTGGCGGGGTACTGCACGGGGTTCAGGGGGAAAGATGAGAACGTGAAAAAGGACCAATGGCTGAAAACAGACAGCATCAGTACTGAACAGGTTGGCAGGGAAGAACAGGGCAAAGAGATCAAGACCCTTCTCCAGGACCACTTTTCTTTTTTTAATGTTCATTTATTTATTTTGGGAGAAAACGCAAGCAGGGGAGGCACACAGAGAGAGGGCGAGAGAGAGAATTCCAAGCAGGCTCCACACAGCACAAGGCCCGACATGGGGCTCGAACTCACAAGCCGTGAGGTCATGAACTGAGCCGAGATCAAAAGTCAGACACTTAACCGACTGAGCCACTCGGGTGCCCCGAGCACAGCTTTCTGACAATAAGAGTTGATTCCAATTCAGGAGAGGACGCCAAAGGTACACAGTCACTTTCCAGCCTCGAAAAGAAAACGAAATCCTCTCAAAGTCCAATTCAAAGCAATATAAAAACAGAGACTGTTACCTAGAGCAGGCGTCTCTGAGGAGACTCCGGAGACGTGGGGTCGAGGAGAACTGAGAGCTGCGGAACACAGAGCTGCACGCAGGGCACACGCTGGGCACCGCAAGAGAGGACGGCGGACGCTAATGGAGCCCTGGAGCATCCCCAGGCCCATCGGGAGGGCCCGGGGCTCCCTGTCGGCAGCGGAAGTGAAGGGAAATCAACCACAGGCCTACCTGAGCAGCCTGGGTGGCTCCCGGTTTTCAGAGCACACAGCAGCCAGATGAGGGTCGGATGGTAAGAACGCTCTGGCTGCGGGCACTGTGGCCACACACACTTCAGAGCCTCTGTAATTAGGGTGGCCACACGCTCACCGTCCAAACCAAAAACTTCCGTGTGGGGTAAATGTTAAACCAGAAGGAATACAGGTGCAACAAGACGGTCTCAGGCAAACCAGGACATACATGAGCTCCATCCGTGTTGGACACGGATGATTTTCCTGAGGGCGGTGTCTGTCAGCACAGAGCCTGATGCAGGGAAGGCGCGGCCTGGAGCCTGCTTCTGATTCTGTGTTTCTCTCTTTCTCTGCCTCTCTCTCTCTCTCTCTCTCTCTCTCTCTCTCTCTCAAAAATGAATGAACATTAAAAAAAAATTTTCTAAATAGCATTACCAGGGGCGCCTGGGTGGCTCAGTTGGCTAAGTATCCAACGCTTGATCTTGGCTCGGGTCATGATGTCATAGTTCGTGAATTCAAGCCCCATGCCGGGCTCTGAGCTGACAGTGTGGAGCCTGCTTGGGATTCTCTCTCTGCCCCTCCAACTCTCTCTCTCAAAATTAACTAAACAAATAGAATTACCATAGGATCCAGCAATTCTTTTGAGTGGATGCTTGTAAGAACTGAAAGCAGGGCCTTCAAAGAGCTACTTATATGTTCACAGCAGCATTACGTACCATCGCTAAAACATACGAGTAACCCAAGCGTCCATCGACAGGCGAAGAGATAAGCAAGATGTGGTCCATGTGTACAACGGAGTCATCCTCAGCCTTAAAAAGAAAGGAAATCCTGGCACCTGCTCCCACATGGACGAACTCTGAGGACACTATGCTCGTTGAAAATAAACCAGTTACAAAACAATGAACAGTGTGCGAATCTACTTAAATGAGCAATCACACTCAGAGACAGAAAGGAGAATGGCTGCAGGGGCTGGGAGAGAAGGGGAGTTATTATCTGATGCGGAACAGAGTTTCAGTTTTGCAGGATGAGAAGTATTCTTGAGATGGTTGATGGTGATGGTTGCCTAACAATGTGAATGTACTTAATGCCAACGAACTGGGTATCTTAAAATGGTTAAAACGGTGAATGAATTTCATGTCATGTGTAATTTACCACAATAAAAACACTGGAAGAAAAAAAATGAAGTGACATCTACCTAAACACATATCGCTAATCCACTAACTTCTAGAGCTCTGCAGACTTCCCCTCCACAAGGGAAAGCGCAAAATGGGGTCATTGGGTGAATATATTCACGTTAGCTGTTAGGAATTTTTCTCTCAAAAATTGAAATTAAAAAAATCAAGAATTCTCACCAATTGAGGAAAAACGAGTAAGTAAAAACTAAGCATCAAGGTGAGCTGGTCAGCAATAACAGAATCAATTTCATAAAGGAAACGACTTACAATTTTTCCACTGATTTATATTTTTTAACAAATTAAGCAGGATATTGCTTCCATAACATGAGAACATTCTCCTAAAAACAGCCATCACAAAATGCTTAGAGATTAAAGACCAAATTGTTGAATTTTTTTAAATCCCCAAGGAACAGGCTTAAATAACAAATGGGACACAAAATATATAATCTAGGAAATCTCTCAGATAACTAGAAATTGAAATGATGAGATAAAGCTTGAGATATGAAAGCCAAATCTGACAGATTTGACATTTTCACAACGAACGAGAAAAAAAAAAAAAAAAAAAAAAAAAAAACAACTGAAAACGATACCTGAGCTGAAGAATCAAGTAAGCCCTCGCATCAAAAGGGGCCATCCAATTCGCAAACAGGACTACTGGGAGGAAAATACAGATCTAGAAATTTCCTGACAAAATACCCAAAGCGGAAAAAAAATCCTAAAAAGTTACAAGGGTGGAAAAAATACCCTTAGGTACTCCTGGGAACTGCCATTCTACTTCTCACCTGAGAAAAACCCACAGAGAACTGCCCACTGCTTGTGAAGGAAAAAGGATTTCGAACCCAGAACCATATATGAAGCCAAGCTATCACTGAGGCGCGCAGACATTATAAAGGTATTTGCAGCGAAGCAGGAGAACTGATTTATCAAAGGGAACACTTTCCTTCAAACACTCAAGATACCCTTCCACCCCAGCCCAAACAGGGGGTACAGAAGCCCCAACGGAGGAGGCAAGAAGGTTTCCAGAGTTGCTGCCAGGAGTAGTTCGGGCAACCGTGAACACTGAACTCGTATTTCAGAAGAGAAGCGCTCAGCAAATGTGTCCCATGGCCCTGCTACTTACAAAGTCTTCATCAACAAGGGGTTTATATCACTTACAAAGTCTGCATCAACAAGGGTTCATACCACTGATCCGGATGCCACGGCTGAGACTGCCCAAGACTGCAGAGTTGAGCTGACTGGCCACCCAGAGCAGGGCGTCCCAGCTGGTCCAGGCCGAGTGAGCCTGTGAACTGCCATGGAGAGTAAGAACTTTCTGGGTTCTCAGTCCACACGGCAAGGAGTACCAGGATTAGAAGACCGATCAATAAATAGGATAGATAAAATTACACGGTATCTCTTACATCAACACAAACATCCACAACGAAATATCAGCAAACAGAATCCAACACCAGACTGAAACGGTAACATATAATATCTAAGCGGCACTTACTCCAAAAATACAGACCTGTTTAATCTTTGAAAATCCACTGACATAACATGCCATTATAATACAGCTAAGAAAAGACTGATCTCCACAAAAATGCTGCAAACACCTGACAATATTTGAACTACATACGTGATTAAAAAATTCCTCACGAAAACAGAAATGGATAGATACTTCACTAGCATGGACTTGCATACACGCACACACTCTTGTACCCCGATACGCAAAGTACGTGTGATACGTGCATACACGTACACATCTCAATCGTACACAAGCACATGTATGCTTTTTAAGTTTACACAGATGAGGACACGCACGCACATGTATTTATGGAGACTTCTCAGTTCTAAAATCGGGGTTTTACTTAATGGACAAACACTAGACTCATTCTCAGTAAGATCGGGAACGGGGCAAAGTGCTACCTCCGATTGGAGAAAAACAATCAGAGGCATAACAATCAACAGAGAAAAAGTGAAACTATTATTTGCAGGTGATACACTACACCTAGAAAACTCAGAGAGTCAAAAACAAAACCAACTCAATGAAAGAATTCTGTTAGATGACAGGATATAAAATCAACACACAGAAAGCAACAGCCCTCAGGGTGCCTGGCTGGCTCGATGGGAGGAGCTGGCGACTCTTGATCTTGGGGTTGTGAGTTTGAGCCCCAGGCTGGGTGTAAGGATTAGTTAAATAAACTTAAAAAAGAAAAAAAAAGAAAGAAAAAAATCTTAAGAAAACAAAACAAAGCCAAAAACCCTCGTTACGTAAAAAGAAGCATACAGTTGACAGAGCACCAGAAAAGATAAAACTGTTAATAAGAAATGTATAGAGTGTTATGCTAAGTGAAATAAGTCACACAGAGAAAGACAGATACCATATGTTTTCACTCTTATGTGGATCCTGAGAAACTTAACAGAAGACCATGGGGGAAAAAAAAAGTTAGAGAGGGAGGGAGGCGAACTATAAGAGATTCTTAAAAACTGAGAATAAACTGAAGGTTGGCGGGGGGGGGGGGGGAAGGGGAAAGTGGGTGATGGGCATTGAGGAGGGCACCTGTTGGGATGAGCGCTGGGTGTTGTATGGAAACCAATTTGACAATAAATTTCATATATTAAAAAAAAAAAAATGTGTAAAATCTATAGTAGGAAAACTTTAAAAACAGTCCCGAAAGACACAGAGGTACACTTGAACAAATGGCATGACGCTTTGTTCCTGCACAGGTCAACTCAGTAACACAAAGATGCAAGTTACCCCCAATTACTTTACAGATGTGTGATCCCAACAAAAAGATCAAAAAACTTTTTTCGTGGGGGGCCTGGGTGGCTCAGTCGGTTGAGTGTCTAACTTCTACTGAGGTCATGATCTTGCGGCCCACTTCTGATCCTCTGTCTGCCTCACTCTGAACTTCCCCAACTTGCACTCTCTCAAAAATAAACAAACATTAAAAAAAAAAAAAAAAAAAAAAAAAAAAAAAAAAAGCTTTTGCCTGGAACTAGGCAAGCTGGCACTAAAGTTCAGATGAGGGGAAGAAATCAAGAACAATTAGGAAAATCTCCAAAGAAAGCAGCAGTTTAGGGGGCCTAACCCTACCAGTTTTAAAACACAACCTTCATGGGGCGCCTGGCTGGCTCAGTCAGAAGAGCATGAGACTCTTGATCTTGGGGTGGTGAGTCCAAGCCCCACATTACTTAATTAAAAAAAAAAAAAAAAAAAAAGACCCCAACCTTTATGAATGAAATGGTTTGGTTCGGCACGAGAATGGAGACGTGTCTGTGACGTAGGGCACCAAGTCTAAAAACAGACTTTACAATAATCCACGGAACTGACTGCAATAAACAGTGTTGGAGTAACGGTAGTCATTTGGGCATGGACAAAACAGCATCTGTATCTTACACCATAAAAGAAAAAAGTCCAACTGATCAGTGATCTAAATGTAAAATATTCAGCAACACAGAAAACAAACAAACACAAACTATGGGTGAATTTCCCCATAACCAGTGCGGGGAAAGGTTTCTAACTATGACTCAGGATATTGGGACTGCTTTCAGCCAAGATGAAGAGGGACTGGATTTACCCTCCCTCCTGAAAGGACACCAAAAAACAGAATATACAAAGCTGTGGTCTCCAAGATGCTGATCTTGAAGCAACGATCACGGACAGTAATCAGAGACAGGAAATGAACAAGGTGAGGCCTGTGGTTACTGCCTTGAGAGTTTCCAGCCCTGCAGCAGGGAGGGAGAACCCAAACAGAGGTGAGCACAGTTGACACACTGGGGAAACAGGTAGGAAAGTATAGCCCTTACAGAAAATCATCAATTGACCAAAGTGGGCCCAGAGCGGACGGACGTTATAAGCGCCAGAGCACAAGGAAACAGTTTATAATGGGATTCCTTATGTTCAAAATATCTGAGTAGGAACAGGGAGGATATAAACAAAGACTCAGACTGAACTTCTGCACATAAAAGCTACAGTGTCTGAGATGAAAAGTAGAGCGGACTAGACGAACACACTGCCGGAAAAAAAGATCAGTCAACTCAAAGCACAGCAACAGAAGCTTATATATAAGATGAAGCACCCAGAGAGAACAGAGTTTGAAGAGAATGAAGAGTGTCAGTGAGCTGTGGGACAACTTCAAGTGGCGGAACATACAGGTAAGAGGAATCCATGCAGGGCGGATGGATGGGGAGACGGGGGCACAGCTGAAGAAATACGATCAAAAATTTCTCACAGTTGCCGAAAATCATAAACACACAGATCCCAGAAGTTCAAGGAGATCCCCAAGCACAGAGACATGAAGAAAACAATACCGAGACCTCTCACAATCAAACTGCTCAAAACCAGAAACAAAGAGAAAAGTTTAGGGGTGCCTGGGTGACTCAGTCAGTTAAGCGTCTGACTCTTGATCTCAGCTCAGGTCATGATCTCCCAGTTTGTGAGTTCGAGCCCCGCCTCGGGCTCTGAGCTCACAGTGTAGAGCCTGCTTGGGATCCTGTTTCTTCCTCTCTCTCTGCCCCTTCCACCCCCTTCTCTGAAAATAAGTAAATAAAAACTTAAAAACTTAAACGCAGCAAGAGGAAGAAAAATAAATAAAAACCAGGTTATATACAGAGAAGGAAGGTGAGGAGGACATCATATTTCTCTTGGAAACAATGTAAGGGAGAAGACAGCAGAGGAACAGGTTTGAAGCACAGGAGAAAAACCAGCATAGCTCCCTTGACATACAAGCCAACGCAAAAATAAAGGCGTTTTCAGACATACAAGGCCTGAAGGAATTCATCATCAACCAGAAGAAGAGGTGACGGAAGTCCTTCAGGCAGAAGGAAAATGACAGAAAATAAGAATCTGGATTTTTTCAGAAAAAATAGTAACTATGCTATTCTCCCTTATTCTTTAAAAGATAACTGTTTACATAACAATCACAATGTACCGCGGGGTTGATCCTGCCTGTAAAGCAAAATGCAACAACAGTTTAAGGAGCCAGAAGGGACAAATGGAAGGGACCATAACCTTCCTGCATGCTAAGCAAAAGAGAACATCACTTCAAGAGAAACTGTGAGGAATTAAAGCTGCATACTACAAACCCTAAAGCACCCACTGAAATAAAAACCGTGCTACAGCTAACAACCCCACAAAGGATGTGAAATGGAATCATAAAAAAAAATTCAAGTAGTCCAAAGGAAGGAAAACAAGGAAGAAAGAGGAGACAAAGCTGATGGGACAACTAGAAATCAAAGACAATGGACTACAACCTAACCAGTTATGCCAATAATTGTATTAGGCGTAAATGGCCGAAGCAGCCCAATTAATAGAAACTGTCAGACTGGATCAAAAAAAAAAAAAAAAAAAAGCAAGACCCCACTATGTGCTGTCTACAGGAAATGCACTAATTAAAAAAATGTTTATGTATTTCTTTTGAGAGAGGGAGTATGTGTGCATGAGCAGTGGAGGGACAGAGAGAGAGAGAGAGAGAGGGAGAGAATCCCAAGCAGGTTCCACACTGTCATCACAGAGCCAGACAGGGCGCTCAAATTCAGAAACTGCAAGATCACGACCTGAGCCAAAATCAAGAGCAGACGCTTAACTGGAAATAAAAAACTGCTATAAAGGAAATTACTGGGAAAACTTGTGAAATCAGAAGGTGAACTATAGATTCGATAAAAATATTATATCAAAGTTACATTTCCTGAATTCAGTATCTTTGATCTCAGGAGGTACAATCTGAAAAGGGACATGACAGATGACATCCACTCTCAAATGGTTCAGAAAAAAATACATATATACACAGAGATAATAAAGCAAATGTGGGAACATGTCAAAAACTGGAGTATCTGGGCAAAAGGAACACGGGAGTTCTTTGTACGATCCTTGCAATTGTTGTGCAATTTGAAGTTTTTTCAAAATAAAATGCTGAATAAAAACAAAAGCTATCGAATATATAGGGGATGTTTCAAAAGACTCAGAAACCAATCTGAAGAGATTCCTGTGGTCAAAGACAGATCCACCTAGACACCAAATAGAGTGACAACTTCAGTGTCCTGAAAATCTTAAAACGCGTCTAAACCCGTGAGCTGATAATAACAAAACGAAACACGCAAACAAAATTCCTGTTGCACAGGAGCCTACTCAATATTGTGGAAATTATCTTTTCTGTGTGAACCACAGAACGATTTGAGAGATGCTTTCCTTTAGAAAAGTATTCTGGCTAGTAAATGAAGAAGAAATGGTAAAGCAGCATGTATCACCTTGTCTCCCCTGAAGAATTGGCAATGAACATCAGCCAACGGAGGTTAACATCACACACAAAAAAGACAGGATTAGAACACGGCCTCCGGGGCGCCTGGGTGGCTCAGTCAGCTAAGCGTCCGACCTCGACTCAGGTCATGATCTCTCAGTCTATGAGTTCGAGCCCCGCTTCGGGCTCTGTGCTGACAGCTCGGAGCCTGGAGCCTGCTTCCGATTCTGTGTCTCCCTCTCTCTCTGCCCCTCCCCCACTCATGCTCTGTTTCTCTCTCAAAAATAAATAAACATTAAAAAAAAAAAAAAAAAAAGAACACAGCCTCCAGGAGAAAGTAGACAAGGGTCATGAAGAACAAAGTCTTGCCAAAAGAACTGAACGTAAGTGGGTAAACTTCCCAAGCTAACTACCAATTTTACAAGACTTACTGGAAATTAAAAAAAAAAAAAAGTGTGAAAGTTAAAATGACAGCAATGTGATACAGACCATGGGAAACTAAGGATAAACCCAATTTCTTCAAAACATAAATTACAAAGTAACACAAGAGACACACAGGGGGAGCTACTATTAAACGATTTAAAAGACAGGGCGCCTGGGTGGCTCGTCGGTTGAACGTCTGACTCGTGGTCTTGGCTCAGGTCACCATCTCGATCGTGGGATCTTGGGAAATCAAGTCCCACGTGGGGCTCTACAATGACAGCATGGAGCCTGCTTGGGATTCTCTCTCTCCCCCCACCCCTGTCTCTGACCCTTCCCCACTCGAGATCTTTCTCTTTCTCTCTCTCTCAAAAATAAATGGATAAACATTAAAAAAAAAATTTAGGGGCACCTGGCGGCTGAGTCAGTTAAGCCTCCGACTTCGGCTCAGGCCATGATCTCACAGTTCATGAGTCTGAGCCCCATGCTGGGCTCTGTGCTGACAGCTCAGAGGATTCTGAGGCATTCACACAGAGGATTCTGTGTCTCCCTCTCTCTGCCCCTCCCCGCTCACACTCGTGTCTCTCTCCCTGTCAAAAATAAACAAAATTTTTAAAGACTTATCGGCCAGCCACAACATGTGGACTCTTAAGCGCATCCTGATTGAAAAGAACAAACCCAAAACATTCAGAAAACTGTGAACCTCTGAACACCAGATATTATATATTAAAAAAGAGATAATGTGGGCTATCCCCACCCCCTCTTTCAAAGACTCCTCATCAGCTCAAGGTATTTACAGAAATACTTCAGGTGACTTGTTTTAGAGGCCAAGAACCAAGAGACCCCAGGAGAAAGTATCCATTTGTAAGTAACAGGTCAACAGCAAACACACGGTGATGTGAGGTAAGGGCTGGAAAACGCCCAACGGATTTGACTGTAATGAGGTCAATGCTAATCTTTACCACCACATTCAGGAGAGTGGTGAGGACAAAACCCAAACGCTGAGGATTGAAACGCAAACAGACGTGAGGACACATTTGCTAGAGAATACCTTCCTGTACCATTTATGGCACAACCCGAATAAACAGTAACAGAAGCATCTGAAGGATGAACAGGCCATTTCCTCAGGACTTCGCTTTTACCCCTGGATTAAAGAGTAGCAGGGAAAATATGTCTGGCTGGATCACAGCATTTTGGTGCATGTCTCCCTGGGCAGGCCCTCAGCTCAGATAAGCTACAAGTATAAGCCACGTGTTGCAATGACATTAAAGGTTGTTACCGGGAAAGCTATCCCTGGTTATTTCAATTTTAACAAGAACATTTTTTTCAAGTCTTGGGAAATCTTTAAAACCCACAAGTAACAGACTGGGTTCTTCTTACAGTCAATACAAATCAGTAATGGGCGGTACTCTTCCTTCTCTGTAACTGTCAGGAACATCAATTACATTTGTAACTATAGGGGCACGTGGGAAGTCCAGTCACTTAAGCCTCTTCCACTCAGGTCATCATCTCCCCGATCTGGCCGTTCGTGGGTTCGAGCGCCACGTCGGGCTCTGTGCTGACAACATGGACCCTGGGGCCTACTTTGGATTCTCTAGCTCCTTCTCTCTCTGCCCTTCCCCTGCTCAAGCTCTCTCTCTCTCTCTCGAAAGTAAACATTAAAAAAAAAAAAAAAAATTAAAAAAAATATTTGTAGCTCTACCCCCACAGCCCTGAAGTAGCCCACTATCTACACACATAAACTCAACAAGGACTCTGGGTGCCGATCCAAATCCTAACAATTTTATTTTACAAGACGATGTCTTTTATTTATTTCTACATTCCCACTGTAAAATCTGGAACCATATAAACCTCCTAAAATGCATGAAAAAAACAAGTAAGAGAACATATACAGACATAGGAAAGCTCACCTGGGACTCATTCATTTTCTACTGCTCTTGGAAATGCGTACAGACTGCTAACGGTCGACCTAGGGGAGGAGAAAGAAATAACAGAAGTCATGGGTAATCTGGCCTGCCCAGGCAGGAACATCCTGCGTAGTAACCGCCAAAGAAAAGCTCATAAAATGACACCCTGTGAACACTTACAAGGAGCTAAAGATGTGACAAAGGTGAAACACAAAGCATACCTGTTACTCCCACATATCAGGAAATGTTTGGTTTTAAGTTTTTTAATGTTTATTTTTGAGAGACAGAGGGTGAGCAGGGGAGGGGCAGAGAGAGAGGGAAACACAGAATCCAAAGCAGGCTCCAGGCTCCGAGCTGTCAGCACAGACCCTGAAGCCGGGCTCGGATTCACAGACCATGAGATCAAGATCTGAGTTGAAGTTGGACCCTTAACCAATGGAGCCACCCAGGCGCCCCACAGGAGATGTTTAGATGGGTTACCCTCGTTGGTTAATATAAATATTCACTCCTTTTTCAAATAGTTTGCCTTCATTAAATTAATGTTGCCAAAAAAAAAAAAAAATTCTCCCCTTACACCGTTTACAAATTTTCTTACTGTATCTTCAAACTGTTTAAAATCAAAGTATCCAGAGGGACAGAGAATATTAGCTCTCCAAAACGGGACAGATGGGCATCATCAAGGCACGATTTTGTTTTTAAATTATCTAACTTAACTAGGTTATCATCGCACGTAAGAAGAAAACTTTAACAGAGTGGAAGCACATTGGCGCAGGAGTTGAGTCGCATCCACAATCCCACCCATAGACTCGGGCACCCTGCAAGAGCCACCTCCCTTCTCAGGCCCAACCTCCTTCTCTGTCACCCCAGCGGCCGCGGCGGCAGCAGCAGCAAACCCTCGCAGGCTTGTCCTGCACTACACTGGCGGATGCCACAGGGCAGAGCCCAGCGCGGTAGGCACACACTTAGAGCACACAGCACAGGTGCTCAGGGACGCTTAGAGACCCGCTTGGAAGCCGGAGAGGGCGGCACGGGGAACTAGGGGTATCGGGACTGGAGAACGGAGCGGACACAGAACGTCCGCAGCCCACGCGGGGACCCCCTGCGCTCCCAGAAAACCTGGGCCCCACGAGTCCCGGGGAGAGCCCATCCCTCCTTGGCCGCCGCTCGCGCCCTCGGTTTGCGGCGCGGCCTACAAGATGCACAACCTTCTGGAGACCCGAAAGCCCACGACCTACCTCGTCGGGACCTGCCGAGCTGCCCCGAGGCTCCCGAGGGCTCCGGAGCTGGCGCGGCTCCTCCCGGGGCCGCCGTTCCCGAGGAGCCGGATCTGGACCTCCGGGACAAATTCACTTCGGGCCGACGACCGTCCCGGGGCCCGAATCAGCCGCCTGGGACCTCGCCGTCCCGCGAGCCTCGGCCGGGCCGCCGCGGGTGCAAACGGGCCGGGCCCGGGCCCCGCCGCCCTGAGCCGCCGGTGCCGCCGCCCAGCCCCTCCGGCCCAGCCCGCGGGCTCCGGGGCTCGCGCTTGGGGGTCTCCGCTCGAGACTCCGCCCAGCCCGCACAGCTCTGCGCCCGCTGGGTGCCGGCCCGGACGGACGGCGCGCAGCCCGGCAGGCCCCGGGGTCCTTGCCCGCCTGAGGCCGAAGCCTGGGAAGCACGGCCAGCGGTGACCTGGGCACGGACAGGAAGCGAGAGCGGCGCGGCGGCACTGCGCGTGCGCGAACACGCACACAGGGCGTGTCACACATGCGCAGGACGACGCCGGCGGTGCGCCTGACGGGAGTCCGCCTCGGGAGCGGGACCGATACCCGGACTCTGTTTCCCATAAGTCTAAGCGCCCACATGTTAGGGGACGTCTCGAATGTCTCCACCCTATTTGGTGCTTAAGAGGGCGCTGTGTGGAGGGGATTGACCGCCTGGACCTGGGACCCAATTTTCCATTTGTCTTCGCTTCTGTTCGGGATTAAGGGAAGGTGTAGCCTAGAGTAGCGGGCTGTGTTTACGTCCTGGATCCCTGGTCCTTTGCTTGCCCTGAGATCTTTCGTGTTGGCACTGAGATTCCCCACGAACAGGAGGGGACAAGGAAAGGGTGTACCATGTGCACGTCACTGAAATATTAGAAGTTTCACTGAAACGCTGGGATACAATTAATACCCAGCCATGACATAAAGTAATAGTATCTATGGGCACATGGTTTTTCCAAGAGGGAGAAGGAAATAGAAGATGTAGCTTGTCCAGATTGCACAACTAATGGGTAAAGACTGTAAAACAATCAGGAAATACACACAAACCGAAAAAAAAAAAAAAAAGAAGAAGAAGAAGATCTTCTTCTTGATTAAGATCTTCTTGATCTTACCTGTCAAAGAGAATTAAGTTTATGTTAGGTTAAAACGTCATTTTTCAAAAATGGGATAAGGACGATGATTTATTATTATTATTATTATTATTTTTTTTTTTTGGTGAAATTATATAACCATGTTCTTGGCCAATTGTTTCTTAATGCGTTCATAGTTCATCCTAAATTCACCTGGTGATCTGGGTGCCCATCCGTGCTAGTTGTCTCTGTTCAAAGGATAAAGCAAACTACTCACATTTCTCCAACAACAAGGTAGTTACAGCTCAAAGCAAGGTGCCTAGAGCCCATGCTTAACGACCTCCCTGCCCCCTGTGGTGACAGAGAGGGACAATATCTTCCTAGAGGTTTACATTTCAAAGAGATGGCTCCCAGGTCCTTAAGAAAAACCTTCCTGGGTTGTAATGCTGGCAAGATAATTATTTAGCTTCTAAAGATATTTAGATACATATGCAATCGACAGAGGAAGTATTTATATTTCAAGTTTTCTCAAGGCAATGCTCTTTTAAATGGTAGTAATAGGTACTGATGCATGCAAATGAGTGGTCACATAACCCATTCCTGATTTCTCTAGCTGAGCTGTTGCATCAAACTAATCCCGCACAAAATGCGTGCTTCTCCCAAAGCTTCTCTTGGCAGTGACTACTTAGCCAGGGACAGTCTTTCCCAGCTCTTGTTGCTATTAAATGTGGCCTGTGCCTGAATTCTCACGAACTGAATGCTGGAATTTGAGTGAGGTGACCACACCTCACCTGGGCCTGAGCCAGGAGAACCTCCAGGCACATTTCTTCCATGTTCTTTTCCACTTTCACCAGGTAAAGGATGGAAGCTTCGCTGAGCTTCTTGGAGAAGACAGGCAGAGTGCCCATCCACCTGGCCCAGCCTCCAGCTCTTGCCTCCCCTACACACACTGACTGGCTCAGCCTTCAGCCGAAGACTGGGATGCCCTCCTGCCTCTCTCCACTCTGGTTCTCTGCCTGTGAACCCTGGCTGCCATGGGCGCCCCAACACGCAACTGTGTCCCTGCAACTCAGAGACCCACTGGGCTCCCCCACTCCCCCTCCCCTGTACCTTGGCCTGGACACTCTCTGGGTGGCGAACTGGACACTCTCAAGGCTCACCCCTCTCTCCAAATGGCTAAAACCTGTCATTTCATATATCATATATTTCCGCCTTCTAAAAATGTATTTAAGCTGGGAGGGCAAATCTGGACCCTATGTTTCCACCTGGGCCAGAAGCAGCAGAGGCCTGCCTTTCAATGTGGCTTCACTTATTAGTGTTGACAATATAAAGCTTTCTGTTTTGGGGTGGAGACACCTGGGTGGCTCAGTTGGTTAAGTGTCCGACTCTTGATTTCGGCTCAGGTCATGGTCTCACAGTTCATGGGATCAAGCCCCACGTGGGGCTCTGTGCTGACAATGCACAGCCTGCTTGGGATTCGCTCTCTCTCCCTCTCTCTCTGCCCTTCACACGTTCTCTCTCTCAAAATAAATAAACATTAAAAAAAATAAAGCCTTCTCTTTCTGTATTTGTATAAAATACAAATATTTTCCCAATTCATCATCAATCTTCCTAACTTAATCTTTTACTTTCATTTTCTATCACACGGACATTATTTTTTTGTGTTCAAATCATTCAGGCTCTCCTCACATTTCTCATGTGTTGACATTGTACTTGAAGAAGCCTTTCCCACCCTTAATTTTCTATGTTGTGGCCTGTGTTTGCTCCTGTTTGTTTTCTTTTCTCTGTAATGTGTCAATTTTATTAAGATGCCAGCACCCATCTTCAAGATTTGCAAACCATTCTTGAAGTCTTTCACCCATTTTTTCCCGAAACTAACCTATTCACCGTGACCAGGAAATGTGAGAGGCTAAGAAAAAAGTTCAAGTTTCTCATTTGTTTGAAAGAACTGGTTCTTCTCTGGAGCCTCGGGACATGCCTTGCTTTAATGGAATGGTCGCCAGAAGTGTCAGGACAGTAACTGTCAAATCTGAATTCCCTCTTATTCAAAATACTGGTTGGATCAGTTTACAGGGAAGCTGTAATGAAGTAAGACCAACCAGGTGGCTTTAACCACAGAAGTGCATTGTCTCCGGTTCTGGAGGCTGGGAGTCTGAGATCCAGGCGTGGACAGGGCTGGTTCCCTCTGAGGGCGGTGGGGGTGGGTGTGCCCCATCTTCTTTCCTTGGCTTGTAGGTGACCATCTTCTCTCCATGTGTCATCACATTGTCTTCCCTCTACTTCAGTGTCTCTGCGTCCAAATTTCCCCTTTTTATAAGGACGCCACCCATACTGAATTAGTGCCCATCCTAATGACCTCATTTTTTTAGACTTGATTTCCTCCAGAAAGACCTAACCACCAAATAAGATCACATTCTGAGGTACTAGGGGGTTAGGACTTCAACACATGAATAGGGTGGTGGGGATAGGGGCACACAATTCACCCACAGCATTCGTGTACCCGGTCACATCAAATTCACTACAAGTGCTTTCTCACTGCTTTGCTTATGCTGTGGGAAAGGCCCTTAAAGATCATCTTATCTACACCTTTTATTTTATAGATGAAGAAATGGGGGCTTGGAAGGAGGAAGGATTTGCCCAAGGGCACATACTAGTTTATAATAGAACCACTACTTTCCCATTCCCCACCCCCACCTCCATCTTTTGATAGGCACATCATACTAACTGGCTTATGTCCTTCAGATTGTCTGGACAGATGGAGAAGAGAACGGGATGAACGGGATACAGGACTTGAATCAGAGCAGTCGAGGTGAAACCTGGGATCCTGCTTCAGTCTTTGGGTTTCACATCCTTTGTTTCTCAAAGACAAAACTCAGGGGCGCCTGGGTGGCTCAGCTGGTTAAGCATCTGACTCTTGATTTCAGCTCAGGTCATGATCTCATGGCTTGTGAGTTCGAGCCCTGTGTTGGGCTCTGTGCTGACAGCATGAAGCCTGCTGAGTATTCTCTTTCTCCTCTCTCTCTGCCCCTCCCCCAATGTCTGTCTGTCTCTTTCTCTCTCAAATAAATTAGTTTTAAAAAAGGACAAATCCCAGCACCCTGTTTTCTCAACTCAACAAAGAAAATGAGACAATCCTCCTGAAAATGCCTTATAAAGGATAACTATCTCAAAACAAGATTTGAAACCATAAATGGGCACATTGGTGTGTAGATAACATTTTATAGCACTTAAGAGAGGCAATGATATCAGACTACAACTAACATGATTTTAGGACCCACTGAGAGTGTGTCAGACATGGTGGAGGGGAGCATAAAAGTTAAAGACCAAGGGGCGCCTGGGTGGCTCAGTCAGTTGAGTGTCTGACTTTGGCTCAGCTTATGATCTCCCGGTTCATGGGTTCGAGCCCTGCATCAGGCTCTGTGCTAACAGTTCAGCTTCAGATCTGTGTCTCCCTCTCTCTCTCTGACCCTCTCCCACTTGCACTCTGTCTCTCTCTCTCAAAAATAAATAAACATTAAAAATCTGTAAAGAAATTTAACACAGGGTTTAAAACTTGACATGTAATTGTTAAAAAAAAAAAGTTAAAGACTTTAATGATTAGCTTCTGACACCAGATCTTAGAGGTCAGTATCAAGAACCTCACCCCATCTCCCCATCCCAGACACTTCGTGTCATCTTCCTAGGGGTTTCTCTAGGTCTTACAGGTCACAGGAGGGAAGTACAGAGACCATCGCTCACTAGAGAATGACAGGCCAGGGTGAGCAGCCCCTGGCGAGACAGGACTTCCTAGTGGAGAGAGCAGTTTTTCACCAGTACATGCACAGTCACTCAGGATGAACTCTGCTCACGGGTCTATGTGTCCAAATCTGGGGAAGCAGATCTCAGGTCAGTGAATCTGAGCCCTGCACCCAGGCTGCTGGACAGGTTGTCACCAATAAACTGGCCAGAGGATTGAAGGCTGGTTCCAAAGGACCCCTCAGCCTTGGACTCAAGGCCTGGCCGTGGTCTTGGCATGTCAGGTATAGATCATGGCTTATTTCATGCAAATGTGGCTTTGCTTTCTTTAGGACCCCCATTGCCCTGGGGTGCCTGGGTGGCTCAGTCAGTTAAACATCTGACTCTGGATATTGTGATCTCACTGTCACGGGATCAAGCCCCATGTTGGGCTCTGTGCTGAGCGTGGAGTCTGCCTGAGATTGTCTCTTTGTCTGCCCCTCCCCCACTCACTCTCTCTTTCAAAATAAATAAACTTAAAAAAAAAAAAAAAAAGGATCCCTATTACCCTGACCTGGGTGGCATGTCCACAGAAAGATTTCCAAATCTGAATGTGCATCAGTAAATAAGTTAGGGGCGCCTGGATGGCTGAGTCAGTTAAGTGACTGACTCTTGATTTCAGCTCAGGTCATGATCTCAAGGTTCGTGAGTTTGAGCCCTGTACTGGGCTCTGTACTGATGGTGTGGAGCCTGCTTGGGATCCTGTTTCTTCCTCCCTCTCTGCCCCTCCCCAGCTTGCTCCTTCTCTCTCAAAATAAATAAATAAACTTTAAAAAGTAAAATAAAAAAAAAAGTTAAAGTGGGCCCTACCCCAGTTCTGTTGAACTAGAACCAATGAGGCTGGATCCCGGTATCTGTATCTCAGTTACTTTCCCCATGTGGTCCTCACGCCAGAAGGGCTGCATTTGCAAAGCACTTCTGTTTCATCCTGCCAATATTTCTGCAGTAGCTACAGCCACTGTTATATTAAACTGCCTCCACGGGGGGAAGAGACAGAGAAGAAGTAACAGTTCGCTCTTCCCCGTCTGAGCTGTTTAGCCCATTTTTGGGCAATGTACCAACAGTGTATCTTAGGATGGGCCCTGCCTAACTGTGGAACATCCAGACAAGGTGGTGGGGGGAGAAAGGACTACGCAAACTGTCTTGAAGAATCCCCTTCTTCAAAGTAATCCAGGCTTTCATGGCACAGAAGAGAAACTTGAATAGGGACAGAGTATCTGCCTTCTAGTATTGGGAAGCTAGCTTCATCAGGAGGAAGAGTGGCCTTCCATTTTGTTATGGAAGGACCCAACCAGCTACGATGGCTGAAAGCATCAGGAATGAAATTTAAGTGCAAACTGGCTTCCGAGGAGTTGAACTTCTCCAGGGAGGAGTCATGTGTCCTTCCCACAGCAGTGCCTCTTCCACCAGTGGGGACCTGTGGGAGGGCCCCGGGCCCAAGGATACTGTGCAGGAACCCCAAGGCTGTCTTGCATGCTCTCTGAGACCTCGTCCGAGTCTGAAAGTTGACGATTGCAAACCAAGGAGACGCTCAGTCCCTGTGCCTTGGATCAACTACTTTCTAACGATCTCGGCCTTATTCAGGTAAAACCGACAAGAAATGGAAAGATATTTAAAGCGTGCATCCAGGTGATTTGATAGATGTATCCACCATGAAAGGATTCTTCCCGTCCAGTTAATTAACATATCGATCACCTCACATGCTCACCTTTTTGGGGGTTAGAACACTTAAGTTCTTAGCAAATTTCACTTATACAACACAGTGTTATCAACTGTGTTTCCCAGGTTTTATTTGAGATCCTTAGACCTCATTCATCTTATCACTGAAAGTCTGCACCCTGGCAAACCTCTCTTTTACCTTCTGTTTCTATGAGTTTGACCTTTTTTTTCTTTTTTTTTAAGATTCCACACATAAAGGATACCACGCAGTATTTCTCTTTCTCTGTCTAGCTTATTTCACTCAGCACGATGCCCTCGAGGTCCATCCGTGTTATCACAAATGGCAGGATATCCCTCAGATCTCCATGCACGTACCTTACATCTTCTTTAGCCATCCATCCGTTGATGGACACAGGTTATCTTGGCTATTGTGAATAATGATGCAGTGAACACAGGAGGGCAGACATCTCTTTAATATCCTGCTTTCAATTTCTCTCGGTATATACCCAGAAGTGGGGTTGTGGGATCATATGGTAGTTCTGTTTCTGGGTGAACTGATTTGACCTCACTTATGCCTGGGTGGGGCTGATTAGAAATACGTAAGTGATGAAAATACAAAATAAAACTCTAGGCCCATCCTGAATAACAGATGTGCTTCTCATCAAAGTTCAAGCAGCGGATGGAAAGCAGGACTCAGAGCCAAAATGTGGAAACGACCCAGGTGTCCATCAACAGATGGATGAACTAAATGTGGTATGTAAATACATATGTGTATCATATTGTTATTATATTATTATGAAAGGAACATGCAAAAACATGTAGACACACGATGGCTATTACGCATCCTTAAAAGGAAAGGAACTGTGATATGCTATAACATAGATGAGGCTTGAGGACATTTTGCTGAATGAAATAAGTCAGAAACGAATGGACAAACACCGCATGCTTCCATGATGGGGGGTACCTGGGAGTGGCCGTGTCCATAGAGACAGAAAGTAGGACGGTGGTTGCCAGGGGCTGGGGCGGGGTGGGGGAAGGTGGGGAGGTGGTCCTTACTGGGTGCAGAGTTGCAGCTTCAGGCAAGATAAAAAAAGTTCTGGAGACGGATGGTGCTGAGGGCAGCACAATAGCACAATAATGTATGTGTGCCTCATGCCACTGAATTATACCGTTAAATATGGTTAAAATCATAAATTTTATGTTATGTTATTTTACCGAAGAAAGAAAGAAAGAAAGAAAAAGAAAGAAAGAAAGAAAGAAAGAAAGAAAGAAAGAAAGAAAAAGGAAGGAAGGAAGGAAAGAAAGGAAGGAAGGAAGGAAGAAAGAAAGAAAGAAGAAAAAGAAAGAGAAAGAAAGAAAGAAAGAAAGAAAGAAAGAAAGAAAAGGAAGGAAGGAAGGAAGGAAGGAAGGAAGGAAGGAAGGAAAAGGAAGGAAAGAAAAGGAAGGAAGGAAAGGGAAGGGACAGGAGGGAAGGAGAGGGGAGAGAGGGTAGGTGAGAGAGGGGAGGGGAGGGGAGAGAAAGGAAAGGAAAGGAAAGGAAAGGAAAGGAAAGGAAAGGAAAGGAAAGGAAAGGAAGAAAGGGCAAGTCTCAGATGCCCGGGTGAGAAGCAGAGGTAGGAGGTAGGTAGGAGGAAGGAGGTTCAGACGACGCTTCCTCTGATACCACAGGGACAACCAGTTGGTCATCCGCATCACTAATCCATACTTTCATGTGTCTCCCCACCTCAATAAAACAGATTCTGTCCTGGCGATTTTTCCATTTAGTCTCTTTGTGCATGTGCCATTTTCTTCTTAGGATACACAAATGGTAGTGAAATTTCTGGGTCAGGAGTGATACACATGCTCACAAACTTTATCTGCAGACCGCTGATTAATGGCAACTGACGGGCAGGTTTGGAGCGACCCATAGACTTCAGAAACTGTAGACACCATTTGAAGCGTGTGTGACCACGCTTCAAACAGTCTCCCCAAAAAGTCTCTCGGGCTCAGTAGAGCATGCGTGTCCCTCTAGCCCAGAATCGCATCAGTAAACATAGTGTCAGTAAACATCGAGCACAGGAGCTCTGTCAAATTCAGCATTTTGAACTAGCTTTTAACCCAACAAATCAATGTCCCTGGGACCTTCTTTACATACTGATTTCACTCTCACAAGGTCTTACCTTCCTGCTAAATTTCCTTGTTGGCTTCCTCCCTCTCCTGCCAGACTGCGCCTTGAAATAGGAGTAGAGGGGTGGAGAGAGTCTGACATGGTTCAAGTTTAGCATGGAGGGAGCCTGGCATCTGCTGAAGAGTGGTCCAGACTCTGGAGGACAGTTCTGGAGGATGGTCCAAGGCTGGGTTGGCGGCAGGAGATATCCTTTACCCCGATCTCCAAAGTGGACACCTGTCTGGCAGTTACGCGTGTTTTCCTTCAAACTGGTTGCCAGGCTGGAATGACCGATGACATCAGAGGCTTCTGACCTTCCTGATTGGAAGGATCAAACTCCATAGTGCTTAGCAGCAGAGGTGGACAACAGCATCTTCTCAGAGCTTTTCTTCACTTCCAGCTTTTCCCCAGCTTGGAGAAGTGATAACGGGCTTGTGTTCAGCCAGAATCCAGAAGAGGAGTTTGAGCAGAACACAATCTAAGTTTTCTGGAAGGGAAGAAAGAGTTTGGGAGAAATCATGGCCGGTTGTCAACCGTGTTCCCGGTCTGAGGACCAGAGCACACAGCCCAGCTCCCCGGGGTACCCCCTGGAGGCAGTAATGGGTGAAGAAAGCCCAGGACCATCAGGTGAGGAAGCAGGAGGAAGAAGGGACTTGAGAGTGTTGACTAGGAAGGAGGAAGGGATACAGAAGTCAGAAAGGAGGATGTGAGTAGGGTTTGTGTGACAGGAGAGATTCAGAGAGCCAGGACCTAAGGACAAGGATATCCCCATGGAAGGAAGACCTGGGGGGGCAAGGAAGGAGGGTCAGGAGATGAGATCCTCAAATGAGATAAAGGAGGAGAGGAAATGATTCCACTATTCCATTATTCCAATGGGAGAGATTAACTATAATGAGGAAGAGTTTCGAGGACAGGGGGATGGAACAGGGGCAAAGATGAATGGGGGCAGGTGGATATCAACAAGGCAGAAAGATGGAAAGATGGTTTGGGAGAGGCCAATAGTCTCCGAGGTCGGAGAGAATGAGGGGAGGTTTGGGTTGCGGAGAGGCTTGGGTGACCAATGGCTGAATCCCAAAGACAGAAGCTTTATATTGGAGCCTGGTTTGTTCACTCAGCCCCCCGGGTGGAACCCCATCCCCCGCCTCCCTCCTGTGGCTGGAAGAGGAGAAGGGAGGAGTCAGAGGAGGAGACAGCCCCAGGGGCCGAGGACGTCTGGGTCGTGGAGACGCTGTGTGGACTCAAGATGAAGTTGAAGAGACAGCGGTTGTCTTCAGTGCTGCCTGAGCACCATGAGGTTTTCAACAGGCTGCTGGGTAGGCAGAGCACCCTCCAATCCTATCCTTTCTTTTTTTTTTCTTAAAAAACAAGAAACTTCCAATGCCTACACTTTTCCAATGGAAAAGAATTCTCTGCTAGCTGCTGAGCTCTCTCTCCATCCTTGGAGGACCCCATATTGATCCTCATCAGGGACACTTAAAAACGACAGAGGATTATGGGGTGCCTGGGTGGCGCAGTCGGTTGGGCGTCCGACTTCAGCCAGGTCACGATCTCACGGTCCATGAGTTCGAGCCCCGCGTCAGGCTCTGGGCTGATGGCTCAAAGCCTGGAGCCTGTTTCCGATTCTGTGTCTCCCTCTCTCTCTGCCCCTCCCCTGTTCATGCTCTGTCTCTCTCTGTCCCCAAAATAAATAAACGCTGAAAAAAAAAATTTAAAAAAAAAAAAAAAAAAACGACAGAGGATTAGGTGACACTTGGAGAAAGGTCTGTCTTTGGGACAAGAAACCTTGGTTTTGGTCATGCCCCTGGGACATCTCAGCTCTTAGTGGCCTTTTGAAACTAAATGCCATCATCTGTGTGAAGGGGGATGACAGGCCATCTTTGTACCCTGAGGTCACTGTCAAATGAGAAAATGATGGTGAATGACTCTGGTCTCTGTGGTCCCTGCAGCAGTACGTGATAATGACAGAGCACCACTGTTTACTGAAGATCCGACTCCTAGCTCTCTCTTGGCCACCCCGCAAGGATACCACCATATTTTCTTGGCCAGGGAGTGGTGTCCTCTCACCTCTGCCCATCAGCCTCACCCTTGGCCACATCCTACAAGCTCCCCCAGGGGAAGCATCATTCTCCTCTTCACTCTGGAATGTTCCCACACTAACCCAGTTCTGGTTCCCAACCTAACACATGCCTTCTTCTCACAGAAGATCCTGTCGTTAAAAGATTCCTGGCCTGGGACAAAAACCTGAGGGTATCTGACAAGGTATCGTCTGTCACTCTCCACTAAGATGTACTCCCGCTCGCTCCAACGTCTGTCCCGGGGCAGGCAGATGCCTTCTGAGCCCTCAGCTCTCCTTCTCTCTTCAACCTGATGCTGCCTACACTTCCCTTCAGGCGCCTCATGGTTTCTTGCAGATCCTCTGGGATCTGAACCCTTGTTGTGGCTCTCTGGCTGTTGTCACCTTAAGTCCCCTCTCCTCTCAGCTCCTGGGGGCTCCCCTTTGCTCCAGCTTATCAAAGACCCTCCTGAAGCTGGCTATCCTAAAGACAAGCCCCCAAAACAGCAGAGCAAGCCACCCTGGGAGCACCAGAAACTCTCCCCTTGACTTCCTGGGTTTGCAGCCAACCTTCTGATACCAAATAAGCAGGTTCAGCCGACATGTGGGAGCATGAGCACCTGCTGAGGCCTTCCACGCCCTGCCCCCACTTTTCTCCTTCCCCTAGGATGTGATCCCTGCCTTATGGCTTTTTTCCTCTCCTCATCAGTATCTCCTGTCTATGGTCATAGCTTACTTTAGCCGTGCTGGCCTCTTCTCCTGGCAGTTCCAACGAATTCACTTCTTCCTAGCACTGTGAGTATTTTGCCTCGGCCATCAGTGGTACTCAATACCCTGTGACAGTCGAGGGGAGGAGTGGGACTCTGGCCTTCATCTGTTGTTTTCAAGCTTATTTATTTATTCTGAGAGGGGAGAGCCAGAGAGGGGGAGAGAGAGAGGGGGAGAGAGAGAGAGAGAGAGAGAGAGAGAGAGAGAGAGAGAGAAAGAATCCCAAGCAGGCTCCACGCTGTGGGCACAGAGCCCATCGCGGGGCACACACTCACAAACCACGAGATCACGACCTGAGCCAAAATCAAGAGTCAGATGCTTAACTGACTGAGCCACCCAGGCGCCCCTCATCTATTTTTTTAAAACCTGCTTGTAACTGATTATTTTTTAACCTGTTTTTTTTTAAACTGTTTAGTCTGTGTATGAAAACGATAGGATTATAGCATAGCGTTTTTTATACTGTTCTTTCTAAACACAAATAACCCTAACATCAGTTAAGAGACTGAAGAATAGAAAACATAAAACCATCCGAAGAGGAGAGAAGGAAGGAAGTGTACTGCCCTGCCCCAAGCCAAGAGAGAAGCCCAAGTGACATCCATCATTGTCTTCCTCTCCGCATTCCCTGCACAAATGCTTCAGTTCAGGCCCTCAGCACTCAGCACAGACCTACTGTAAATACTCCTGCTGGTGTCTTACAAGGCTGTCCCCAAGCCAGCGGCTGTTGTGCCTCAAGTCCTTCCAAAGCACCCTTCTCTTGCTTCATCTTCCAACTTGGCCGGCCAGTGGCGCTCTTGGGCAAGGCCAGAGCTCCCAGTTTGGCTCCAACCCTCTCCGCCCAACCTGCCAAGTACCTTTCCCTCTGTTTCTATATTGCGTTTTCTGTCTAGCTGATTTTACACATGCACCTGAAGGAAATGACCTGTCCTCAAGGTTGATTCCAACTCCCAAATCTTCAGATGCTCCCCTGACCTCTCTGACTTTTGTACCTGAGTAGCGCTTCTGTTAACATCTTAGCCTCATAGGGCACTGAGGTGACTCAGTCAGTTGAGCATTTGGCTCACGTCATGATCTCATGGTTCAGGAGTTTGAGCCCCACATCCGGCTCTGTGCTGTCCTCACAGAGCCTGCTTGGGATCCTCTGTACCCCCATCTCTCTGCCCTTGCCCCACTCACATTTTCTTTCTCTCTCTCTCTCTCTCAGAAATAAATGAACATTAAAAAAACATTTTCAGGGAGCTTGTGTGGCTCAGTTGGTTAAACGTCCGACTTCGGCTCAGGTCATGATCTCGTAGTATGTGAGTTCAAGACCCATGTCATGCTCTGTGCTGACAGCTCAGAGCCTGGAGCCTGCAGCCTCCTTCAGATTCCATGTCTCCCTCTCCCTCTGCCCCTCCCCCACTCATTCTCTCTCTCACTCCCCACCCCCTGTCTGTCTCTCTCTCTCTCAAAAATACACATTAAAAAACATTTTCAAAAAATAATCCTAGTCTTATGGATACTTTGGACTATAGTTATTTTAAAAATATATTTAATGTTTATTTTTGAGAGAGAGAGAGAGAAAGACAGAGCATGAGCAGGGGAGGGGCAGAGAGAGACAGAGGCAGAATCTGAAACAGGTTCCAGGCTCTGAGCTGTCAGCACAGAGCCTGACGAGGGGCTCTACCTCACAAGGTGAGCTGTGAGATCGTGACCTGAGCCAAAGTCTGATGCTTAACTGACTGAGCCACCCAGCTGCCCCTGGACTATAGTTATTTCTTATCCAGCCCCCACACCCCCTTCCCCAGTCCCATTAGACTAGACACCTGTTGAAGGCAGGTCTTGTCAAAATACCTCCACACTCTCCTCTCCAAACACTCAACACAACCCCTTCCATTCTGCAAATGTTTAAGTTATTTTGAACCTATGAGGTAATCAGTATTGCCCTTGACCATGAGAGAAAGCATTCATTCATTCACTCATTCATTCACTGAACAAAAACTCCCCAAGAGTATCTTATGTGCCAAGGACCATGAGGCGATGAGAAGAAGGATGGGGAGAATGCATGTTGAACTAATGCATCCACATGAACCAAGTCCTACATTAGTCATTTGGTAGGAAAGCCACTTTCTGCAGAAATAGAGTGGACTCAGCTCCTGGCTGCAGGAACTGTGTATATCCCCAGTCCACACAGGGAGACAGGTGTGTGCACAGACACGGTGAAGGGCAAGGGGCGGGCATGGGGTTGGAACACAGGGCAGGACGTGCCCACCGGCTTCCCTGCTGAGTTCTGTCTTGTCATCACGGTGGGAGACGTCTCTGCCCAGCAGTGCCTTCCTGGTGACTGGGTGGCATCTGGAGACACTGGGTAGTGAGCAGCCTGTGTCCTTTCTGGGAAGCTGAGCTGGGGTGTGTGTGTGGGGGGGGGTCCCGCCTGTCCTGCTCCTGACCAGCAACCTGACATCTCTCTCCAGCTACCTGGCCAATGATATGGAAGAAGATAACCAGGCCCCCAAACAGGCCATCTTTTCATTCCTGTACGGGAAGAACCGCTCCCAGCGTCCCTTGTTTCACAAACTGCGGTTTCAATTCATCCGATCCATGGGCTGGAAGACCAGGGTGTCCCGGGAAGAGTGTGAGGAGGTGGGTGGGCTGTGGGGACTTGGGGGGGTGGGGAGGGTGCCCAGTGGGAGAGAGAGGGGAATACGGAGGGACACGGGATTCGGGATGAGAAAGAATGAAAGCCTGGACGGTGGCAGGGAGGGGGGCCTGCCTGGAGGTTGTCTGCTCAGGGGGCCGTCTGTCTTCCAGATCCAGGCTTTTGATCCAGAGCTGTGGGTGTGGGGGCGAGATCGCACCCTCATGTCCTAGAGTTCCCGGGACCACGGAGGCCTGAGGTCATCGGCCTGAGAGAAGGTAGGTCTGTGTCCTCAAGGGTACAGGCAGAATGATTTATTGTCCACTCAGGAACTCGGAGGAGTCTAATTGCTGGACGCATGCTCATTGCCCCCCATCCCACACATCAGCCTTCCACACACTGTGAAGTGGGGGTGGCCACACAGCCAGACGCTGACTCACGTCCCAGCCACGAGCTGACAACCACACACCAGGCATGACCTCAGGGAGATACGTGGGTGCCAGACCTCAGGAAAACCAGTTTGTCACAGAGGCATGGACTTGGCTGAAATAACTGCATCCAAAGCAATTGGGCCTGGGTGAGAGTTTTGACGACATGTTGATTTTTTGTGTGAAATAGGAAAGTTTCTAATTTTTCCGTATATTGTGTTTTGACTTTCTTGTTTTAACTCATTTTTGGCCTTTAAGCCCTGAGAGACTATTAACTCTAGGGATTTCCTTACAACAAAATAAATGTCTAACAATATGATATTTGATGGAAACAGCCTACCTGCCCAGTAATAAAAGATAAATTATGACTAGCTATGTCTTCATCCAAATTTGCTTTCGAGCAAGTTGCTTATGGCCAGACCACATATGCGTTCTTCACCTCACCTGGCCCACTTCCAGAACAGTCTCTTATCTTGTTCAATCACACGTTTCCCCTCAGGTTTATGGTCAAGGAAGTTTGTCAGAACGAGTAAAGGTTAAGGAATACCAGTTTCAGCATGGCTTATTGTGATCGACACATAGTGACAGATTTGGGCAGAGTAAAGTAAAGATGTGGTCTGAATTGTGCGAACTGGCTCTCTTGGTCTGTTCAGGCCCCTATAGCAAAGTACCACAGACTTACGAACAGCAGACATTTCTTTCTCACAGTTGGGAGACTGGGAGACTGAGAGCAAGATGCCAGACCGTTTTCTGGGCTGCAGACTGCCACCTTCTTGCTGTGTCCTCACCACCTTCTCGCTGCATCTTCACACAGCGGAAAGGGAGAGCTAGCTCACTGGGGTCTCTTTTATCAGGGCACTAATCTCATTTATGAGGCCTCCACTCATGACCTAATCATCTCCCAAAGGTGCCACGTTCTAACACCATCACCTTTTGGGTTAGGATCTCAACATGTTAATTTGGGGGGGGGGAGGGTGGACACAGGCACTCGGGCCATATAGCACTGACCAAATTTAGGACTAACTGCTTTGGTTAAACATTAGGATTCAGGGTTCAAATGGGAGGTTAGGCATCTGGTCTCATAGTTCATGATGTTGTTGTGTTGGTGATGTTTGTAGTATGGTTATTAATTCAGACCGTAAGAAGCACAAAAGGACCAAGGTGAGCATAGAGTCTAAAGCAACATTCTCTCCTGTTTGTATTACTCCCTGAGAAGAATCACCTAGAGTCCTGGCTACAGCACATGTAGATAACTGGGCCTGACCTTCACCATAGTAAGACATTTTTGGAGGCAGGGTCCCCAAAGACCAAGGATCAAAATTGAAAATGAACTGAGGTTTAGAATGAAGGATTAAAGAGAAAAATGGATTTATAAATCAGCGTAAACTCTGATTACAATTGACTGGGAATGTGAATAATCTTTTCTAACTGGAGACTTGCCTCCTTGCAATCAATCGGACATCCTCTCTTTCTCTCAATTTCAGAGCCCAGGGGAGATGCAGGTTTTCAGCAGCAAGTCCATCCGGATGCTAATGACAGGCCTGAGGAAGGAAGAGAGGAGTCTCTTGTACAGATAATCTGGAAGAACCTAGAACCTTCTAGAATGAGCTGAATAGAGTTATCACACTGTACTCCTAGGAGTTGGGGGCACGTCTAGGAGTCCATGGAAGGACAATGAGAAACCAGGGTTTTGTTCAGGGTCTGTCCCTTCCCAGGGCACCACCAAATATTTCAGATTGTTTTAATTCAAATCTCCTCTGAGGTAGAAGTTGGAGGGCCCGTTTTTTATGCACTGGGACACAGATTAGGAGGGAAGTACTTAAAAAATGTAAAATTAGAGCCAAAGGATTGTTTGTGATAGATAGCCTAACAATATGCCATAAATTTCATTGGTTTATTTTGAAAGTCTTGCCCTTAGAATGATTATATTTATTTTTATACTCTATGTTTATGTATTTATTTTAAATAGTTCTGAAATAGTCATACTTTTCAAAACATGCTGTTCCTACAAAGTTTGTGATAAGATTACAGGTGTTACATATATGTAAATATAATTTTGTTAACATTTTCAGGATAGGTTTTGTGTTATCATATTTATATAATATATCAATTATAAGCAGATGGATAGTTCTCTCAAGTTCTTGTAACTACATTTTTCATTGACATTTACTCTTCATTATTCCATTGTGAGAATTCAGTTGTAATTTTTTAACTTGCCTTGATGACACATTTGTATGTTATTTTAGATTATTAAAGAGGATACCACAGTGTGTATCTTGGGGAAACATAATAAAGATAAAAAGTCTTCTTACCTTCATGATGTTCATAGTCATCCCAAGTCTGCCTTACCTGTTTGCTGTCAAATGATAATGTTGCTTAATGGGGTTGTGATCACTCAACCACATTTCGTAACTCTGAAAAGTAATTCTGAGTTATTTTTCACATGGAAAAAAGCAATAGAAGACAAGGCAAATCCTGAGCTACAGTTCTAAAGCCGGAAAACAAGGAGAAGATACTGAGGGAGGAAATGGGGAAGAAAGAAGGAAGATAGTACTATGGGGACCTAGATCTGAAAGTCACAATGAAGGCAAGGTGACTCAGCAAGATATGCATTCCCAGAGATGGTCCATGGCAAACACACCCACAGGTGCAAGGGAACACACGCAGTGTTCATTATTTTAATCATAAGGGGAGTCCTTTTCACAACCTCCAATTCCAGTTTACTGTGGTAGAAGGAAGATCCTTTGTGATGAAAAAGGAACAACTGAAAAGAAGTGAAAGTTTTGGAGAACTTTCTGAGAAGCACGAGAAGGTAAGAGGGGCTAAAGCTGACAAATCAGATAGGCCTGGAGAAGAAAGAGCTAATAACACGAATCCTGAATATTGGAGGAAACCATCTAGGGACGTGGTAGCACCAGAGAATACTGGGACTGTCCAAAATACCAAGCTTCAGTGTCCCCAGGGCACACCACCCTCCTGGCACATAGATGTATATCACCAGTCAGGAAGCTCACCTGAGCCTTGGTGGCCAGAGTTTGTATTGGGGTTTCATTATGCAAAGTATGATTAATTCTATCACTGGCCATACATTGAACTCAATCTCCAGCCCCCTGCCTTCCTCCAGAGACTGAGCTGATATCACGTGGTTCAAAGCCCCAACCCTGTTGGTCTTCCTGGCATGGCTGGCTCCTATCCTGAGTCACCTTGTGAACATAAACTCAGTTTTGGTCCAAGAGGCCCATGATGAGTAACAGACACTGCTAGCATTCAGGAAATTCCAAAGATTTAGAGGCTCTCTCCCAGGAACCAGGGACAGGGACAAGATAAATTCTTTTTTTTTTATTTTTAATTTTTTAATTTACATCCACGTTATTAGCATATAGTGCAACAATGATTTCAGGAGCAGATTCCTTAATGCCCCTTGCCCATTTAGCCCATCCCCCCTCCCACAAGCCCTCCAGTAACCCTCTGTTTGTTCTCCATATGTAAGAGTCTCTTATGTTTTTTCCCCCCTCCCTGTTTTTATATTATTTTTGCTTCCCTTCCCTTGTGTTCACCAGATAAGTTCTTTATACAACACACTGGCCATGGTCAGGGGTCTGGCAGAACTCAGGTGGTCAGGGAAGGTAAACATTTTAGGACAGATATATCATGGGAGATATTTGATACACTGAAGAAATAAGGATTGAAATAATGGGGTACTCACAGGGATTTGGGATATCTTAGGAGACATGAGAAATTAGGAGATGAATGTAGTTGTCTATATAGGAGCAGCTAATGACAGTGAGCAACTGAATAAAGAGAGGCCAAAGAAAAAAATGTGTGGGGTGGGGGTGCAGTGCTGGTAAATGAGATCAGCTCATAAGCATGGAGCAATTTCAGAAAGTGAAACCACCAAGGCAAGAAGAGCCACAAGGACAACAGCATCAAATTACAGCAGCTCTAGGAGAGGGACAGCATTCAGACGTCGGATGCAGTTGATGGACTGAGAGCAGCAGAAAGACTAGATTCACCAGACATGGAAACAAACAGGAGAAACAGTCTGACAGGAACGGCTTGGAAACAGATATAACTTATGAGACACCTAGGAATTAAAACATATATTTAAGAAGCTCTAGGTCTCTGCAGGATGGTAGGTGAGGGCAGATTAGGAAATCGCTAAAATGAAACAGCTGAATGAAGAGACACAAGAAACAGGACAATGGATTCAAACAATAAAGCAATAACAAACAGGCAAGAAAACAGATGGTCAGGTAACTGATGACAGGGTGAGATTCGAGAGTGTTTGGGAAACAGAGAGCATGGTGCAGAGCACCATGGTTTCAGCCAAGACACCTAAAGAACCTGGGATCAGGACTGATCCAGTTGAAGAGGGGTGGGGGGTGGGAGGGGCAACGCCGCTGAGAAGGGGGTGAGGCTTAAGAAATTTGGAGGACAAAGAGGTGGACCAGCTGAGAAAGTGGGAGATGCTGGAGGCAACCGAAGGCTGAGAAGGACTAAGAATCTGGGAGCTGCTTCGGAAATGTGAGCTGATGTCACAAGGATGTGTGGCTCTCAATGGTGGGAAAGTCAGGAACAGGTAGAAAAAGAAGAACAAAGAAGAGTCAGAGCAGCTAGGCTACGGTGGCTGTGGCAAAAGGAACTGTCTCCGGGGTCTGAAAGGACTGACTCAGTGACAAACAAGGGGTGGTCGCTTTGTAAAGACAAAACACTGAGAAAACTATAAAAGAAAAAGGTAGGAGTGACACAGGGAGGGTCCAGCAGGCAACTCAAGGGCCCCTGTCTCTTCAGCTACTCCCATCCTCTCAGCTTTTCCGGTAACATGCAGCCACATATCCTTTACAGCGACTTGCATGCTAGATGAGGTGGGGATTTCTGAGACGTCCCCTAACGTGTGGGCGCTTAGACTTACGGGAAACAGAGTCCGGGTATTGGTCCCACTCCCGAGGTGGGCTCTGTCAGGCGCACCGCCGGCGTCGTCCTGCGCATGTGCAGCTCGTCCAGTGTGCGTGTTCGCGCACGCGCAGTGCTGCCGCGCCGCTCTCGCTTCCTGTCCGTGCCCAGGTCACCGCTGGCCGTGCTTCCCAGGCTTCGGCCTCAGGCGGGCAAGGAACCCTGGGCCTGCGGGGCTGCACGCCGTCCGTCCGGGCCGGCACCCAGCGGGCGCAGAGCTGTGCGGGCCGGGCGGAGTCTCGAGCGGAGACCCCCAAGCGCGAGCCCCGGAGCCCGCGGGCTGGGCCGGAGTGGCCGGGCGGGCGGCGGCACGGCGCAGAGCGTTGGGATCGGGCCCGGCCCGTTTGCACCCGCGGCGGCCCGGCCGAGGCTCGCGGGACGGCGAGGCCCCAGGCGGCCGATTTGGGCCCCGAGACGGTTTTCGGCCCGAAGTGAACTTGTCCCGGAGGCCCAGATCCGGCTCCTCGGGAACGGCGGCCCCGGGAGTGGCCGCGCCAGCTCCGGAGCCCTTGGGAGCCTCGGGGCAGCTCGGCAGGTCCCGACGAGGTAGGTCGTGGGCTTTCGGGTCTCCAGAAGGTTGTGCATCTTGTGGGCCGCGCCTCAAACCGAGGGCGCGAGCGGCGGCCAGGGAGGGATGGGCTCTCCCCGGGACTCGTGGGGCCCAGGTTTCCTGGGAGCGCAGGGGGTCCCCGCGTGGGCTGCGGACGTTCTGTGTCCGCTCCGTTCTCCAGTCCCGATACCCCTAGCTCCCCGTGCCGCCCTCTCCGGCTTCCAAGCGGGTCTCTAAGCGTCCCTGAGCACCTGTGCTGTGTGCTCTAAGTGTGTGCCTACCGCGCTGGGCTCTGCCCTGTGGCATCCGCCAGTGTAGTGCAGGACAAGCCTGAGAGGGTTTGCTGCTGCCGCCGCGGCCGCTGGGGTGACAGAGGAGGAGGTTGGGCCTGAGAAGGGAGGTGGCTCTTGCAGGGTGACCGAGTCTATGGGTGGGATTGTGGATGCGACTCAACTTCTCGGCCAGTGTGCTGTCCATTCTGTTACATTTTAAGTCAAAGTAAGTTTCTTAATAAAAGATCCTTTTGAGTAGCACGTTCAAGTGTCTACAAATGATTTAAAGACAGCCATGCGGGTGCACATCTTTTTACTCAGACCATCCTGCATCCTGTTCTGATCTTAAGTAGTTAAAAGCATGGCTAGAAAATAGATGACTGTAACAGAATTTCTTTTTGTATCTTCTTTTGAATGATGGAGGTTTATCTCAATAGGATACAGTGTTCATTCTCTAATGAGAAACACATCCACTCAGTGACCATATAGTCAGGTGCCAGTTGCAGACAGGTGGGTGCTCCCTTATTCTTCCAGTTAACTTCTGAAGATTTAAAGGGACAGTTCCCCCACAGGTTTCTTCCATGGAACTTTCCAGGAGAGCACTTTCTTGGCAGTGGAGATCACATACACCTTCATTGCTTCTCTTTTCTTTCCCCAGGTCTGCCCCTACTTTCCTTGTTGCCCATGTTTTTACAAGAGGAGCAGAAGATGAGTAGATCTGTGGTAAGTGTTTCTGTTTAATGTATTTATTCCCCACTTCCTTTTGTAATGTCCCCTAGGGGATGAATAGTTTAGACTTTAAAGGGGAAGGTAGAGATAGAAAAGAGAAATAATTGGTCAGACACGGAGTACCAGAGTGGCAGCAAGCATTTCTGTCGTGTTCACATGTGTAGATAGCACGATCCTTCAGAGCCTTGAAAGCCAAAGTGCAGGGCCTCCTTGGTCTGCTTGACATTCATTGAAAAAAATGACAAATGCCATTCGTTACTGGACTGACACTGACCTGTTGAGAAACAGGTTTGTTTTCTCAAGGGTTTTGCAGTTTCTTTGACCATCTCACTTTAATTGTGACCAGGCTCCCTAAATGGCAGCCCCTAAACCACGGCTGTTGGTGCCTTACTTGTGCCTCCTGTAAGCTGAGACATACTGGTCCAGGGATCACCTAGTGCATATACTTTTTCTGGAAACTACAACATCATTCCATAGATACATTGTTTTTACTGCTTGATCCAGGGGTAAAATGAGGATACTCTGGAGGAATGGCCTTCTCACCCTCCAGTAAGTCTTGCTAAATATTTTTCTATGCTAGCCTATCTGGTGTGCATCTCAGACTGTGCTGTCATGTCTCTGTCAAAGATTGCTTAGTTCCTATTCATGTTTTCTCCTGCAGTCTTGGTTCTGTCCCTGCCTGTCCCCAGAACCTGCCCCAGTAAAGGTTACCCATGAGCTAATGTACAAAGCCAGCGATTTGCCAGTCCTTGCCTTGGACTGCTCTGCTGGCTTTCCATCTGCAGGGTCTGCTCTGTTGGTTCTATGACAAACCTCTTCTACTCTCTTCCTGACTGATCTGCCCTGTTCATGTGCTGTTTTTTCCATCCCTGGCTCAAGACCTTTATACCTGTCTGACTTACCCTCCTGTGCTCTGAACTGCCCACTCTGTCCATTCTTCCACATGGACCAGACGCCTCTGCCCAGCCACCTACTAGCGTTTCCATGGAGGTTGTCCAAAGGACACCTCAGGTTAGTAGTAATTATTTGTAGCCCCCACCTATGCCTTATGCTCTCGTCCCTGTCGGCTCTTTGTTCTACTGAGCAGCCTGTCAATGAATCCAGAAAAATGGGATTCTTTCTGATCTCTTTCTTCATTCTCTGTTACCACATTTGCTTGTTCATATTCTTGTTATATTCTTTTTTTGTTTGTTTTAGAGAGAGAGAGTGAGGGAGGGAGCTCTAGCAGGGGAGAGGGGTAAAGAGAGAGAAAGACAGAGAGAGAATCTCTAGCAGGCTCCACGTTGAGCCCCGACATGGGGCTCAATCCCATAACCCTGGGGTCATGACCTGAGCTGAAATCAAGAGTCGGATGCTCAACCAAGTGAGCCACCAGGCGTCCCACAGTAGGTCATTTTTAGAGCAGTTTAGGTTCATCTGAAAATTAAGCAGACAGTACAGAGATCCCATCACTCCTCCATGTCTCAGATTCCCTTGTTATTAACATCTTACATTAGTGTGGTACACTGTTTCAGTGGATGGGCCAGTGTTGATACATTATTATCTGAAGTCCAGAGTTGATGTTAGTTTGCTCCTTGTATGGTTCAGGTTTTGACGTCTGTAAGATGGCATATGTCCACTGTGACAATATACAGAACAGGTTTACTGCCCTGAAAGTTCCCTGGGCATCACATGTTCATTCTTTCCTCCCCCAGTCTGGCAATTACGAGCCTCTACACTGTGTGTATGGTTTTGCCCTTCTCAGGATTTCACATACAGGTGACCTTTGCACAACACGGGTCTGAACTGTTTGGGTTTGCTTATCCATGGATATTTTTCAATAGATACAGCATGGGACCATAAAGGTATCTTCCTCATGATTTTCTTGATAGTTTCTGTATTTTCTCGTTGTAAAAATGCAGTCTGGCATTCACATAGTGTACAAAACACGTGTTAATCGACTGTTGAGGTTATCAGTAAAGCTTCTGGTCAGCAGCATGCTATTAGTAGTTAGTTTGGCAGAAGTCCAAAGTTATATGTGGACTTTCAACTGTGGGGGGGGTGGTCAGTGTCCCTCACCCCCGCATCATTCAGTGGTCAGCTACTGTTGGGAGTCATACAGCCTGTAGCTTTTTCAGACTGGCCTGTTTCTGGTTTTATGTGAAATGCCTGTTCGCATCCACTGCTAGTCTCTCTGTCCCTATACTATCTTGTTTGTTGTGCTTTTCTTCTTGACTTACAAAGGAGTCTTAATTGTTTCACATTTTGTCTGTTTGGATCATGTTAGTAAACATTTTCTTCCGAGCTTATTTGTCTTTTTACTTTATTTTCCAGCCTTACTATATAGTCCTCTAATGTTTTCATTTTGACAAGTTGAATCCTGTACATTTTTTAAATTTCTCAAAATTTGTGTGGGTAGGACTCCTAGTTCCAGAGCGCCCTCAGCAGTCAGCACTGGAGCTGCCGCTTCGTTAGTAGACGGTCCACGGTGGTGAGTGGGGAGGACTTCATGGTGTTTCCCTCTTATTTCTGTGCGTTCTTGGTCTTCCTCTCCTGGCTCTGGATGACGGCCGCAGTTGCTGTCCTTGGACGGGCCGCGGACTGGTGTACTGACTTCCTGACTCTGCAGG
The DNA here is from genome assembly GCF_018350155.1 of Leopardus geoffroyi. Lineage (NCBI taxonomy): Eukaryota > Metazoa > Chordata > Mammalia > Carnivora > Felidae > Leopardus > Leopardus geoffroyi. Next base: position 4,493,285 of record NC_059340.1, read on the forward strand.
CCTCACATGTCTGAGAATGTCTTTCTTTTTCCTGGATGTTCAAGAGGAGTCTGGCTCAGTGGGGACCCTTGGACTGCAGTCTTCCCGCCCCAGTAGGCTCTCGCTGTTCTCTGTTGTTTGGGCCCCAGCAAGGCATGTGAGCTCTGTGACACGCGGAGGTGGCTGTGACACACAAGGGCCCCTTGTAAAGTCATTTTGCACTTGGGTCTTTGTCTGCAATCCTCTGAGGGGGTCTCTTTCTCTGTCAGTCTTTACTGATGGAATGCCAGTGCTGTGCCCTTCTAGCCACTGCTGAAAGGAGTCTCAGAAAGGTAAAGAAAACCTGTTCTCCCTCCCCCACACCAGGGGAGAGAGCAGCGCTGTCTGCATCAGAAACCTTCTGACAACATGGCAGCTTGAGATGTTCACAGGGTGTTCTTACCCTCATGTCTGACGGTCTGGCTTGTGTGAAACTCTGTAGCCAGCCCTGCATTCTTGATTACAAAGCCATCTCTGGAATATGAGCTGTACTGAGTGTTAAGACAGCAAAGGTTGTTCCCTTTTGAAACTGACCTAAAATCCCAAAATGCAGTTCTGACTGGTTTCTTAATTTGTTAACCAGGTTTTCTGAAAGCCATTTTCCTTGAGTTTAAAATGCTTTTGTAAAGCTGCTTGCTTGAAGCTGGGGAAAGAACAGTGTAGTTTTCTCCCTTTGCACATAAACGTGAACTTGGGCAAACTACTCAAACCCGTCACAAAGAAAAAATTCAGTTTGAAACATTCACGATAATGCTCTTTTTAAGGAGCATCACTGCAATTATTTTACGTGCATCACAAACAACAAAAATTGTAATTTTTTTCTCAGTGTGCTTTCCCCCCAATAAGACCAAAATGCAAGCATTAAAAAAGTCCGCGCAAATTGCACATTTTGTGAAATTACACATGCAAAGCCAGAAGTTAGAATAAGATGTACATTGTTCTATTTATTCGTTGAAATGAAACTACTTCCTGTTTCAATCCCTTGCTCTTTTGCTTTTGGTAATAACTTTTGACACGTGAACTTCTGGATGCCAATCTTCATGAGGGCGGCTGCAGTTGTGGCTGGAGGTGTCTGAATGAAGGCCAGGCAGAGCTTCTGGAATACCTCCTTACTGTATCTCCAGGACTGTCTCCTCACAGACCGGGCCTGGGCAGTTCTGCACACAGATTAGTCTGGCCTGGGTGGGAACCACCTCTTACAGCACCCAGTGCCCTGTCAGCAGTTGGTGCTCGGACCTGAACACCTTTACCTGGTCCCTGGTGTCCCCGTACCTGGAGCCTGGGAGAATAACAGGTTCAGGTGACCAGGTGTCTCAGGGAATCTTGCCAACAGGATGCGTCCTGCACTCTTTGATCGTTACATGTTAAACATTTTAGATTTTCAGTCAATGTCAGGAGTTTGTCATTCTCTCAAATGGCCCCTGAGCATGACACAGCCTTCTCCTTCCACACCACTCCTTGCATGCCTTGTCAGATCACTGGAGCCTTTTTGCTTTTAATGTACTGGCACTGTTTTATAATCCCTCCTTGGCAACTGCATAAATCTGACAGCCTCATTGGCTTTAGTTGTTTAAATTTATTTCTGTGTTTTCTGGTTAATTTTTGTCCTTATTTGGAAAGAGTGATAAGATACATAATGGATAATCAACAGTAACCTGAGGTGTCATTCTGTCCAGAGAACTTAGTTCAGGGCTTTCCATGGATTAGCCCTTTTGATACTGGTATTATGATACTTGACAGGAACCACTGTTACCTTTATTTCAGAATTAGTGATACTGAGGGATGGTTGTAATGACTGGTGTATTTGAGTGGGAACAGTTTATTCAGAAGATCCATATTTAAAGGTTTGGCTTGGGCAGTCTCTGGGTCTGTTTGCCCCTCCTTGGGACCAAGCTCCGGCTCCCCTGGAATGTGTAAATGGGCAGAAAGGGGATTCCTTCCGAGCTTCCCAGCTAGGAATTAGGGACAATTGAACAAGTTATCACTGACAGTTTACGTGGCAGCCATGGTCAGGCCTGCTAGACATACCTTGCGATAAAATACACAACTCACAGGGTGCCTGCGAGGCTCAGTTGGTTGAGCGTATGACTCTTGATTTCGGCTCAGGTCAAGATCTCACAGTTTGTGAGATTGAGTCCCACGTCGGGCTCTGCGCTGACAGCATGGAGCCTGCTTGGGATTCTCTCTCCCTCTCCCCTTCCCCTGCTCACTTACTTTCTCTGTCTCTCTCTCAAAATAAATAAAAAACATTAAAAAAAAAAACAACACACAACAAGGATGTGTGTTGCCTGGCTTCTTCCTTTGCCAGTTGTGGCAAATATCACAGATCAGCTCCTTCCATGCACAGGAGGATCAGGTTGACTGAGAACAGTGGTTGAATTTCAGGCTGTTGAGTTTGGATCTGGGACACGTGTCTAGAGTTTAGGAGAGAGGTCTGGCCTGGTGGTAAAGGTTTGCGAAACGCTGACATACTCACAGCAGGTTGCAGATAGCAAAGTGTGAAAGACCAAAAACAGAGCCCCAGGCCCTCTAACTTCAGGATGTCATGGAGAACAGGGGAGCCAGCAAAGGAGACAGAAGGGAGTCAGCAGGGGAGGTCAAAGGAGAGCCAACATCAGTAATGTTCTGGAAGCAAAAAGGAGGAGCAAAGCGCACCCTGCATTTCTCTGAGTGCCTCTCAGGCCTGTGCCCCTTGGCACAGGGGCTGTGTCTGCTGGTCTTCGTGTCCCCAGCAGCCAGGACTGTCCATGGCTCACAGTGCAAGATGATATTTTCTTTTTTTGGTGACTACCGAATGAGTTCATCCTAGTGTATTTCTGATTTATTTTCTTTCCATGGTAAAGGAGATAACAGTGTTTGTAGTTCACTTGACCAGTGAGTTTGGTAAGCTCTTATCCCCGTATGCCTTCTCTACCTCATCTGGTTCCGATCACGGTACCATTACAGGGGCCAGTGTCATTCAGGGACGTGGCCGTGGACTTCACCCAGGAGGAGTGGCAGTATCTGGACCCTGAGCAGAAGACCACCTACCGGGATGTGATGCTGGAGAACTACAGCCACCTCGTCTCTGTGGGTGAGGAGAGCCGCTCTCTCGATTGCTAAGATACATGGGATTTCCCTCAGATGTACCGACTGTAACTTTGAATTTGATGGGACAAATGTGAGTGGTCTGTTTTGGGCACCAGGCAGGGCCTTTGGTCTTCACCTCCCCAGTGCAAGGCTCTGATTGTGGTGCAGCTCATAAGGCAGCACCGTTCTCAGACGATGAGAGACCCGGCAGCCCAGCAGTGAGGCTCAAGTTCTCTCTCATTTCTATTAACAGGCTGTCACATTATCAAACCGGAAGTTATCATCAAGTTGGAACAAGGAGAAGAGCCATGGATAGTAGAAGGAGAATTCCTACCACACAGTTACCCAGGTGTGTTAGTGCAGGCAGTGCGGAGACTGGTAACTCGGAAGTGTTTTTCCCCAGGAATCTCTCATGGTCCTGAGCCTGTAGAAGGGACTACAGACAGTTGTGTGTGTGCTCTAGCTACCCAAGCCTCACTCCCGGAGCCTTCCTCCTTCCCTGTGAGAACCTGTGTTTGCAGAGCTTTTCCGTGCTTTGCCTCTCCCCGGAGCCCAGACCCCGCGGCTCCCTTCTCCCTGCTGAGCCTCGGGTCTTGCTTGCTCCATGGCATTTGTAGTCGCCCGTTATCACGGCTTCTTTCAGGTTTTAGGCATTCGTGTCTGTCATGAAAAAGTAACTGACAGGACTTGTAGGTTTCTTGCCACCTTCCTTACTTCTTCCTCTTTTCTGTGAGATGCCTCAGACAGGTCTCTGTCCCCAGTTTCGTGTCTCCCTTTACTGAGGTCAGATTCCAAACCCCCATCCTGTGCCTGAGCCAGTGACTTTGGTGCACCTGTGCCGTTGGTGCGCCTGTGTGCTGCTCATCTGTCCCAAGATCCAACCCTTCTTGAGCTGGGTGACAGCAATGTCTGGGCCTCCTGCCTGCCCCAGACACGCATGTCCATCTTGTCCCTTACTCACCATGCTGTCCTGTCCTACTGGGTGCTCAGTGAGTGTGGTGCACGGGAATGAGTTATGATTCCTTTCCCTCCACGCTCCAGAAATATCTCTGAAGGCTCTGCTTCCCCCTTTGCTGGGTTCTGCTTCCTGAGTTCTTCAGAGGGCTTCTCCTCCTGCCATTAGGGTTGTTGTTTGCCTGTTTGTTTTATGCTTTACCATCCCTGTCCTCCTGTCCAATCTCCTGTGGTAGCAGCCCAGTGGTCCCTCGTGCTACGTGCACTTGCAAGATGCATTCCTGGAAATTTCCAGTTGATCTTATCACTGGTCTTCCAGGATGAGCCTTCAGGGGTTTCCCTGCTGCTACTGAAAGGAAGTGTAAATTCCTCGTCTTCCCTGTGGTGCCTGGAGAATTAATTTTCTGTCGTTTCCCAGAACTCTTGCTAAATCCACTGGGTCCTCCTAAATGTCTTCTGTTCATGTGGTTATTGTCCCTTTTGCTTTAATTCAGAGGAGAGTGCCAGATAAGAGCACATTCTTCCAGATAACTGAGCACAGGGCCCAGGTTTTCTGCCCCTCCTTGAAGCTTTTCCTTCCAGCTCTTATTATTATTTCGGTCTCTTCCTTGTCTCAAGGTGACTCTGCCTCAGGGCCATACCTTGAAAAAAGTTAGGTCTGATCAAGTAATCTTACTTGATATTATATATATTTTGCTTGACTTCTTTCTTTCCCAAATTATAATCCTATAAATAAAAGGGCATGTTCTCCTTGCCAAAGTAGGTAACATGTAGTCCACATTGAGTATGTGTGGAGTCCAGTAGGTGAAAGAACTTTCTTGTCCATCTATTGAGAAGTAATTGATAAGTGATGCTAAATATTCATACCTGGGTCACATCCCCATTTATTCTGCAGGTGCTTGAAAGATACCCAGAGGTTTCAGATCAAAAGCAACAGCTCTGATTTCAGTTCAGGGGTTCAAAGGAAATAGTAAGTAGTCATACTTTCTAAGAGACAGGATTTGGTTAAGAAAAGAGAAGAGAGTTGCGTGGTATAATTTACAACTCAGCATTTCAGGGGCGCTTGGCTGACTCAGTCGGTAGAGCACACGACTCTTAATCTCAGGTTCATGAGTTCAAGCCCCACACTGGGCACAGAGCCTACTTAAAAGAAACAAAGAGACCCTCAGCATTTCACTTGGAATGTTGATGTTCCAGGCTGAACCACTGTGCTTAAGCCCTTCTATGGGGAGTAGTTATTTTCAACTTTAAGGGGAAATGGATCTAATTGAGGTGAGAAAGGACTTGAGAAGATTTTGTTTGTTTTATTAAAAAAAATTTTTTTTAATGTTTATTCATTTTTGAGAGACAGAGACAGCCTGAGCGACAGAGGGTCAAAGAGAGGGAGACACAGAATCGGAAGCAGGCTCCAGGCTCTGAGCTGTCAGCACAGAGCCCGATGTGGGGCTCGAACCCACCAACCACGAGATCATGACCTGAGCTGAAGTCGGATGCTTAACCGACTGAGCCACCCAGGCGCCCCGTTGTTTGTTTTTTTAAAGCATGGAACTCTCTGAAAGACAGGTCTTGAGTAGATCAAGGCTGGAAGCCAAGCAGACTGAATAAAGCAATAGAAGCTGAGACTTGTGGTTGAAAGGAGCTGGGCACTGTTGGCACACGATAGCTGTCTCAGAAGCACACGGTGCCTGGGACGGAGGGTCAGGCCCCCTCCCCCACACCTAACTGCCCTGGGATGGGTCATCTGCCACGTCTTGTCTAGCAAATAGCTTGGTTTCCCTGGGACAGAAATTCTTCTTCGTAGGCTGGTATAAACCCAGGGTGGAATCACACTTTGAATCCGGGCAAAAAGTATTCTCTGTCAGACTTTTTCCCTCATTTTACCTGTTGATATTTTGGCAGTGCACTCAGGGAATTGTAGGTTTTGGAGGACAAGGCTGGTACGGTTTCATCTGATGTAGATGACAGCAAGCACGGCCATCAAGTTCATCCAAAAACTTGTTAAGATAAGTAAAAATAAAGGCCACTGTTTTAGGAACAGTTTGGGGAATCTGATTTTTAAGGTTTGTAAATGAAACCAAATGAAAGTCACGAGTGGCGAAGCCTATTCACATTCAGAATTAAGGGACAGTGTGGTATGTCAGAGGCAAGACTAGTTTAAGGGAATCGCCAGGAGTCTGAAAATGGGAAAAATAGTTGCGAAACTCACAGAGCATGTGTTTTGTGCCAGATGCTGTTCTGAGCACTTTATGAGTTTATGTATGTAATCTCACGGCAGCCTGATAAAGTAGGTACCGTTGTCTCCGTCTCACCCCTGGATGATCCTGAATCATAGGTGACTTAAGTACTTGCTGGTCACCCAGCCACGGTGCATGCTGCACTGTCCAAATAAGAACAAATAGAGTTTCATGGTCAGAATCAGTTCAGTGTAAATCATAGTATCAATAGAGTGTTTACGAAATCTTAAACTTCTGAAGGGCTGGCATGCTTCGAGTTCCTGGGACTCGCCTTTCAAGTGAAACAGAACCAGAGGGATGTTACTCTAAACACAAGGAGGTTTGGGCACACGCTGATTTGGCCCCACTGTGCGGAAGCTGAAACGAAGGAAAGTAGTGTGGAAGGATCTAGGCTGGTCACAATGCTGTCACAGAAATCTCAGTAAAAAGCGATGGTGCCTGAGCCTGTGATCATCTCCCCCAACTTGATGGGAAACGGTGTGGCACAAAGTGCTGGGCTCCTCCCCTCCCCCACTGCTTCCTGAGGCATCTGTGCACCCCAGCTTGCCTGGTAGCACTCCTCATTCATCCCCATTTGCTGTGAGTCCTTTCATATCTGCCTGTCAGCTGCTCGTCCACCATCCCTTGTCTTCCCATCCCTGCTCTGTGTTTACATTTCACCTTCTCTACCCAGTTTTGAACAAAACCTTATAAAGCAGCAAAGATCAAAGGTGCTTGAGCTTTTCCCCTTTCCTGACCTCAGAGGTATGTGTGTATGTGCGCATGCATGCATGTGTTTGCCCCAAACCATGAGGGTAGGGAAAAGAAGTACACTTGGAAATATTTCCATCTGCCCATGGAGCTGGCATCTACACCACGATGAAATGCTTGCATGTAAGTCACATTCCATGTCTAAATGTAGGAGATACACGAAATGTTGTTAATTTTGCCTCTTTTTAGAAGAACTCTGGAAAGCCGATGACCTGGTTGAAAGGGTCCAGGAGAATGAAGGCAAACATTCAAGGCAAGCTGTGTCCGTCAACAAAACCCCGACTGAAGAGAGAGGTAATGTTCTCGGTAAGACTTTAAATGTGGAAACGAACCCCGTTCCTTCAAGGAAAATGTCCTATAAGTGTGGCTCATGTGAAAAGAGTTTGAAGTCCATTTCAGAATATATCAGTAGTGATGGCAGCTATGCAAGAAGGAAGCCTGACGAATGTGGTGCGTGTGGGAAACCGTTTCCCCGTGTGAAGCTTGAGAAAACTCATCCAGGAGACCAATCTTACGAATTTAATCAAAGTGGGGGAGCTTATAGTCTAAACGAAGAAAGTATTTATCAGAACATTCATATTTTGGGGAAACCCTTCGAATATATTGAATGCCAGAAAGCCTTTCAGAAGGATCCAGGTTTTGCTAATCATATGGAGGAGAAGCCCTATAAGTGGAATGAATCCGAAATAGCCTTTCTTCAAATGTCCAACCTCAGTGTACACCAGAGGTCTCACATGGAAATGAAGCCCTACGAATGCAGTGCATGTGGGAAATCCTTCTGTAAAAAGTCAAAGTTTATCATACACCAGAGGACTCACACAGGAGAGAAACCTTATGAATGTAATCAGTGTGGGAAATCCTTCTGCCAGAAGGGAACCCTCACCGTCCATCAGCGCACACACACAGGGGAGAAGCCCTACGAATGTAACGAATGTGGGAAGACCTTCTACCAGAAGTTGCACCTCATTCAGCATCAGAGAACTCACTCAGGAGAGAAGCCCTACGAATGTAGTTACTGTGGGAAATCCTTCTGCCAGAAGACCCACCTCACACAGCACCAGAGAACACATTCAGGAGAGAGACCCTATGTCTGTCACGACTGTGGGAAAACCTTCTCCCAGAAGTCAGCACTGAACGACCACCAGAAGATTCACACGGGCGTGAAACTCTACAAGTGTAACGAGTGTGGGAAGTGCTTCTGCCGCAAGTCTACTCTCACCACACACCAGCGCACGCACACCGGGGAGAAGCCCTACGAATGTAACGAGTGCGGGAAGTTCTTCTCTCGGCTGTCCTATCTCACTGTGCACTACAGGACTCACTCGGGAGAGAAGCCCTACGAATGTAATGAGTGCGGGAAGACCTTTTACCTGAACTCCGCCCTCATGCGGCATCAACGAGTGCACACCGGGGAGAAGCCCTACGAATGTAACGAGTGCGGGAAGCTCTTCTCTCAGCTGTCGTACCTCACCATCCACCACAGGACTCATTCAGGAGTGAAGCCCTACGAATGTAACGAGTGTGGGAAGACCTTCTACCAGAACTCGGCCCTTTGCAGGCACCGGAGAATCCATAAAGGAGAGAAGCCCTATGAGTGTTACATATGTGGGAAGTTCTTCTCTCAGATGTCGTACCTCACCATCCACCATCGGATCCATTCAGGAGAGAAACCGTATGAATGTAACGAGTGTGGGAAAACCTTCTGCCAGAATTCAGCCCTTAATAGACATCAGAGGACACACACGGGAGAGAAAGCCTATGAGTGTTACGAATGTGGGAAGTTCTTCTCCCAGATGTCCTATCTCACCATCCACCATCGCATCCACTCGGGAGAGAAGCCCTTTGAATGTAACGAATGTGGAAAAGCCTTCTCTCGGATGTCCTACCTCACCGTGCACTACAGGACTCATTCCGGAGAGAAGCCCTACGAATGTAACGAGTGTGGGAAAAAATTCTACCACAAGTCAGCCTTCAATAGCCATCAGAGAATTCACAGGAGAGGGAGTGTGAACGTACTGGATGTGGGAAGGCTTCTCTGAAGTCCGAGAACCCTCTCAGCGTGGTGAGCGGGCAGCTCCTGCCGTCGTCCCTCAGAGTTCACACGGGTGATGCACACGAATGAGCCTTTGTGTTAGTCAGACTTGAAATCTGAGAGTTCACAGGGTAGAGACCACAGTTGTAACAAGACCACAGTTGTAACAAGGACTCGTTGGATACCAGACTGTACGGAAGTAAACATTTATAAATATGTAGGATGTGTATGAACTTCACCGTGGACTCAAACTGTTTTACATATCAGGGAATTCATACCAAGGGAAAATCTCTCAATTTAACGAAGGTGGAAAACATACTCCTTTGGAAACTATTAATATTAAATGTTTGTGATGTAGTAACAAGCTTCTTGGAACTTGAATAACTGTTGTGAGTAAAGATACTTGTGCAAACAGAAGCTGTCAAATCAGCAGGTAGTGATCAAGACTGTAGCATCGCAACTGACGCTCGTACGTGAGTGTTCCTGGGAATGTAGGACTTACGTTTTTGAGGAGTTTTTAAGTTTGTTTGTCCACTTGTTTTTAGGATGCTCCATTACAGGAATTGTATGTTCATTTGAATCATGTTTGAAAAGCCATTGTAACCTTAGTAGAATAATTTGTAAGACATAGTAAGGTTATCCATTTGAAACTGCTCCACCACGTTAGTACCCTAATACTGTCACTGAACTCGTATCTGATCGTGTATGAAGTACACTGCTTCTCCCACTCTTCCCTGTCAATGAACTAAATCGTCTTTAAAGAAGCTAATGTTGTTGTAATGTGTTCAACTTTACCTGAGTCAGCAAGAGATAGAAATCTATGCATAAAATAGAAAACTATATAGGTAATTTTGTTAATGCCGGAAGTTTCCAGTAGTAAGTTTCCTATAGCACTCATTGCATTCTCTACAGTTAAACAGAAAGACTTAAAGTATTTCCATTTGTACTAATTTTTTTTTCGATCTGTTCTATTATTTTTTTAGTTCAGATGCCTACATATGTGTAAGTGTGCAGAGCACACATACTGTGTAACTTAGTAATTATCCGTATTTTTACTTGATATAATAATGTTTTTAAATATTGTGCTCTACTCCTTCCTGAATGAATGAAGAACTCTTCATACGGGTTTGTGGCAGACGTTGGTGAACGACCCTCATCACTCACTTCTTACTGTTTGCTGGCGGAGTTTGGGTATCCATTCCTCCTCATGGAATGAGGGATAGATCCTGACTAGTTTCAGTTAATAATGGTAATCCTTTTCTCATTGCCAGCCATTGGTTTAGAGTGGTCACAGGACCCAGTTCTGTGCAGATGAACAAAGGAGAGATCTGACAGGTTATCTCTGGAAAACATTCCTTCCAAGATTCGAGGGATGAATCATGCAGGGTGAAGTAGAGTCTTCTGTCAAACGTTGCCTTCTCTGCATGGGATGCCTGGTTGTGTCTTTCAAATACGGATTATAATTTAAGCATGGCCAAGCAGAAATATCGGGAGAACCTGGGACCTAGATGATGACGTTGAGCCACTGAACCAACCAGCCATGTAGCTGGGCCACCTCTGGACTGTCTCTTCTGTAGTAGACTAAATTTACTTTTATGCCAGTTGATTTTGGTTGCTCTGTTAGCCATAACTGAAGATACAAAGTTATACCTTTGTAGGAATTATGCAATTGAGAAGTGGACTTCGGTAAATCATCTATTTAGAAGTAAGTACTGATAGAGAGCTTTATCTTAACTTTCTGTAAATTTGGATGTAAATAGTTTGAGCACTACAAATCAACTTGAAACAATTAAATGTATGTTTCCTTGAATTGTTACATCATTGACCTAAGAACCTTTAGAGCCTGATAAAGTGTCAGGTATACCTTCCTTTTTACAATGCATGACAAATTTTGTTTAGGTTAATTTATGTTATCCATGGATCATCGCTATAGTGTGAGTTGACAACATAGGTGTGGAGGGTAAGGACCTTTGCTTTCCAGTGATTAGCCGAATAGCCTCTATTTGAATAATTGACCCCTTACGGCTGAGATGAAATGCCATATTTTCTGTGTATTTCAGTCACTCGTGCCACCTGTTTTTGTTGCTTAGCACTTTCCCTCCACATTCTTCTAGATAATCGTGAGTATGCTACATAGCAGGAATGAAAAGTCTGGTAGGTTGTATAGTTTTGTGTAGGAAAATATACTCATGGTGTATTTGTGGAAATGATACCTACAAAGATTCCCACCGTAGTTTGTCATTATAGCTTTAAATACACAGTATGCATTTTAAGTAAAATACTCAAAAAGTTTCAATGGTTCACCACATTCTTCTTACCGAGTGCCTGCGCATGAAAGAGCCTGGTACACGTAAGTGGTCCCGGACTGCCTCTCTGATGATGGAGCAGTGTGATCTGTTCAGTTTCAAACATGTCCGTGCTCTCATATTATTACATCTCTGAAAGTAAGGTCAGTGGCATGTTCTTTAATGCCACTGTTTTTCTTCTCTAGAGGCACGTAAGATAATGGTTTTAGACTTGATGGAATACAATATATGAAAAGTTTTTAACTGTCCCTGGCAAGTGTGTAAGGTAACACAGGCCCGAGTTCATAAAGCACTAGAGGGACTTGAGGCTCCCTGTGCTTTAGTAAGGACTGAAGGGGGGACTGAAGGACTTGGGGGTGAGTTGGGGGGGCAGGAGCTCCTGGGTGTTGTACCAGTGACCTCATAATTTGGGGTGTGAGCAGATCATGAACTCTGAGAGGGGTTTCCAGGGGCTGAGCAGAAGGCAGACCCTTCCTGGCCGTGGACACGTGAGATCCCCCAATATTCTGTATCCTCCTCGAGTTAGTGAAGCGATGGCTTACTGACTCCTCCTCACGTGGATCAAAATGAAGACGTAGTTTTAACACCAAGGCCCTATCCCCTCGGAGGCCCCCGAGTCACCCGCTTCTTTGTTCCAGGTCAGTGAGCTTGGTGGCACTGTCCATCCAGGCTCCCCAGAGAAGACTGTACAGTCCGTTGGTTGTGGCCCAGCTAACTGCCAGCTTTGCAGGCTTCCTGCAGTGAAACAAAACAAGGAAATTCCTTTTCCTTCTCACAGAGATGACATCACAAACCAACGGTGTTTCCCTTCCCTGAATTCAAAGTCCGTGATTCCTGCCAAACTGACGAAGTAGCATGGGCTGCCGACTTGTTTCCCAAGCCCAGCTCTGGGGTGCCAGAGAAGCCCAAGCAGTTCACACGTCCAGGGACTGCAGGGGTGCCCTGGGGGCAGATGTGGCTCTCGGCAGGGAGGTGTGAGCAGCCAGAGACAGTAGGGAGGCCGGTGCCAAGGGGAACTCGGGGACTACACGACACTGCTCTCCACTGTAGTGTCCCAAGCACATCACTGCCCACCACGGTCCTTCGTGAGACCGAAAGCAGGTGCGTCAGCCCCATCCAGCTGAGATGAGGGGTGGACGCGACAGACACAGTGTGAGCTGCATCATCCCCTCCTCATTCCACAGCCGTGTCATTACCGTAAGTAGGCACGTTTTTCCGGATGAAGGAGGACCTTCTGGTGATCATGTAATGTGCCAAGAGGGGGTTCCTCCTAGCTGGGGGCGGGCTTTCTCTTCTGTAACACATACGCCTGCTGAGGCCACCCTGAGAAACAGCAATAGGGGTTAGGCCTTTGCCCAGCTCCTTCCATTAGCCGAGATCTCCAGACACCTCAGCAAGAATAAATGCCGGAAGAAGACAAGTTAAGGAGTTTACCAAGAGCACACCATATGTCTCCACCACTAGTGGGATGTAGAAATCCAGATTTCAAAATGGTCTTACTAGACATCCCTTGAGAAAAGTGTATTGGTTATATGAAGCAGGAACAGTTATCCCAAAAGAGGTGGGGGAAAGGGGAAAGGACATCAATAAATGGCATGAAGTAAATGCTTCACTAGATGAAGCATTTAACTTCAGAGTGGATGCAGCCAAAAAGCCAGTTAGTGGGCTGAATGACAACGGCAAATGATTTCGCCCTCGACGCCAGAAAGAAGAAAGAGATACAATGTGAAAAATAAAACAGGATGGTAGAACACCCATATCCTGGGGTTCTCAAAAAGACAAGATGGGAAGAAAACCCATGAATTAAAAGTTTCTCAGAATTAAAAAGAATGAAATTAAGAGAGGCTTTTGTGATGCCAGAGGGAAAGATCCAGAAAATCTCAGGTCTGTAAAGCAAAACACTGTCTTAACCTAAGGCAAGACCGGTAACTAGAACAAATGAGATCCAGTAAAGTGGCAAGAAAAGGGCAGCACATCCACAAGAAGGGATACGACGGTGCTTGGAGTCATCAGTCATTAGAATGCACAAGTTAAAACAAGTTACACTGATCAGAATGGAAAAAATGACAGTGATGTATAATAAATACTGGTAAGGATGTGAATGGTGATTGGTAATACTTGTATACCGTGGGAGTGGGTAAACTGACCTGGAAATACCTTTTAAAATTCATGTGTGGGGCACTTGGGCAGCTCAGTCAGTTGAGCGTCCGACTCTTGATTTCAGCTCAGCTCATGATCTCATGGTTCAGGAGTTCGAGCTCCGCATCGGGCTCTGCACTGACAGCACGGAGTCTGCTCGGGATTCTCTCCCGCTCTCTCTCTGCCCCTCTCCCGCATGCACACACACTCTCTGTGCAGCTAACAAAGTTATGGAACTTTCTCTGTCAAAATAAACATTTAATAAAAATAAAAAATCTTTACCATTCATGGATGTGCCTTCTCATGCAGTGGCACTGCTAACACATTTTATCCATCCCCAAGAAATTCTGTACACGCGTGGATGTGTACACAGGGAATTCTGTCAACAGGATGTTTGAGATGTCCGGGTCACCAGAAGAGGTAATAAAACGCTGATCAAGCAGTGGCGTGCATAACACATTTGATAAAACATGGATATGAACTTTAAAAATGAAAAGGGATTTCCGCAACTAAATATTTGTATCCGTTAACATCACACACACACACACACCCATATACGTTACAATGGAATGTGGTTAAGGTCATAAACCGACCAGCATGAATGGCTGTGAGAAGGGAACAGAATCAGAGTTGGAAATGAAGAGAAAAATCAGGCACAGAATGGCCTCCATGCAGAAACCAACATTGAATATAAATGTTTTGAACCCAGTGGTATGATTAACACTGTTCCCCAGGACTCCTCCAGAAACATTGAAACAAAAATTAAAGGACCTGAGAAGTAAAACTCCTCATTGTTTTATGCTGTTTAGTTTTAGCCAGAGTTTCACGGCTCGGGTGCCTAAATGACGTCTGTATCTTTTCTGGCAACTTCAACCCAACCCAGCTTCCAATAAAGTTGTCGTGGCTGCTCCATTTGTTGGTTCCTCCGTACTTTAACTTTTTTTTTTTTTTTTAGGTAGACTCCATGCCCAACGTGGGGCTTGAACTCACAACCCTGAGATCAAGAGTTGCACACTTTACTGAGCAGCTGGTGTCCCTGTCACTCTGTACTTTTAAATGTTCTTGCTAGGATGAAGGAGCCCCCAGCTGTGAGTATCTGCACCGCGTTGCAGAGGTCATTTTGTGGGAGAGACCGCATTGCTCAGTGCACCACGGTGCCCCCTTGTACCCAGTTTCAGCTGTGCGCCTCCCTGCAGAGCTGAGTCCCCGGCTTCAGCCAGCAGTGGCCAGGTGACTAAGTTTAGGTCCACGGAATTCGAGCTGGGGGATATGTCATCTTCTGAGTCATATTCGAAGAGGACTGTTGTTCCCCACTGCCTCCTCCTCCCTCCATGGGCTGTGACAGCACCATGGTGACAAGGGTAATACCTGAGGACAGGGCTTGGCCAACTGGGCCTGGGAAGGGCCGGGTGGAAACACTTCAGGCTTTGTGGGTACAGCCCCTCACAGCTGCTCAGCCCCGCCTCCACATGTGACAGCACCTACACAGCCAATGGGGATGGCCTGGCTGTGTCCCAGTAAACCTTTATGTATGGACACAAATTTCAATTTTGTAGAATTTCACATGCCATAAAATATTTGATTTTAAAAAAAAAAACCTGACAAATGTAAAACCCAATCTTGGCTTACGGGATGCACCAAAAGGCAGCAGGCCAAATGTGGCCCATGAACTGTACCTTGCTGACTCCTTTTTAGGGGATGGAAAAGTAACAAGATAAAGGGGATCCTTTCTCTAGAGAACATCCCGGACCGGAGCTATCCTATTTCCCTGGACCGCCTGCCTGGTAGTTTAGAATTGTACGTGAGATCGCCATCTTCTCTCTTACCAACTAATCCAACACTGATACAGAATTAGCCAACAAAAAAATGAACCACAGTCATTTTAAACTGCAATATATATGTTCTTCCCAAACCTAGTGGTATGCTAATGACTTAAGAGTAAGTCACAGGAAGAAAATAAAGGGCAGCGCATTCAAAACCTCTGTAATATAACAAGAGTTCTAGCACAATCAGTAGCAATCCTAATAAAATATGTGGTTTTAAAATATTAAGTTCCTAATAAAATATGCAGTATTTCTATCTTTAGAAAAATGTGTGCTCACATCTTGATTTCTAAATATCATACTTTAGAGTAACAGTTTACTCCAAGGCTGATCAGGAAAAATAAAACCACGGAACATTTATCTGTACTAGTAAACAGGAAGTGCTCAGGAACTGATCAGAAGGTATGGCAGAGAGGAGGAAAATGGGGCTCT
The DNA here is from genome assembly GCF_018350155.1 of Leopardus geoffroyi. NCBI lineage: Eukaryota > Metazoa > Chordata > Mammalia > Carnivora > Felidae > Leopardus > Leopardus geoffroyi. The sequence goes on from NC_059340.1 coordinate 4,509,042, forward strand.
GCCCATGCCACCCCCCCACCCCCGCCCCCCAAGTAGGAACAACTAATGAGCTGGCATCTTCTGCAGAACTCTAGAACCTGGTCCAAAATTTCTAAGTATTAGGCGAGGCTTGATGAGGCAGGAGCACAGCTGTACAGCCAGAAAGATGACTCTCCTGCCCACCTACCACCACCACCCCTGCCCCCACACCTCAGATCAGCTACCAAATGGGTGACAGCCTGCATTCCAGGCCAGTGGGTTGTTCTCAAACAGCTGCAGAGTGGGCTTCATCTGCTGGACAGAGGTCTGTAGGAGGGTTTCGAGGGGCATCCTCTTGTTTCCCGGACCCACATCAGTCATGGGCCTGGGCAGCCTCCCAGATGGCTCATGCCAAAAGCATTTAAAGGCACAAGTCCAGGGGCGCCTGGGTAGCTCAGTCGGTTGAGCATCGACTTCAGCTCAGGTCATGATCTCACAGTTCGTGAGTTCGAGCCCTGCATCAGGCTCTGTGCTGACAACTTAGAGCCTGAAGCCTACTTTGGATTCTGTGTCTCCCTCTCTCCCTGCCCCTCCCCCACTGGCTCTGTCTTTCTCTGCCTCTCAAAAATAAAGAAACTTAATAAAAATAAATAAATAAAGGCAAGAGTCCTGGCTGTAGCCAGCTGGGGCAAGAAATGACAGTCAAGGTGAGCAGCAAACTGAGACACCTGGGAAAGAAGAGGTTGAGAAAGGAGAGATGTGTGGGAATGAGGGCTTCTAGAAGCTTCCGTGCATGCCAGGAAATGACGCGTGCCCTGGGTGGGTCACAGGCTTAGAAAAGGTCGAGAAGTCCCCAGGTTCTCACCATGGATGGGCCTGCGGGTTCAACAGAAACGAAGTGAAGGCTGTGGCAGAACCGGAACCAGCTTGGCTGAGCAGTGAAGGCATGCTTGATAAAGAGCCAGTCTGCAAAGAGTGGGACAACATTGTTTTTCCTCTTTTTCTTTCTCCCCACCTCTTTTTTTGTTTTTTGTTTTTTTTTTTTTTCTTTTTTCAGCTCCAGGTGTTTTAAGCAAAGTGAGAAAATACACCTAACTCCTAAGTTACTGGAACAGAGAACAGTGGCCGCACATGACAAGGAATACATACCTACTGATACGGAAAACTCCATAAAAAGAGCACACAAGAAACAACACAAACTCTGGGGTGAGGGGAAAATTTGATTCCCAGAGCTGCTGATTGTATTTAAAATGCCCAGTTTTGGGGTGCCTGGGTGGCTCAGTCAGTTAAGCATCTGACTTTGGCTCAGGTCATGATCTTGCGGTTCATGGGCTCGAGCCCCCGCGTCTGGCTCTGTGCTGGAGCCTGCTTGGGATTCTATGTCTCTCTCTGACCCTCCCATCTGCTCCTGCTCAAAAATGAACATTAAAAAATATGTCCAGTTTTCATCAAGTAATTGTAAAACGTGCAAAGAAACAAAGTATGGTCTACTCACAGGAATGAGAAATTAACAAGCTGTCACCATGAGTCCTACCTCTCTGGTCGCTGGGGATGGATCAAGAGTGTGCCACTCTTGGTGGGCAGCTATTTGAGACTACATTTAAACACGAACTCCAGCAGAACCCTAAAGGCTTGGGAGAAGAGCCTGGTTAAGTCCACTCGGGAGGCTGTCTCTAAGAACTAATGCGGGAAAAGCCAAGAGAGATTTGAAAAACAGAATGAAGAGAGACGTGCTTTTCAATACGTGGCAAAACATTACAGAGACAGAGCAATGAAAACATGGTTTAGCTCATCACAATTCTAAAAGAGGTCTGTAAGACAGAAACAAACAAGCCAGAATCAGAGTACTTACAAGCTAGGAGTTAGGACTGAATGCAAATAGGAGAAAACCCAAGATAACCAAGCGGCTAGCAGCTCCATCATCCAAACCAGCCAACCGCTGGCCTGCGATGTCTACCAAAGCCCAAGCAGGAGCCCCCGTCGAGTCTCGCTGGCCTTAGATTAGGCATCCATCCCAGGAACTAAACTGGGCTCACAGGGCGGGTGCTGTGACTGGCCTGCCAGGGAATGTGCTGGCTCTGGGGTATCAGCTTCCCTTTCTAATTTTTTTTTTTCAACGTTTATTTATTTTTGGGACAGAGAGAGATAGAGCATGAACGGGGGAGGGGCAGAGAAAGAGGGAGAGACAGGATCAGAAACAGGCTCCAGGCTCTGAGCCATCAGCCCAGAGCCTGACGCGGGGCTCGAACTCACGGACCGCGAGATCGTGAACTGGCTGAAGTTGGACGCTTAACCGACTGCGCCACCCAGGCGCCCCCCAGCTTCCCTTTCTAAAAGGATGTGGGGAAGAGCACTGAGCACACAAAAAGGAAAACCACTGTAAATGATCATTTAATCCATGATAAAGACAGTATTTCGAGTCAGGGACAAAAAGATGAGTGGCGTAGACAACTAGCAGTTCATTAGGAAAATAAAAACAGACACATCAAGCCACATCTTGTCAAGAAAAATGGAAAAGATCAACGAATGACAATTTTTTAAAGGTTGTTTCACATAAAGAGAAAGAATACTTGGTATGTAACTGGGTTGCAAAAAGAATTTTCCTGTGCTCCATTTCTTTCAGACAAGAAATAACAGCACTTCATCGTTGCATGGAAATTTATAGGGCACAGGGCAGTCATTGAATCATTTTCTCAAAAGAAATCATTCTTGTTCCCAAATTCCTGTATCTAACATGTGTGAATTACATAATAAAAATGAAAAAAAAAAGTATACCTCCGCAATATCAGGATGCTTTATAGCTCCAAGGAACAGAAAAGTCTCAAGTCCAACAGGCGTAAGGAATGTGAACGACCTTCACCTTCCGGGTACAGAGCGGCTTCCGAGCTGGTGAATTCACCATCCGTGTACTCCCTGCCTGCGGTTCTGCCCTCCCTCAGCTCACCACCTGGACCTCAAGCCCTGAGTCACAAGACGCAATCAACAGGTATCCAGATGGACAATGCCATTCTGCCCTGATTCCTCAATGCAGAATCACCCCAAATACTTCCCTAAACATCCTGTTGGCCAGTGTTTGGTCAGACTCTCAGCCCCAAACAGCCTCTGGTGAGGGAGGAAAACCAGGCCACACCAAGGCACTGCCACGAGGAGGAAGGGCTCAGCAGCTGCCGACCTGCTGTGTGGACACTGAGTGAGGAAGGAGACAAGGACAGGACACTGTCTCTGGCGTCCTGTTGCGCACGTGGCCCCTGGGTCCCTCACACGAGAACTCTGTCGCTGTACATCTGTAGGCACCCCAAATACTGTCAGGAGCAGGAAAGAGAAGGGTATTTTCTACACACGCCTGTCTTCAGTGTAACAAACACTCTGTTTTGCTAACAGAGCTGCACCCTGCCTTTGCACACTTAATGACTGTGTTTTTATTAAATCAGCTAAACCCAAGACAGGCACTTTTTTTTTAAGGTATTGTTTGCCTTCTTTATTAAAGAGCAGATCAGTAACGATGGGCATCACTATTTATAAATGCCAAAAAGAGAGTGAGAGAATAGATAAGTAGTGAGGTACTTCTCCAAAAGGTTTAACGAAATTTCTCAGAGCTCTGTTAAGAAAAGTAGAGTGGACACCCGCGTCCCGACCACTATGTTCAACACTCACTAAGATCTTGCTACTTTCTGCTTCATCTACTTATGTACGCATAAGCTGCACTTATGTACTTCAAAGCTGCAGACATCATGACAGCCTACCTTTCTGTTCCGCATGGCATCTTAGAAAGATTCCCATCCATAACCACCATTATCACACTTCGGAAGAGTAACTAATTCTGTAATATTACCAAATACCATTCCACATTCAAATTCTTCTCAATGCCTCCAAAGTACATACATGGATGTCTTCTTGAGGTGGATGTTTTGGGGATCCGATCAAGGATCACGCACTGCATCTGATTATGTCTTGTTAGTCCCCCTGACCCTTTCTCTCTTTTAAAAATGACATTGGCTTTTAGAGACCAGGCCAGTTGCCTTGGTGAATGCCCCACAGATTTCGCTGATTGATTTCTCCACTGAAGCTGTTCCTCTCTTCTGTATTTTCTGTAAACTAAAAGACTACACGCTTGATTAAAACCATATTAAATATCCTGCCAAGACTATGCCCCAGTGCAACGTACGTACCTCACACTGCATCTCAGCAAGAGGCACACAATGTCACCCCTGGTGAATGGGGGTGAACAATCATTCCATTGTAAAGGTTACCTTTTACAGGGTCAGTGAGGAAGATGTCTGTGGGAGATTCTCTGGCACTGCACAAACTCCCAGTTTCCTTTGTGTCAAATGATCCTGGCATCCACTGATCATCTTTGCCTAGATGCCCTAGGGGTTACAAATTAGCAATTTTTCAAATTCTATCATTCCTCCTACATTTATTAGTGGACACTTTTCTGTAATAGTCAGCCTTTCCACAACTGTGCCCACTAAAAGGGCAGGGTGAAAATTCTTTCCTTCTAATTACAGAGTAAGGAGTTTGGGCAAGATTTGTCTCCAATGGTGGAAATGAGCTCAAGCCCCTTTCTCTTTTTCTGTATTGCTGTGGACAGATTTTTCTATTTGAATGTTGCCATCAGTCATAGTCGTTCTGTTTGATCATCAAATTACCTCAAATTTGGCCAAGGAGAAACCCTGCAGGCTAGCTTCTGGGACCTCTGACGTCTCCCCATTAATCTTTGAGTATTTCCTTGCTTTCTGACACAAGAGGTCCCAGCCTCACCCTGGACACTTCAGGGCCCAGGTCTAGAACCAGCTGTCTCTCCGGGGAGTCCTGATTCCTTGTGTGGGAAATGCTGGCACCATATCTGCTCATCTGTGGGGGGGGGGGGGTGCCATGGCTTCTGGACCCTCAAGTGGACACAGCTAAGAGATATACAACTTCTAAAAAATAATGAGCAATACTTTCAGTTCATATTTCTCATTATGGCAAGGTTTACACAAATTCTTGTTTTTATGGTCACCTCTTCTTTTAAACTGGGGGTTTGGGCTCTGGTACCTCCAATGGTTTCTTTTTGCCTTATCTTACAATATACAAAAACTGGATCCAAAATAACACCAGGATTACTAATAAAATTAATGAGCCGTGTTTATAATTTTTTGCAGGTCTTTGTCCTTAAACATATCCCACCGAAAACATACAGTCATAATTCTGCATTCACAAGTTTCTTGTAAAAATTATTTTCTCTGTGTGGTTACCAATTTGATATAAAGTTGATTTCTGTTTTCAATTTCAGAATGCTTTTATTTTCTATTTTTGAATATGTAAATGATTTTACATTCATTCAAAAGTCAAAATTTCATAGAAAGGTGTAACGAAAGCAACGTTGCTTCCATCCCTGCCTCTAGCATGTTCAGTCCTGCCTCCAATTCATTTTATTAGTTTATCCTTCTAGTACTTCCCTTTGCAAAAATAAGTGTGTGTGTGTGTGTGTGTGTGCGCGCGCGTGCATGTTACTTCCCGACTCTTACACTGAATGTAGTGTGATATATGGTGTTGTGTACTTCCCTTTCCTTAACAGTCTGTTGGGGTATAGTACTTCAAATTTGTCAAACGTATCACTTATAACGCATATTGTACTATAAAGATACAAAAACACACTGGGGGCATTTAGTGTGAAAAATCTGTCCTGATAATTACTAAACCATGGGGAGATACTTCCTACCGACACCAATTTCAACATCTGCTACATAAAGCAAACATACATCATGTGTGTACAAAGCTGTCCTTACTTGGGCACCTCAAGTGTCTCATGCTGTCGGCTGCTGCCATGTGCTTTTCCAAAGGCCTCATACTCCCACAATGAGCATCTTCAAAATCTGGTACCACGTCAGAATTATGACTTCTAGTGCTACATTATCTCTAGAAAAAACAATGTATCCACATATTCCAAATTGATAGAATTCCCCTCAATATTAATTCCTTTCTTCTACAGAGTTTGATTTTTTTCTTTGAACGCTTTCGTGTATGTAAAACACTTATATAGTTCCACTCCAGCATCAATTACCTGGTGATCAGTAAGCTGTGACTCTGTAAATGCTTTTATACTTTTGTTGCACTCTGTGATTTTAGCCCTGTGACTGATTTCTCTGAGACACAGGTTAGATTCATAGGTAGACGCTAATATACGGGACATTCTTAGGGCTGTCTCTCCACGTGAGTTCTTTGATATTTAGTACTGTATGACATGGATACCCCCCGACATTCATTCCAGAGAGAGCCCACAAACCCCGCCCCCTTGTCTTCTGATGCCAATTAAAGACTGAATTTCCACAGGAGAGGGTCTCCACATTATTAAAGTCATAAGGTTTCTCCTGGGTTCTCTTGGCGTGACAAAATTTGACTTCGCTCAGGAGGGTTTTCCATATGTGCTGCATCTTTAGGGTATCTCTCTTGTGTGAATTACCTGATGCTTTGTGAGAGTCGATTTCTTGCAGAAGGACTTCCCACATTTGCTACATTCATAGGGCTTCTCCCCCGTGTGTGTGCGCTGGTGAACCGTGAGCGTCGACTTCATACAGAAGGACTTCCCACATCGCTTACACTCATAGGGCTTCTCCCCTGTGTGAGTTCTCTCATGATTAATGAGGTTTGACTTCACATAAAAAGTTTTCCCACATTCCTTACATTCAAAGGGGTTCTTCCCTGTGTGAGTTCTCTGATGGACAGTGAGGTGTGATTTCATACAGAAAGATTTCTCACATTCATTGCATTTATAAGGTTTCTCTTCTGTGTGAGTTCTCTGATGTATGGTTAAGGCTGACTTATAACAGAAAGATTTCCCACATTTGTTACATTCGTGGGGCTTCTCCCCAGTGTGTGTTCTCTGGTGTTCAATGAGGTGTGACTTCTGGAAGAAGGTTTTTTTACATTCCTTACACTCATAGGGTTTCTCCCCTGTGTGTGTTCGCTGATGTTTAGTGAGGTGGGACTTCTGGAAGAAGGTTTTCCCACATTTCTCACATTCATAAGGTTTTTCCCCCGTGTGTATTCTCTGGTGTTGACTGAGGGCTGACTTCATATAGAAGGATTTCCCACATTCATTACATTTATAGGGTTTCTCCCCCGTGTGAGTCCTCTGGTGTACAGTTAAAGTTGACTTATGGCGAAAGGTCTTCTGACATTCGTTACATTCATAGGGTTTCTCTTCCGAATGTGTCCTCTGATGATCGGTGAGATTGGACTTCATGGAAAAGGCTTTCCCACATTCACTACATACGTGGGGTTTCTTTCCCGTGTGATTTCTCTGATGAATATTAAGAAGTGACTTCACATAGAATGACTTCTCACATTCATTACACTTAAAGGGCTTCTCTCCAGTGTGAGTTCTCTGGTGTATGATGAGGGTTGACTTCATATGGAAGGCCTTCCCGCATTTGTCACACTCATGTGGTTTCTCCCCTGTGTGCGTTTTCTGATGTTTAGTGAGGGCTGATTTTTTATAGAAGGACTTCTCGCATTCATTGCATCCATAGGGTTTCTCCCCCGTGTGGGTTCTTTGATGTACTATTAGGATGGAATTCATGGAGAAGGCTTTGCCACACTCGTTACATTCATAAGGTTTCAAACCAGTGTGAATTTTCTGATGTTTAGTGAGGTTTGATTTCACACAGAAGGTTTTCCCACATTCCTTACACTCATAGGGTTTCTTCCCTGTATGAGATACTTGATGGATAATCAGGGCTGATTTATAGCAGAAGGACTTCCCACAATCTGCACATTTATAGGGTTTCTCTTCTGTATGCTTCCCCTGGTGTACGTGCAGGGCTGACTTATAGTAGAAGGATTTCCCACATTCATTACATCCATAGGGTCTCTCCCCTGTGTGTGTCCTCTGATGGTCAGCAAACTGTGACTTCTGTAAGAACGTTTTCCCACACTCATTGCATTTGAAAGGTTTCTCCCCCGTATGTGTTTTCTGATGTTTAGTTAAGTTCGATTTCACACAGAAGGATTTCCCACATTCCTTACACTCATAGGGTTTCTCCCCCGTGTGAGTCCTCTGATGATGACTGAAGTTTGATTTTGCATAGAAGGATTTCCCACACTCGGTACACTGATAGGGCTTCTCTCCTGTGTGAATCCTCTGATGGACTTTGAGGGCGGAGTTATGACGAAAAGACTTGTTGCACTCACTGCACACATACAGCCTCCTTTCTGACCGTGTCCTCTGCTGACCAGGAGGGGCCAATTGAACGGGGGCTGTGTCACACTCACTAGGCTTCTCTCCTGGGTGAGATCCCAGAGGGTCTGTGGGTTGTGATTTCTGAAAAGTTTTCCCACATTTATTACTTTCACATGGTTTCTCTCCTGTGTGTATCTTCTGGTGCTGAGTCAGGTGAGACTCCTGGTAAAAACACTTCCCACAGTGACTACATTCAAAGGTTTTCTCTCCCGTGTGAGTTGCAGGAGGTTGAGTGAGATGGGACTTCTTGCTGAAGTTATTCTCATTTTCATTAGATTCTTGGGTTTTCTCCTCCACGTTAACTTTCTGATGTTTTAAGAGGGCTGACTTCTCACACTCTTTGACCTCAGAGTGATTCTTCCTTGTGTGAGTTTCCTGAAGGACTTGGCGGGCTGACTCATCACTGATATTTCCCCCATGTTCTGTACAATCAGGGGATTTCTCTTCTGTTTGAGCCCTTGTAGGTGGAATGATGGCTGACTTATTAAGGAAGGTTTCTCCACATTCATCATCTTCAAAAAGTAGTCCCAAAGTTTGAATTTTGTGTTGCTCAGTAAGGTCCTGAGTCTGACTGAGGGATTTCCCGTCTTGGCTATGTGCGTCAGATTTCTTCCCAGTAGGAATATTTTCTTGATTATTATCAAAAAGAAATTTCTCACATGCAGTAATATCATCAGAGTTCCTACCTGAATGACTTTTATTACTAATAACGGATTCTGAAACATTTTTCAAACTCTTTCCACATGAGTCATACTCACAGGGTGTTTTTCTGCAAACATTCTCTCTCTTCTTAGTCAGAGATTTTTTGTTAATGAGTGAAACTCGCCACAAACATTTATCTTGGTTTTCCTGGCTTCTGTCTATAAGGTCATAAATAAGAAAAATTAAGTCTACTTTAAAGATGTTAACACATTTCCTATGATTACCAAGATCAAGATAATTAACACATCCATCACCTTATGTAGTTAACACAAGTAGATTGTGCATGTGGTGAGAATGGTCAACATCTACTCTCAACAACTTTCCTCTGTTCTTACCGTCTTAGTCCCCATGCTGTGCATCACACCCCCAGAACTTGAATAAGTCATTTGTGAGAAAAAAAAAAAAATCAAGCTGATCTAAGACAACCATAATAGCATTTAGTGCTAAAAGCAATGGAGAAAGAATGACAAATCCTTCAAGACTAAAAGTAAATCCCAATAGTTTCATATGTAGACAAAATGGTACTCAGGTGAAGTAACGCCAGTGAGTCTGAACATGCAAGAATGCAGGTAAATATTGTTTCCATGAATTCTTAAAGAACCTACTAGAAAATGAACTTCAATCAAGAAATGGTAGGGGTGCCTGGGTGGCTCAGTTAAGCGTCCAACCTCGGCTCAGGTCATGATCTCACGGTTTGTGAGACTGAGCCCCATGTCAGGCTCTGTGCTGACAGTGCAAAGTGTGCTTGGGATTCTCCCTCTGCCTCTCTCTCTGCCCCTCCCCAGCTCGCTCTTTCTCTCTCTCTCTCTCTCTCTCTCTCTCTCTCTCTCAAACGAAGGAAGGGAAGAAGGGAAGGGAAGGGAAGGGAAGAAAAGGAAAGGGAAGGGAAGGGAAGGAAAGGGAAGGGAAGGGAAGGGAAGGGAAGGGAAGGGAAGGGAAGGGAAGGAAAGAAGAAACAGTAAAATGTAATACGGCAGGAGACTGCTTTTGAGGAGTGATTTGTTGAACTGGGAATCAAGCCTGGAAGCGGGGCCTGGCTATGAGAATAGAATGAAAACATAAAGGACTTCAGATCTTAGAATTATTCGATGTTAAATTATAAACGTCCCCAAACCGATCCTCCCCAACCCCCCCAGCACAGTAACACCTCCCACCACCATCATAATGTTGCTCAGATGGAACACTTGCCTCCCCCCATCACATGCCACATCTGACTCAGCAGCCAATCCTCCTCTCTAAACACTCAGCCCCGCCTCCCCATGTGCACCAGCTCCTTATTCTAAGCCACCATCACTTCTCATCTGAAGCAATGCAAGCATGTCTCCCCCGCTGAAACCCAACAGCCCACACAGCTCACCATCTAGGCTAACCTGACTAGTGCTCTGCTGTCTTTGTGACAGGACTTTACTCCTGCAGGAAACTCCTGCCCAGGAAGCTACAGATTGCAAGTAATTTTAATGTTCAGTTCAGAAGCTTCCCCAAAACCCTTTTTTTTTTTAATTTTTCAAATTATTATTTTAGAGAGAGAGTGCTAGCAGGAAAGATGGGCAGAGGGACGGAGAGAATCTGAAGCTGGCTCCACACTCAGTGCAGGGCTCGATCCCACAACCCACAATGATTGTGACCTGAGCCTAAATCAAGAGTTAGACGCTCAGCTCACTGACCACCTAAACACCCTTTCCCAGAAACCTTTCAAATAAACTGCTTAACTTTCCAATAAATAACAAACTTTTTCTCCAGGACTCTTCAATCCTTGTTGTGTTCACACATCCTGAACTATTACACTAGCGTCCTTACCCAATGGTTATCAAGATCCTGTCTGAAACCATACCCTGAAATCCCACAAATAACCTGATTTTGTTCACCCACCTACAAGGCACTACTGAAACTGTCAGGGTGAGCAATACATTCAAATGTGCCACATTGGCGGGTGATTCTGGCAGCGTGCTCGTGGGGCCAGCCCTGCATACGGTCTCTGTTTCTACTTTTAACCACCACACTCACACCCATCTCTGATCTTCTTGGACAGTAATGGCCACAGAAATTCTTCTAAAATATTCTTTTGCAGAAATCTGTTAACAGCTGCCCATTTCACCAAAAATAGAGTCAAAGCCCTTACCATGCCCTGTAAAACATCATCGGGGCTCTGGCTGACTCTCGGAAGTCATCCCCTACCAGTGTTCCTCTCAAATGCATCCTTGCAGCCACAGTGGCCCCCAGAGCACTTCCAACAAACACCTGCCACAAGGCACGGCCCAGGTATTCACTGTGCCTGGAACCCCTAGAATCCACATAACATTTAATTATCTGCTCTAAGGTGGACCTCATCAAAAAGGTATTCTCTGACCACCTTTTTTTTTTTTAATTTTTATTTTTTTAATGTTTATTTATTTTTGAGAGAGAGAGAGATAGCGTGTGAATAGGGGAGGGGCAGAGAGGGAGACACAGAATCTGAAGTAGCTCCAGGCTCCAAGCTGTCAGCACAGAGCCTGACACGGGGCTCAAACTCACAAACCATGAGATCATGACCTGAGCTGAAGTTGGACGCCTAACCAACTGAGCCACCCAGGTGCCCAGGTGGGGTGTCAGAGAGCACACCCCACTCCATCTGCTTCTAGCCTGCTTTAATTGTCTTCATGGGTCTTGTCACCACTTGATAAGTAAATTTTTTAGTTATATCTATCTTCTCCTGCTAGCTTGTAAGCTCCAAGAGCTCAGGAAGATTGTTATATTTACTGGCATATCTCCAACACCAAAAACATGAGTGGCACATAGTAGAAATATCTGCAGAAGAATGAATGAATAAATGCACATGTAAGGGGGGAACATAAAAAGAAAATACACCATGAAAATGGAGGAAGATGCACACTAGAGAAAGAAACAGAAGACGCTAAGATGACGCAAGCAAGGGTTCAATACTGGGTATCAGGCAGAAAAGGACAGCACTGGTATTTACAAGTGATGAAGTAGGGCGATTTGGGTGATTGGAGGTCTGCTAGCTCACTGTTCAGCTACTTCCGAAGGCCTCAGGGCCCAAAATAGAACTACTGAGACACACACCAACCTCAGAACCAGCCCATCCGGGACCTGATTTCTGTGGGCTTCATTCTCCATAATGACTAACTCACCTTGATCACCCTGATCTGGGGATTCTCCCCTTGATGGCCACAGCTCTTCTCCTTGCTCCAACTTGAAGATCACCTCTGGTTTGGTGAGGCGACACCCTGTGAGTGGGATACAGGGTAAAACTCCTCACGGGCTGCTTGGGTATCAGGGCCCGTGGAGGACGAGGAAGGTGCAGCTTCAGGAGCCACATGATAAAGGTGCCCATTTGAACCTTTCATTAGGGAGGCAGGAACACATCCTTTCTATGCCCAATGCGAACATCTTTGACCCATGAGATGTACACACATTATCACTAAACACTCCTTCAAGGGCCCACAAACTATGGCAGCTAAGAACGAAGAAAAGAAACGCATGCTATGAGACATTACACAGGGAACACCCCTCACCCACTGAGACCAGGTGGCTGTAGTTCTCCAGCATCACGTCCCGGTACAGCGTCCTTTGCGTGCCTGTCAGTTGTAGCCACTCATCCCGGGTAAAGTCCACGGTCACGTCCTTGAACGACACGGATCCCAGACCAGCGCATTTCTGTTCAAGCCAAAGAGATCAGTATTAGGTGACATGAAATAGATATGTGAGAACTAACTCTTAACATGTTTACTCTGAGAGTTTACGACAAATATTATACATGTTGCCTACTCTGTATCTTGTTTTGTTTTTATTTTGTGGGGTAAACTGATATGACAGGAAAATCCAGTGTATTAACTTATTAATTCAAATAAAAAAACTACACTTCCTACTGTGTTTCTGAAACTGTCCTACCCTGCCAAGAATATTAAGCTAAATCAGTCCTCTTTTCTTCCCCCTGCCCTTAGGAGCTTAAGCCTTAGTAAGGAGACAAATCACATTTACAAACACTTATCCTGTAATAAGGTATTATGAGAGGTGCATGGGAATCATGTACAGTTAGTGTTAAATAAGGGTAGACAATATGGTTCTATTGTGTATTGTCAGGTTGTGCTTCATCTAGCAAGGGATCTTTGTTAATGTGGCACCATTACACAAGCAGAGCCAAGGAGGCATGACAAACACCCAGAAGTGTGACAGGAGAACGCGGTGTAGGACTCTAAGAAGATAAAGTTCTGCAAAGGTGTTCAGGGATACATTACAGAGTGAGTCTGGGTCTTAGTCCTATAGCTGAGTGTCTCTAAAATACTGCACCCTCACCCTAGCAATAAATTTTTGAGCACCTCCAATTAATTTATTTATTAATAAATAATATATACACCCTGTCAACCCATGCAATAATGATAGGCTTAATTTAACTTTTTTTTTTCCCCTGGCTAAAAGTTAAATGTAGACAGTTGACTGTTTCCTTCCTACTGGAGCATCCTAGGCCCTCTATAGGCGGGAGGTAGGACACTCAAGATAATGAGGAGCCAGTAAGGATTGAAAGCAATCACGGACACAGCTGCAATGTTTACACTGAAATACAAGACAGATCTCAAATCAAAAACTTCCAAAAACCCGACTTTAAAACTTAAGGTACCAGGAAAAGAAGAAATTAAACCAAAACCCAGCTGAAAGAAATAATAAAATCAGAACAGAAATAAACAAAATAGAAAAACAACAGATAAAATGAAAATAAAAGCCGGTTTTTCAAAGAGATAAACAAAATGGATAAACTTTTACCTAGATGGACTAAGAAAAAACAGCGAAGTCTCAAATTACTAAAATCAGAAATGAAGAATAAGGACATTACTACCAATTTTGCAGAAATAAAAAGGCTTATAAGACATTACTATGAACTACAGTGTGCCAAAACACTGGAAAACCAAGAGGAAATGGATAGATTACCAGAAACACAAAACCCAGCAAGACTAAATCAGGAGGAAAAGAGATGATCTGAACAGAACTGTAACTAGGAAGGAGAGTGGGTCAGAAATGAGGAATATAGGGACAAATACAAGTCCAGGACCTCATGGCTTCACTGTTTCATTCTATCAAAAATTCAAAGAAGAGCTAAATTACAATCCTTCTCAAATTTTTCCAGAAAACTGAAGAGGACTGAACACTTCCTAACTCATTCTGTGAGACCAGCATCACCATGATACCAAAGCCAGAAAAAGACACTGCAAGAAAACTACAGACCATTATCCTTTACGTACAGATGCAAAATCCTCAACAAAATTCTAGCAAACCAAATTCAGCAGTATATTAAAAGTACTACATACCATAACCAAGTAGTTTATTCCTGGAATGTGAAGATAGTTCAAAATATGAAAACCAATCAACATCATATACTACACATTGACTGAAGCAAAAAAAACCATACGATAATCTCAACTGATGGAGAAGCATCCAGTACCCCTTCTTCATGAAAAAACACTCAATAAACTGTGAATAGTAAGAACCTACCTCAACATAATAAAAGTAATACATGGAAAACCCAGAGAAAACATCACCTTCAGTGGTGAAAGAAAGTTTTTCCTCTAAGACCAGGAACAAGACAAGGATGCCCAATTTTCACCACTTCTATTCAATATAGTACTGGAAATTCTAACCAGAGCAATTACGCAAAAAAAAAAAAAAAAAAAAAAAAAAAAAAAAAAAAAAAAAAAAAAAAAAAAAAAAGAGAGAGAGAGAGAGAGAAGATATTCAAATCAGAAAGGAAGAAGTAACATTACATCTATTTGCAAATAGTATGATCTTGTATGCAGAAAACCCTAAAGAGTCCACAAAAAAACTGAGCTAATAAAAGAATTGCGCAAAGTAGCAGGAAGGATACAAAGTCAACACACAAAAAACAGTTCCATTTCTTACACTAACAACAATTTGAAATGGAAGTTATAAAAACAATCCCATTTACAATAACATCAAAAAGAATAAAATACTAGGAATTAACAAAGGAGGTGAAAATTTGTACAATAAAAGCTACACAACACTGCTTAAAGAAATTAAAGACATAACTAGATAGGAACACACCCCACATTCATGGACTGGAGGACATAACATTGCAAAGATGTCAAGATGCTACCTAAAGCGATCTACAGAATCAACGCAATCCCTATCAAAATCCCAATGATTTTTTTTTTTACAAAAATAGAAAAACTCTTTTTAAAATTCCCATGGAATCTCAAGGGACCCCAGATAACCCAAAACAATCTTGAAAAAGAAGAGCTGGAGGACTCATATTTCCTGACTGCAAAACTCACTACAAAGCTACAGAAATCAGAACAGTGTGGCACAGGCAATAGACAGACATATAGACAAATGGAATAGAGAGCCCAGAAATAAAACCTCACATACAAGGTCAGATAGTTTTTTGTAAAAGTTCCAAGACCATGAAATGGGTAAAAGACAGTTTTTTCAACAAATGGCACTGGGAATACTGGGTATCCACATGCAAAAGAATGAAGTTGGAACCCAATTTAACACCACAGACAAAAATTAAAGTGGATCAAAGACCTACATGTAAGATTTAAAACTATAAAACTCTTAGAAAAAAACTTAAGGCAAAATCTTTATGACACTATACCTGGCTATAATTTTCCGGATAGGACATCACAACAAAAGGGCAGGCAACAAAAGAAAAAACAGATAAATTGAACTTCCTGAAAATTACAAAGTCTGTGCATCAAAAGACACTCTCAACAGAGTAAAATGCAACCCACAGAATGGGCCAAAATATTTGCAAGTAATATATCTGATAAGGTGTTAATACCCAGAATACATACAGAACTCCTAGAGCAAAACAACAACAAACCACAAACATCCAGTTCAAAAATGGGCAAAGGACTTCAGCATTTTCCAAAGAAGATACACAAATGGCCAATAAACACATGAGAAGATGGTCAACATCACTGATCATTACAGAAATGCAAATTAAAACTACAATGAAATACCACCTTGCACCCGTTAGGTTATGATAATACACACACACACACACACACACACACACACACACACACCCAAGTGCTGGAGAGGATGTAGAGATAGGGGATCCCCTGTGCACAGTTAGTGGGGATGTGAAATAGTACAGCCATTATGGAAGAGTGTAGCAGTTCTGCAAAAAAGTTAAAAACAGAATTACCACATGACCCAGAAATTCTGCTTCTGGATATAGACCCAAAAGAATTGAAAGCGGGATTGTGAAGAAATGTTTGTACACCTGTATTTATAGCAGCATTATTCACAATAGCTATAATGTGGAAACAACCCAGGTATTCCTCAACAGATGAACAGATAAGCAAATGTGTTATATACACAAAATAGAATATTATTCATCCTTAAAAAGGAAGGATATTCTGACACATGCTATAATACAGATGAACCTTTAAGACATTATGTTAAGTGAAATAAGCCAGCCACAAAAAGACCGATACTGTATGACATCATTTACATGAGCTAAATATACAGGAATATCAGACATAGATATAAATATATAAATATATCAGATATCAGAATAGTCAATATCATAGACAGAGAATAGTGGTTGCCAGAGACAAGAGGAAGGGAGGAATACAGTTATTGTTCAATGGGCACAGAATTTCAGTTTTGTAAGATTAAAAGAGTTACGGGGATGGATGGTGGAGATGGCTGCACAACATTATGAATGTATTTATTTAATACCACTTAAAAATAATTAGAATGGTAAATTTTCTATGCCACAATAAAAAAATTGGGGAAAATTGCATTGAAGAGTGAACCCCCATCAAATGTACATGGCTGGAGAAAGATACACTATGCTAACACTAATCAAAAGAAAGCAGGCGGGCCTATATTATTTTCAGGCTCAGCAGACTTTAATAAAAGTTCTCAAGGATAAAGAGAGGCTTTCATGATGATAAAAGGGTCAATTCTCCAAGAAAAGATAATAATCCTCAATATGTATGTGCCTAACAACAAAATGTCAAATATGTTAAAACTGACAGAACTCCAAGGAGAAAGAGGTGAATCCACTGTTACATAGCTGGAGACTTCAACATTATTCTACCAGAAATGGACAGATCCAGCAGGCAAAAAATCAGTAAGAGAGTTGAACTCAACAACACCATCGGTCAACTGGATCTAACATCTATAGACTACTCCATCCGACAGAAGCAGAATACATTCTTCTCCAGTTCACCTGGAACATTCACCAAGACGGACCACATTCTGGGCCATAAAACACACCTTAATTAATTAAGAGGAAATAGAAGTCATACAATTTCTGCCCTCAGAACACAGTGGAATTAAACTATACAGCAATAACAGAAAGATAACTGAAAAACTCCAAAATACATGAAGATCAAACAACACACTTCTAAATAACACACGGGTGAAAGAAGAAATCTCAAAAGAAATTTACAATAGTTTATACTAAATGAAAAATAAAACACAATTTATCAAATATTTGTGCAATGCAGCCAGAGCAATACAGCGAAATGTATAGCATTTAGTGCATATGTTAGAAAAGAAGAAAGATCTAAAATCAATCACCTAAGATTCCACCTTAGGAAACTGGAAAAAGAGCCACAAACCAAAAGTGAATAGAAGAAAAAGAAATAATAAAAATTAGAGTAGAAATCAAATGGAAATTTCAAAAGAAATTGAAAAATTGAAATCAATAGGAAAAAAAAAGTCAATGAAACCCAAAGCTGACTCTTTGAAAAGATCCAAGAAAAAAAAAAAAATCAATAAACCTCTAGGCTTTCTATGAAAAAAAGAGAGGACACAAAGTACTAAGATGTGAAATCAAAGAGAGGATATAGTGATATCCTAGGGATATTAAAAGATCCTAGGGATGCTAAAATAATAATAGAGGAATACAATGAATAACTCTGCCCACAAATTTGGTAACTGCATGAAGTTATTCAAAGACACAATCTGCCAAACACACAAGAGGAAATACACCAATCTAAATAAGTCTATATCTGTCAAAGAAATTGAGTCAATAATTAATAATCTCCCAAAACAGAAAGCACCAAGCTTAGATGCGTTTACTGGTGAATTCTACCAAACACTTAAGGAAGAAATTATACTACTTCTCTACAATCTCCTTTACAAGACAGAAACAGAGAGGGCGCCTGGGTGGCTCAGTCAGTTAAGTGTCTGACTCTTGATTGCGGCTCAGGTCATGGTCTCAGGTCGTGATACTGAGCCCGGCGTCAGGCTCCATGCTAGCTGGGGAAGTCTGCTTAAGATTCTCTCTCTCCCTCTCCCTCTACACCTCCCTGGTTCATCATGCATGTGCACTCTTTCTCTCTCTCTAAAAAAGAAAAAAGAAACAGAGTGGAATAGTTCCTATTTCATTCTATGTGGCCATCACTACCCTAATATTAAAATAAGACAGACATTCCAAGAAAACTATACACCAATATCTCTCATCAACGTAGAAGCAAAATCCTCAATAAAATATTAGCAAAACAAGTCCAACAATGTATAAAAAGAGCTATCTATCACAACCAAGTAGTATTTTTCCCAGATACACAAGGCTGGTTAAATCTTTAAAATCAATTAAGGTAAACCCATTTCATCAACAGGCTAAAGAAGAAAAATCACATGACCACATCCATAGATGCAGACAAAGCATTTGAAAAATGATAAAAACTCTCAATAAACTAGGAATACAGAGAAAGGTCCTCAACTTGATACAGAATACCTACCAAAACCTACAGCTAACATCATACTTAATGGTGAGGAACTAGAAGCTTGGGAACTGATTGGGAAGGAAGAAATAAGGTGTCTTTGTTCACAGATGACATGTTCATCTATGTAGAAAATCCAAAAGAATTAACAAAAAAAGTCCTGAAGCTATTAAGTGATTATAGCAAGTTTGCAGGATATAAGGTTAATATACAGCAGTCAACTGTTTTCCCTTATAACGGTAATGAATAAGTGGAATTTGAAATTAAAAACATATTTCATGTACATTTTCACCGAGAAAAAAATGATACTTAGGGGGCACCTGGGTGGCTCAGTCGGTTAAGGGTCCAACTTCAGCTCAGGTCATGATCTCACAGTTCGTGGGTTTGAGCCCCACGTCAGGCTCTGTGCTGACAGCTCAGAGCCTGGAGCCTGCTTCCAATTCTGTGTCTCCCTCTCTCTCTCTCTGCCCCTCCCCTGCTCATGTTCTGTCTCTCTCTCTCATAAAAAAAAATAAACTTAAAAAAAATTTTTTTAAATGGTACTTGGGTATAAATCTAACAAAATATATATAAAATATGTATGAGGAAAATCATAAATCTCTGATGAAACAAATACAAACTAAATAAGTGGAGAGTTAGCCCATGTTTGTGGACAGGAGGACTCAATGTTGTCAAGATATCAGTTCTTCCCAACTTGATCTATAGCTTCAATCCTAATCAATCCTAATCCTCCTAATCAAAATCCCAGCAAGTTATTTTGTGGATATCAACAGATTCTAAAGTTTATACATAAAGGCAAAAACCTACAGTTGCCAATATAATATTGAAAGCAAGGAACAAAGTTGGAAGACCAACACTACCTCACCCCAAGTCTTATATAAAGCTGTAGTAATCAAGGCACCTGCTACTGGTGAAAGAATCAATGGAACAAAACAGAGATCCCAGAAATAGACCTCCATAAATACAGTCAGCTGATCTTTGACAAAGGAGCAAAGACAGTCTTTTCAACAAATAGCCCTGCAATAATTGGAAATCCACGTGCCAAAAAATTAATCTACATTCAGATCTTACATCTTTCCCAAAAATTAACTCAGAATGGGTCACAGACCTAAATGTAAAATACAAAGCCATACGACTCCTAGAAGACAAAACAGAAGAAAATCTAGACTTTGGGTTTGGAGATGACTTTTTATATACAACTTCAAAGGCATAATCCACAAAACAAAGAACTGATGAACCAGACTTCATTAAAATTAAAACTTCCACTCTGTGAAAGACATTGTCAAGAGAGTAAGAAGACAAGCCACAGACTGAAAGAAAATATTTGCAATAAAAATATCTGATAAGGGACTGTTACCCAAAATATACGAAGAACTCTTTTTTTTTTTTAATTTTTTTTTCAACGTTTATTTATTTTTGGGACAGAGAGAGACAGAGCATGAATGGGGGAGGGGCAGAGAGAGAGGGAGACACAGAATCGGAAACAGGCTCCAGGCTCTGAGCCATCAGCCCAGAGCCCGACACGGGGCTCGAACCCACGGACCACGAGATCGTGACCTGGCTGAAGTCGGACGCTTAACCGACCGCGCCACCCAGGCGCCCCAATATACGAAGAACTCTTAAAACTTAACAAATAAGCGGGGCACCTGGCTGGCTCACTCAGAAGAGCATGTGACTCTTAATCTTAGGGTCATGAGTTCAAGCCCCACTTCAGGTGTAGAGATTATTAAAATAAAATAAATAAACCTAAAAAATAAAACTCCACACTAAGAAAACAAACAACCCGGGACCTTCAGGGACACCTCACCAAAGACATACAGATAGCAAATAAGCATATAAAAAGGTGCTCCTGGGGCGCCTGGGTAGCTCAGTCGGTTGAGCGGTTGAGCGTCTGACTTCGGCTCAGGTCATGATCTCACAGTCTGTGGGTTCAAGCCCCGTGTCAGGCTCTGTGCTAACAGCTCAGAGCCTGGAGCCTGTTTCCAATCCTGTGTTTCCCTCTCTCTCTGCCCCTCCCCCAGTCTCACTTTGTCTCACTCTCCCAAAAATAAATATAAAAAAAAAATTTTTTTTAAAGGTGCTCCATATATCATTAGAGAAATGAAAATTAAAATACCACCACACACCTATTAGTATGACCCAGATCCAGAACATTGATAACACCACATGCTGGTCAGGATGGAAAACAACAGGAATTTTCATTCAGTTCTGATGGGAACGCAAAATGGTAATGCTAGCATGGACAAGTTTGCTGGGTTTCTTAGGAAACGAAACATACTCTTACCATATGACCCAGCAATCACACTCCTTGGTATTCACTCCATGAAGTTAAAAGTTGTGTCCACACAAAAACCTGCACGTGGACATTTATTCCAGCTTTGTTCACTACTGCCAATACTTGGAAGCAACCCAGATGTCTTTCAGTAGGTGATGGATAACTACACTGTGGCCCATCCAGACAGCAGGGTATTATTCAGAGCTGAAATGAAATGAGCTATCAAGCTATGAAAAGACACACAGGAATCTTTTTTTTTTTAATGTTTATTTATTTATTTTCGAGAGAGAAAGACAAGGTGTGAGCAGGGGAGAGGCAGAGAGAGAGGGAGACACAGAATCCCAAGCAGGCTCTAGGCTCTGAGCTGTCCGCACAGAGCCCTACGTGGGGCTCGAACCCACAGACCGTGAGATCATGATCTGAGCTGACGTCAGACGCTTAACTGACTGAGCCACCCAAGTGCCCCTTCAGGAATCTTAAATGCATACCACTAAGTGAAAAAAAAGCCTGTCTGAAAAGGCTACATGCTGTACAATCCCAACTATATGACATTCTGGAAAAGGCAAAACTATGAGGACAATGAAAATATCAGTGGTTGCCAGGGGGAGGGAGAGGGGAGGAATGAATAGCACAGAGGATTTCTAAGCACAGTGAAAATGCAGTTGGCCTCTGAACATAGGTTTAAACTGCACGGGTCCACTTATACTCAGATTTTTTTTTTTCTTTAAATTTTTATTTACTTTGAGAGAGAGAACATGAGCTGGGGAGGGACAGAGAGAGATACAGAGAGAGAGAATCCCAAGCAGGCTTCATGCTGTCAGTGCAGACCCCAATGCAGGGCTCAACCTCTTGAAGCGGGAGATCATGACCTCAGCCAAAATCAACAGTCGGATGCTTAACTGAGTGAGCCACCCAGGTGCCCCTGATGTTTTTCAATAAATTCAGTACTACAAATATGTTTTCTCTTCCTTATGAGTTTTTAATGACAGTTTCTTTTTCTCTAGCTTATTTATATTGTAAGAATATAGTATATAATACATGTAACATAAAAATACGTGTTAATCGACTGTTTATGTTACTAGTAAAGCTTCCAGTCTATTAATAGTTGAGTTTGTGGGGGGAGAGAGTTAAAAGCTATGTGTAAATCTCTGACTGAACGAGGTATTGGTGCACCTAATCCCCAAGTCGCTCAAGGGTCAACGGTACGCTGTATGATATCGTAATTGGGTATACATGTTACACATTTGTCAAAAACCCACAGTGTGAACACCAAGAGTGAACCCTAAGGTAATCTATGGACTTTGGATGATTATGATGTATTAATGTAGGTTCATCAATTACAACAAATGCACCTCTCTAGGAGGGGAGGATGTTGATAATGGGGAAGGCTGGGCTGGGGGGTAGGAGTACATGAGAAATCTCTGTACCTTCCACTCAATTTTGGTGGAAACCTAACACTGCTCTAACAAAAACAAATCCTTAAAGCAACAACAACAAAACTCCACCTTGTATGATCCGAGACAGCATTCAGGGAAGGGAAAGGACACCCTAGTTCTCCCGGATGGCCATGCTGGATTCCCAGGTAGGATGGTTACCAAGTAAGAGCAGAGTATGGGGCACCTGGGTGGCTCAGTCGGTTAAGTGTTCGACTTCAGCTCAGGTCATGATCTGGCACGGTTCATGAGTTCGAGCCCCATGGCCAGCTCTGTGCTGACAGCTCAGAACCTGGAGCCTGCTTCGGATTCTGTGTCTCCCTCTCTCTCTGCAACTCCCTCCCCCACTCATGCTCTGTCTCTCTCTCAAAAGTAAACACTAAAAAAAATTTTTTTAAAAAGGAAGTTCTGATATAGGCTATAGCATGCATGAACCCTGAAAACATTTTAAGTGAAAGAAGCCAGACACAAAAGAATAAAGACTGTGTGATTGCACTTAAATAAAATATCTAGAATAGGGAAATTCATAGAAACAGAAAGCAGTTTTGGGTACCACTAGCTGGGGGGTGGGGGGAGATCGGGGGTTACTGCTTAAGGATTACAGAGATCTGTCTGGGGAGATGAAAAAGTTTTGAAAATCATGGTGATGGCTGCACAACACTGTGAGTGTAATTAATGCCACTGAACTGTATGCTTATGGTTAAATGGTTAAAATGGTGAATTTTGTTATATACACTTTACCAAAATAAAAGAAACGTGAACGGATAGTGCACAAGCATTTGCCAAAGACTGTGAGTTTGAACAATCTGCTGTCCAACTGTGCAATTTAACAAGTTAAAAAAGAACCAGTCGTCCGTTTCTTTCATTCCTCTAGACAGCCTTCGGGTTTTGTCCCCAGATCAGAGCAGACGTTCGGACAGCTCTCCAGACTCCAACACCACTGTAGTCCCTGATAAAACCTGAGCTCTGACCTCCACTTCCAATGAGAAATGATTACAGGCAACCAGGGGCTCAATGTAAGGTTCTTCACTACCTGAAGAACTTCAAAGACATTTTTTCCAGACTCCAGAGTCACTAAGTCTCTCTGTCCCAGGAAAAAACTGCCTGGTCTCTCTTTGTGGTCACTGAAAATCCTGCGTAGATCAGGAAGCTCAAAGATAAACGTGTGGGTCACCTTTGATGACTGTAGGGTCGGTCCCGTGACCTGCAGCCAACTGCTCGCTGCCTGCTAGACAGATGCCACCCACTCATTCTTCATTGGCCCTGAAGTACTTTTCCTCTATTTCCACTCTTCTACAATAATGTGTGAACACATTTACAAAAACCACAAAACCTGCCGGAAAAAGAAATCAAGAATAAAGAAAAGAAAAGAACTCACCTGGGATTTGTTCATTTTCTGTTGTACTCGGAAGAGCATCAAAACCTGGGAAGGCGTACCTGTAAGAGGGCAGAGGAACAGGATAATGAGAGCCGGCGGGCCCTGCGGCATCTGGATTCTTGTACAAACTTCTGCACACAGGCTGGGTAACCTCTGATGGTGGAGAAGGAAGGTGACATCCGTTCCTCTGTGACTCCTGCGATGTCTCCTACTGCTTTAACTACGCCGCCCCCCCCCCCCAACACAGAAACGTTAAAAACGGAACTATTATTAAGCAAATTCTGGCACGTCAAAAAAATGAAATACAAGGTCTTCATTAAACCTGACGTTGCAGGGGAGAACAAATCCTAAAGATTGTTTTGTGAATCTGATTTACGAGATAACGTTCACCCCCTGGGTAGGAGAATCCTCAAAGCTTTAGAAAAAGGCACAGGTGCCTTGAATGCAAGTCTTCTAAAAACGTGTTTCTTCTAATTGGACTGATGCTTCTCAAAAGGATCTTTTAGGAGTAAACTTGCTTTGATGGGACTGTGAGGACAGCACCAAGCTTGGAGTCAGGGACACTGGCTTCTATTCCCTCTTGTTAATCCTAAATAAGCCGTTTCCTCTGTCAGGATCTTTCCCCCACTTCTGCCAAATGAGACAAAAATAGAAAGAAAGGAAAAATCCTGGCAAACCTTCCCTGAACTACTACTCTTGAGCCTGTAAGATCGGGACACGAGAGCGCACCTCCACAGGCCCGACGCGGCGAAAGCTGCCCAGCTTCTGGAAAGAATCGGTGGAGAACGAAGGGAGGCAAGACAGCGTTTGGGGTGCGGTTGAAAAGAAAAGCTGCCCGGCTGTAGAACTCCTAGCGTCCCGCCAACCAGGCGACACTTCTCCCCACGGTCTGTCCCTCGCCACCACCTGGCCCCAGCTGCCGGCAAAGTGACTCACAGCATCTGAATGCGGTGAAATCCCTGGAGCCCTGCCCCCCTTTGCTTCTTTTCCGCGTTTCTTCCGTCTTTCTCTTCTGAGACTCCGACGGGCTCTGATGCGTTCTTCCCGGCGGGATTCCTGCGCCTGAGGCCCGGTCCTTCCTGCCTCCGTGAAGCTGCTTTGTTCCAGGAGAGCCTAGGGGACAGACACCCGCTGGCTGGCACCTTCACCAGGGGCCCCGGACCCGCCTCCCCGAGAACACACAGAGCCTGTCAGGGAGCGCAAAGCAGGGGGCTGAGGACAAAGGCAGGCGCGCCGCCGCGAAGCGCCCTCAGCCCCCGGACAGCGCAGATTTGGGGAGCACCCCCGGCCCCCAGCGGGCAGGACCCCCGCGGCTCCCCGGGGACCCATATTCCACGGACCCAGGGAGACACGAAAGGAGCCCCGGGATGCACACCGCCGCGGGGCGCGCGTGTGTGTGTGTGACCACAATACATTTGGGTCCGACGGGTGCACGGCGGGCAGCGCGCGACACCCGGTCCCCGTCCTACGTCCGGGAAGCGGTCGAGCCGCCTCGGCGCCTACGAGGACGGAGACCCCGCAGCGAGCGCGGCTTCCCCCCAAAATCGCCGCACTTCCTGCGCGTTCGCTCGGGGCCCTCCAGAGGCGCCCCCATTCGGTGTCGACTCGGCCCCCGCCGGGGTGGCGGGGGAGGAGGGGCGGCGTGAGCGGGCCCCGAGCGAACCCGAAGCCTCCCTCCCCACGCCCCACGCCGCAGCCTCAGGCCGTCCGCGCGGACCACGGTCCGGACCTCCCGGACCCAGCGCCCGCCTTCGCGCCGCCGCACCCGAGTCGGACCCGGGACCGCCGGCACGCTCCGCTGAGGAGAAAAGCGGCGCGCCTGCGCACTAAGCACGACGCCGGCCCGGCCACGCGCACCGCCCACACCGCGGGAGACTCCGCCCATGTGTGGGGGCGTGGCCTGCGCGAGCCCGCCCCTTTCCCCGCCCCCAACACCTGGACTCCCTCCCCACCCCGCTCCTACGTCACCCTGACTCCCGCTCTGCCCCTCCCCCACGTCACCCAACTCCCACCCCATCCTTTCCTTCCCCCACATCGCCCCACTCCCATTTCGCCCCCACGTCACCCCCAGTTCCCCATGTTTCCCCCCCCCGAACCCCAGCTCCGCGACCTCTCCTGCCAGGAGGTGAGGGGCCTCAAAGCCGCCAAACAAGGGAGAGATTCGTGAATACAGATGAAAATTTTAACGAAATTAGTCCTTGCAATCAATTGCCCAGCCAAGCAATTGGATAATAATGAAATAACCTCCAATGATGTATATATATGAATCTTGTTCAATTTAGTTGCACTAGAAAAATAATGGAAGCAATATAAATTTAGATAATTTAAGTGTCTAATCAATGAATATGAAAAATACATTGGGGAAGGTAGTAGCCATTCAAAACTATAATGTAAGGTAAATAACTCACGTGTAACAATGTTCGTGATCCATTTTGGAATCAAAATATACTTGAAGATACAGGGCGCCTGGGTGGCTCAGTGGGTTGAGTGTTCGACTTTTGATTTCAGCTCAGGTCAGGATCCCAGGGTCGTGGGATCTGCACTGAGTGTGAAGCCTGCTTGAGATTCTCTCTCTCTCCCTCTACCCCTCTGCCCCTCTCCCCTGTGCACGTACATTCTCTCTCTGATAGATACATGGATAGATGGATTCCAAGATAGAAGATAGGGTCCTTTTTTTATATGCCTATGTGTTGTGAAGAATATAAACAAATATGTGGGTTTTTTTTTAAAATGTTTATTTACTTTTGAGACAGAGCAAGATAGTGCAGGGGAGGGGCAGAGAGAGCGAGAAGGACAGAGGATCTGAAGCAGGCTCTGTGCTGACAGCAGAGAGCCCGATGTAGGGCTTGAACTCACAAACCAGGAGACCATCACCTGGGCCAAAGTCAGCTGCTTAACCAACTGAGCCACCCAGGTGCCCCTGTGTTTTTTTAAATAAACAAAGACGAACCCACAAACAGTATAGAACAGTGTAGACATTCTGGACATGGTTCATTCACAGGAGTCTAAGAATGGAATTAACATCTGAATATTAATTTAAGGGACACTACCCTGAAATGCTGGCAAAGCATGTCAGCTTTACCATTCTACAATTCCTGTAAACGTTCAATTTACAATTTAACAAATCTGTATTATTTTAAAATTTGGGCTTACTATGAGATTATTAGTACTTGATTACCATTACCTCAAATCTGCACGATTAAAAGACCTATAGGAATATGACAGTACTCTACTATGTGTCCTCTATATATGTATATAAAGTCATAGGGAAGGTCAGGATGTCTGCACAATTAATTGATAACAGTGATGTCTCTGGAGGAGTGGACCTAAGATCCACTATATATGACTTCAGATTTCTCTACATTTTTCTCCCCCCACAAGGAAAAGATAATTACTTATCTGTGGGATTGTAAGGCACGAGGCAGCACTGCACAGTAGCCCTGCCCAAAAAGGGGGTTGGCTCACATTTGCAAAGATGACGTCAAGCAGGGACAGCCTGGTCCTAGCTGTGGATAACTTTGATCGAGATCCTTCAAATGCCCAGACTTCAGTGCTTCCACCCATAAAGAGCAATGGGATGGGTCATGCAGTGAGTTTCCAGCTATGAGATTTCACAAGCCAATGATTTGACCATTCCAGCTGTGCATAAGTCCCCAAACTCTTGGAAATCTGGGATCTGCAATTTCCTAACACAATGAGGTAAAAGAAAGACACCACCTTGCTGTTTAGGAATAGAGTTGGCTATATGACATCGTGTTGGTGGGACTATGACTGCAGATAAAAACATGGTTGTGTGTATTTGCACGAATGTGTTCTAAGAGTGTGTCTGAGAAGCAGTTATGCAGAGGGATGGAGCTAGGTCTACAAAATCTCAGTGCCTGGGCCCAAACCGCGATTCTCCAGCCTACCAGACCTTGAGACCTTAGGGTGGCTCTCTGTGCCTCACTTTCCTCACCTGTAAAATGGGGATGATCATTCTTACCAGAGGCTTGTAAGGACCAAGGGAGTTGATTCAGCAGTGGCTGGCAGAGCTCTCACCCAATAAGCCAGTGATCAGGGTACATGCACAGGGTGCTGTTTCTAGGCATTGGTAGCTTTTAGGTGTTTCTAAGGAATCCATCTGAATGTATACTGTCATCTTGTGTGAGTGTAGTTACATGCACCGTGGTGGTGGGGGGGCACCCCAGTTTCTTTGAAATAAGGAAGGTTATAGACAAACCAAAGAGTAAGAAAATAATAACTTTATTATGTTATGTGTGTGTTCCTCCCAAATTCACATGTTGAAAACCCAATCCCAATGATGGCATTTGGAGGTGGGGCCTTTGAGAGGTAATTAGGTTGTGAGGGCGGAGCCCTCATGAATGGGATTGGTGCCCTTATAAGAAGAGATCAGAGGGGCGCCTGGGTGGCTCAGTGGGTTGAGCGGCCGACTTCGGCTCAGGTCATGAGCTCGCGGTCCGCGAGTTCGAGCCCCGCGTCGGGCTCTGTGCTGACCACTCAGAGCCTGGAGCCTGTTTCAGATTCTGTGTCTCCCTCTCTCTGACCCTCCCCCGTTCATGCTCTGTCTCAAAAATAAATAAACGTTAAAAAAAATTTAAAAGAAGAGATCAGAGAGCTAGTTGTGACAATAGCAGAAGTCAGTTTGCAACCCAAAAGAGGGCTCTCACCAGAATCCAAGCGTGCTGGCACATGTCAGGCTTCCAGCCTCCAGAACTGTGGGAAATAAACGTTTGATGTTTAAGCCATCCAGTCTACAGTAATTTGTTACAACAGCCTGAACTAACGCAGACCCCGTGATACTTCGCACTCTCTCCATCCAGGTTCTGCAGCAACCTGTCAGGCTATGTGTTCCAGATGGCACAGGTTCAAGAAGGCAGAGCCTCCTGACCGGTCTGCCTGGTGTCTGCTGTTCCCCGCTCCCCACACACATCACAGGTCTTATGAAGAACAGAAATGGACACCTGTCATGTGCCGCTATGCAGAATCTAGGGCCAGTCATTTGTCACTGAATCAAAGTCTAAGACATTGTACCAAGCTCTCCCCACCTGTAACTCAACACCAACCCTACCACGTAGCTATGCAGCCCTCTACATGTGGAAAAACTGAAATTTTTCGAGGTTAAGTCACCTGTAGAGGTCATAAAATCAGTACATGTTGGAGTTGAGATCTGAACCACAACCATTTTCTCAGACTTAGCTCTTAACCATAAGGCCAGATTAACACCACTCACAAAAGTATTTGTTCCCCCGTGCTGCCACCAAACCTTATGGGAGAGCCATCCAAGAGGCCATGAGGAAAGGCAGCCATCCAGAATGGACACGCCAACTGAGTCAGGCAAGGAAACAGCCCATCAGTGGTGACGTCTTCTTTCTTCCCTCCTCTTCCTCCTAAGCCATGAGAACAGAAACTGTTAGAGCCAGTTGCATTTGCATCCCTCGCCCTCTCTCATCTTCAAGGAGGAGAGGAAAATGCGGGCACTCCAGGAGGAAATCCACTGGGATCACTCCCAGGGACCCCTCTCTCCCTCCATCCTGATAAAGCTGTTTTTCCACATTCATGGAATAAGCTGGGTCTCGGCCCAAAGGTTCGGTAATTGTGAGGGGCCCTTCCCAGGGGAGTCCTGAGGACCCTATAAAGGGCAGAAATTCAGAACCAGAAGAAAAGCATCCACCCCACCCCACACACCCCCAGGGGCTGCATCGTGAGCACAAAGAGGAAGGAAACAGGAGGGCAGCCGGGTGAAGGCGGGAACAATGTCACTGACTTAGCCCATCCCAAGGGAGCATCATGAGACGCAGAAAGCGAGTTTCAGCCAATCGCGAGAGAGTAGGGAGCGTGGAAAGCCAGCTTTAGCCAATCCTGAGGGAGCAGCCCCCTGTGCCAGCCAATCCCCGAAGCACCAGTGGGGCGTAGCGGGTAAAAGCTTCAACCAATTAGAGAACGTCATTCGTCCCTCCAAGTCCCTATGAGAAAACCGTATTAGTCCGCGGGAAGTTTTCTTTGGGGTTGCAGAAATTTGGTTTATGGAGCTCGGCTTAGGAAATGTAAGTTCTCGGAGTTGGCCGCGCGCATTCGCGGTCCGTGGTGTCCAGGGGTCCGCGAGCCTCGGTCGCCTGGGCAGTGTCGCAGGTCGCGCTGGTGGAGGGACGCCGTCTGCGCAGGCGGGGCGCTCCGGGCCTCGGTCACGAGTCCAGAAGTGCCGGCTCCAAAGAAATGCCTCCGGAGAACAACTCTATTTGGACGGACGGAGGGAAGATGGCGGCGTAGGAGGACGCTGGGCTCACCGCGCGTCCTGCTGATCACTTAGATTCCACCTACACCTGCCTAAATAACCCAGAAAACCGCCAGAGGATTAGCAGAACGGAGTCGCCGGAGCCAAGCGCAGACGAGAGGCCCACGGAAGAGGGTAGGAAGGGCGGCGAGGCGGTGCGCGCTCCACGGACTGGCGGGAGGGAGCCGGGGCGGAGGGGCGGCTCGCCGGCCAAGCAGAGCCCCCGAGTCTGGCGGTCAAAAGCGGAGGGGCCTGACGGACTGTGTTCCGACAGCAAGCGCGACTTAGCGTCTGGGAGGTCATAAGTTAACAGCTCTGCTCGGAAAGCGGGAAGGCTGGAGGACAAAGGGAGGGAGAGCTGCTGAGCCCCCGGACGACAGAGCTCAGTTTGGTGGGGAACAAAGGCGCTCGCCAGCGCCATCTCCCCCGCCCATCCCCCAGCCAAAATCCCAAAGAGAACCAGTTCCTGCCAGGGAACTTCCTCGCTCCGCGCAAACACCCAACTCTGTGCTTCTGCGGAGCCAAACCGCCAGCAGTGGATCTGACTCCCTCCCGCTGCCACAGGGCCCCTCCTGAAGTGGATCACCTAAGGAGAAGCGAGCTAAGCCTGCCCCTCCTGCCCCCGTGCACCTTGCCTACCCACCCCAGCTAATACGCCAGATCCCCAGCACCACAAGCCTGGCAGTGTGCAAGTAGCCCAGACGGGCCACGCCACCCCACAGTGAATCCTGCCCCTAGGAGAGGGGAAGAGAAGGCACACACCAGTCTGACTGTGGCCCCAGCGGTGGGCTGGGGGCAGACATCAGGTCGGAGTGCGGCCCCGCCCACCAACTCCAGTTATACACCACAGCACAGGGGAAGTGCCCTGCAGGTCCTCACCACGCCAGGGACTATCCAAAATGACCAAGCGGAAGAATTCCCCTCAGAAGAATCTCCAGGAAATAACAACGGCTAATGAGCTGATCAAAAAGGATTTAAATAATATAACAGAAAGTGAATTTAGAATAATAGTCATAAAATTAATCGCCGGGCTTGAAAACAGTATACAGGACAGCAGAGAATCCCTTGCTACAGAGATCAAGGGACTAAGGAACAGTCACGAGGAGCTGAAAAACGCTTTAAATGAAATGCAAAACAAAATGGAAACCACCACAGCTCGGATTGAAGAGGCAGAGGAGAGAATAGGTGAACTAGAAGATAAAGTTATGGAAAAAGAGGAAGCTGAGAGAAAGACAGATAAAAAAATCCAGCAGTATGAGGGGAAAATTAGAGAACTAAGTGATACACTAAAAAGAAATAATATACGCATAATTGGTATCCCAGAGGAGGAAGAGAGAGGGAAAGGTGCTGAAGGGGTACTTGAAGAAATAATAGCTGAGAACTTCCCTGAACTGGGGAAGGAAAAAGGCATTGAAATCCAAGAGGCACAGAGAACTCCCTTCAGACGGAACTTGAATCGATCTTCTGCACGACATATCATAGTGAAACTGGCAAAATACAAGGATAAAGAGAAAATTCTGAAAGCAGCAAGGGGTAAACGTGCCCTCACATATAAAGGGAGACCTATAAGACTCGTGACTGATCTCTCTTTTGAAACTTGGCAGGCCAGAAAGAATTGGCACGAGATTTTCAGTGTGCTAGACAGAAAAAATATGCAGCCGAGAATCCTTTATCCAGCAAGTCTGTCATTTAGAATAGAAGGAGAGATAAAGGTCTTCCCAAACAAACAAAAACTGAAGGAATTCGTCACCACTAAACCAGCCCTACAAGAGATCCTAAGGGGGATCCTGTGAGACAAAGTACCAGAGACACCGCTACAAGCATGAAACCTACAGACATCACAATGACTCTAAACCCATATCTTTCTATAATAACACTGAATGTAAATGTGCCAACCGAAAGACATAGGGTATCAGAATGGATAAAAAAACAAGACCCATCTATTTGCTGTCTACAAGAGACTCATTTTAGACCTGAGGACACCTTTAGATTGAGAGTGAGGGGATGGAGAACTATTTATCATGCTACTGGAAGCCAAAAGAAAGCTGGAGTAGCCATACTTATATCAGACAAACTAGACTTTAAATTAAAGGCTGTAACAAGAGATGAAGAAGGTCATTATATAATAGTTACAGGGTCTATCCATCAGGAAGAGCTAACAATTATAAATGTCTATGTGCCGAATACCGGAGCCCCCAAATATATAAAACAACTACTCATAAACATAAGCAACCTTATTGATAAGAATGTGGTAATTGCAGGGGACTTTAACACCCCACTTACAGAAATGGATAGATCATCTAGACACACGATCAATAAAGTAACAAGGGCCCTGAATGATACACTGGATCAGATGGACTTGACAGATACATTTAGAACTCTGCATCCCAAAGCAACAGAATATACTTTCTTCTCGAGTGCACATGGAACATTCTCCAAGATAGATCATATACTGGGTCACAAAACAGCCCTCCATAAGTTTACCAGAATTGAAATTATACCATGCATACTTTCAGACCACAATGCTATGAAGCTTGAAATCAACCACAGAAAAAAGCCTGGAAAACCTCCAAAAGCATGGAGGTTAAGGAAATGTAAGTTCTCAATTATTAATGTGAAACAGTAATATCATCTCCACCAGAAGGACGCCTGGTTCTTTCTCATACACACACCTGGGAACTCTCCCAGGATTCTCCAAAAGATCTAAACCATCACAAAATAAGAATTTTAGAGAATTTAGAAAATTATCATGCAAGCATCAGTAGTCAACACCTGAAATTAGAATTGGTTTGGCCATCAAGTGGATTTTTTGACTACTTGCATTTTTTAAGGTAAACATTTCTTTTTTTAGAATTTTTTAAATATCCAGGAAAACTAACAAAATTTACTTTTAATTGCAAGGCATTTGATTCCTGTACTGTTTTCCTACCCCACGTAGGAGGTAACATTTCCTGCTTATAGGAAATAAATAGCTTTCTTGTAACTCTCTTCTGAGCCATTGTGTTTGTTACAACCGCAAGAAACGATGCTTCGCGAGAACTTACGACTAAAGGGTCAGCAGCTGTTTTAAGGGTTTCCACTTATCTGATTCTCAGCACAAAAGCCAGGAGGTAGCTCTGGTGTTGAGATAACAGAGGCACAGTTTTATTGGGGTAATAAGCGACGTAGAGTGAATTGAACATGTATGAAGTTTACAATTGGATAAGTTTTGGTGTGTGAATATACCCGTAACTCCATCACCACAATCAAGATAATTAACATATTGTGCCCCCCAAAGTTTTCGCATGCTCCTTTATAATCCCTGTCTCCCACTTCTCCCTGCCACCCCCCCCACCCCCACCCCGCAACTTCCAGGCAATTACTGATATGCTTTCTGTCACTGTAGACGAGTTTGCATGTTCTAGAATTTTAGACTTTTATATAAAGCGAATTTCGTTCCTTTTTGCATGGCTTCTTAGGCCAACATAACTATTTTGAGAACCATCACTGTTGTTGACTGCATCAATACTCTATTCCTTTTTATTGCCAAGGGGTCCATTGCATGAACAAACCATTATTTGTTTACCCATTCACCTATTACTGGACATTTAGGTAGGTTCACTCCTCTTAGGTAAATACCTAGGAGTTGAATAGCTGAGTCTAGGGTAGATATATATGTAACATTTTAAGAAACTTCCAAACTGGATGACTATTTTCCATTCCCACCATCAGTAAATGGGAGTTTCAGTAGTTTCCTGTGCTTGCCAACACTTGGTATGGTTTAGATATTTACAGTCATTTAAAATAGGTGTGTATTGTGTAGTAGTATCCTATCATGGCTTTAATTTGTATTTTCTTAAGATTGATGACTGAGTTTCTTTTCTTGTGCTCAATTCCCACTCATATATCTACTTTAGTGATGTGTCCAAATATTTTGCCCATTCAGAAACACAAACAAACAAACAAAACAAAAAAAAAAACAACGGGTTCTTTGTTTTCTTACTATTGAACTTTCAGAGTTTTTCATGTATTTCTGGATACAACCCCTTTATCAGGTATGTGATTTGTATTATTTTCTTTCAGTCTTTTCATTGTCTTTACAATGTCTTTTGAAATTCTTGATTTTAATAAAGTCTATTTATAGGGGTTTCTTTTCTTTTATGGTTCTTGGTGTATCTCAAAAAATTCTTTGCCTAATGAAACATTTCTAAAATTTCCCCTGTGTTTTCTCAAAAGCTTCATGGTTTTACATTTGGGTCTGTTATCTCCTTTGAGCTACTTCTGGTATGTTGAGAGAGGTGTGGATCAAAATACAGTTTTAGTCCAGTAGTCAAATAGGAATTTGGAAGAAGAAAATAGACTGATAGAAAGGCAATATTAGAAATTGCTGTCTTAGAATTTCCAGACTTAGGAAATATGTTCATACACCAATTCACAAAATAGGTTCTGAGCAGGATAAACTTAAAAGTTCCCACTTTCCCATTAAGTTGCTATCTTTTTTTTTTTTTTTTTTTTGTAGGAGTTCATCAAGTATTTTAGATGGTAGTCCCTCGTCAATTTTAGACATTTCAAATATTTCCCTCCTCTGATATCTATTTATTTATCTCTGGAGTCCTGCATAGTGCAAAATTTATAAATTTTGAAGTGATCAAATTCATCAATTATTTGCCTCATGGCTATGATATTGGAGCTTTGTTGAGTCCTTTCCTACCCTGAGGTCCCAAAGATTTCACCTAAATTTCCTTCTGCTAATATTGTGGTTTTACCTTTGTCTTTAGGTCTTCAATGCATCAGGTATCCACCTCTTTATCTGATGTGATCCAGTATTATCCAGTATTATCACCCAGCTTCTCTAACCTCATCTACCAAACAATTTGTGCTTTCTTGTCATTGGTAGGGTAAGTGAACCTCTCTTTACTCTTCTTCTTCCACAGAAATTTATCAAGGCCCTCAAAAAGCCCAACTGAAATTTTTATTGAAATTGCATTATTTATGGATTAATTTGGAGGAGAAAATCTTTGTAGTATTAAGTCATCCCCTCCCAAAGCATGATACAACCATGTATTTAAATTGCTGGTAGAGAAACACCGTTGATATTTGTAGGTTGATCTTATATGAACTTTTCTATAAGTTCTAGTCTGTGAGCAATGGATTCTGATGTTTTTCTAGGTATATGGTCATGTTATCTGAGAATTAGAACATTTTTAATTTATCCCATTGTAATTCTTACACCCCCTCTTTCCTTGCATGGAAACTGCAGTATTATGTTACATGGTAGGAGGATAGTGGGCACATATGTTTCTAATTTTAAAAGAAATCTGTCTAATGTTTTTTCCATTAAGTATAATGTTTGTATAGATTTTTGCTATATAACCCTTACAAGGTTAAGACAGCCCCCTTGTGATTCTAGTTGAACTTTAATGTTCTTTCTGTATCAATTGCAATATATAAATTTGATGAATACTGTACACAGTTTAATTATATATGACTGTAATACATAATATTTACTCATAGGGGTATATTATGTATAGTGATATATACAATTTAAACACAGTTATGTATGCACAGAATTTGATGACTAATAGATACAGCTTTAAAACATTCAAAAATATTGTTTTTGAGACATAAATATGCAGCATAACTCTAACGCATGGGAGCAGTGAACATCAAATTAATGACAGTCACTTCCACGGGGGGAAGAAAGAGAATGAAAGTAGACAGGAATACATAGATGAGCTCTACTGCACCTGTAACATTTATTTCTAACAAAATGAAAATTCTTGAAGCGATAAAGAAAAACACCAAGTCTGGATATGGATGAAAGATTCATGATTGTTCATTTTATAGTATAATCTCTGCGCGGGTTCTTTGAAAATTTTTAGTTAAGACAAGGGCATTCTGTTTTACCCTTCGGGTTGCCAAAGATCAAGAGGTTTGATTAACACATACTGTTGACGATTGTGTTGGGAAAAAGGGGCCCGTGTTGTTGACCAGAGGTCCAATGTTATAAGGACTTCTGCAAAACTCAAAATCAATGTACCCTTTGACAGAGAAATTCCATTCTAGGAATTTATCATACTAATCATACTAGCAGGCGTGTGCAAAGGGTATATATGCCTTCCTGCATTGGTTGTAGTAGCAAAAAAGAGGGAGCATCTAAAATGTCCATTCAGGGGGAGCTGAGTGAATAAATGTAACATTCATACAATGCAACTATGTGGCATTAAAATGAAGAGGTAGATCTCCTTGTACTGATTAGAAAGTGACTTCAGGATACAAGGTTAAGAGGGTAAAAGCATCCTGTTTGTTATTCCAGCATTTGTTTAAAAAGAAGGTAGGGATATATATTCATTTGAATATGTATATAGTTTCTCTGGGACACAAGAGATTAGTAACAGCAGGTGCCTTTCACGAAGGGAACAGCAAGTGGGTGTGACTCCTAGTAGGTGTGAGAAAAAGAATCAACCTTTCCCCCTCCCCCCCTCTAATCTAAAGCCTTGTGATATGTTTGAATTTGTATAATATGTATTAAGTTTTCAAACAGATAAAAGCATTTGTATCAACGGTATTTTAGTATCCTCTTCACCCTTTTGTTTTGCCTTTTCTCAGCAGCTGTTTCCAAAAAGGCAGTCTGTAGTTGCTTCTTTGGGGCTGAGGAGGTACCAGGCTTTGGAAGATAAGGGGGGCAGAGGGGCTCCCCAACTCAATAGCGAATCATCACTAGCTAAGGACCACTCCAGACCTGGTGTCTTTATGTCTAGATGTCGCCTTTCCCCCGCTTCGCTTTCCCCCAGGCACGTTTATTGCACGAATTCTTTTTACAGGCACTGTGCTAGTCAGAGGAAGAGAACAAAATAAGCTGTCCCCACCTTGTTGGATGGTACTGGCCCACGGGGGAGACCGTCATTAAACCAGGAACACAAGTCATCCTGTAATTTGTGCGAAGAACCTTGAAAGTGAGAACTGGGCGTTGCCTTAAGAGGGTGGAACAGGGAAATCTACATTAGGTAAGGGGAGCAGAAGACCTGTCTGACAAGCAGATGGTTATGCTGGAGCTTTGCCATTTTAGGACTCTTTCCGGTACAAGTGCAGAAATCCAATCCCAGAGAGCTTAAGCCAAAAACGGAAAACTGCTGTGTATAAGTAACTGAAGAGCCTTGGATGGGGCTCAGGGCAGAGAGCATCAGGAGTGACTGTGGAGACACAAAAATGTTTGGGAACTAGACAGAGGTGCTGGTTGTACAACACTGGAAATGTACTAAGTGCCACTGATCTGTACACTTCAAAATGGTTACTTTTATGTGACATACATTTCACCTCAATTAAAAAAAAAAAAAAGTGCCTGTGATTCTATGGCGAGGATCCCAGATCATTAGGAATGGCCTCTGTGGGTGACGTAGTTAGTAACATCCAGCGGGAGAAGGACAGATGTGTTCTGACCCCGTTCACCAAAGTTCCTTAATGCTCCGATGGCACTCTAAGTCAGATACGGGAATGATGCACCCGCAGTCTCCTGACATGACCCGCAAAAACCGTCCAGAACCATCTAGTTACCACCTTCTGTGTATGGAAGTCACGGTGTTTGCTGATCTTTGGTGGGTAGCTTCATCTGTGATCTGTGCCTGGCTGACACATTACAACCTTGGGACCAGGCGGTGACAACCCACAAATCTTGGTGTGTGCAAGTAGCTTCCTGTGGGGTTCCCTGTTGATGGCAGGGGTTACAGGGGTTAAGGATATGGTGAGTGGGCATGGGTACCCGTTCTCATTTCCTTCTAAGTGTGCCTGCTGGGGCTGGAACGCTGACTACTGCATTTCCCAGGCTTCCTTGCTTCTAGGGTTCTGGAATCAAATTAGGCCCTCCAGTTAGATGCACTTGGGTAAGATTTGGCAGACGGAGGAGAAGAGGGCACATCTTCCTGATGCTTTGCATATTGTGCCAGCAAAAGCACTGTGTGTCTCTTTTGTTTGTTTGGTTTTGTTTTTTGTTTTTTTGGGTTTTTTTTGTAGGCCGTCCAATGCCCAGCACCAGATCCATAAATGAGCGTAACACTTGGAAATAGAGGCACCTGGGTGGCTCTGTCGGTTAAGCTTCCAACTCTTGATTTCGGCTCGGGTCGTGATCTCAGTTTGTGGGATCCAGCCCCATGTTGGGCTACTGTGCTGACAGCTCAGAGTCTGCTTGGCATCCTCTCTCTCCTCTCTCTGCTCCTCCCCAGCTTATGCTCTCTCTGTCTCTCAAAATAAATAAACATTAAAAAAAAGTGGAAGTAAAGCAAATTCACATTTTTGTCACCTGTCCTTCATGTTGCCATCTCTACCTGGAAAGAACCTAAAGGGGACAGGACACGAGGATCAGCATCTTGGCACAGTGATTCAGGAAGGCATGGCTGCTGCTAGGACTGTTGTCACCTGACTAAGTGGGTGATACCTGGCCCAGACCTTCTAAGAATGGGCTGACCATTTGGAAAGGAAGTCCTTGAATGAACACCACGGCCGGGCCTGTGTGCATTGGCTATTGTAAAGGGCTAGGTTTGGGATGGGAGCTAGGGACAGATGGCAAGATGAGATGGAGATAAAGCCCAGAGTGCCGCGAGCCAGGATCCAAGAAAAGAGCTTCCCCAGGATTTGCACGAGAGAGACCAGACAA
The DNA here is from genome assembly GCF_018350155.1 of Leopardus geoffroyi. NCBI lineage: Eukaryota > Metazoa > Chordata > Mammalia > Carnivora > Felidae > Leopardus > Leopardus geoffroyi. The sequence continues at coordinate 4,547,607 of NC_059340.1, forward strand.
TGGAGAATTAAGAAAAGCCTGGAAAGGCAGGATGCCTGCCAAGACGGGAGCCCATCCCTGTGTTCTCATTTGCATCCACCCTGGTAGTGAGTAGAAAAGAGCCACAGCTCACCTGGTCAAGGGGAGGGATCCTGGCCAAAGACGTCCTGGTGTATCAGTTACTGCAGGGGCACAGCGGATGTTACCCATCGTTTTTGGACTCTCCGGGAAGGAATCCTTTGTGTGGGTCTCAGTAGGAGGCAGTGCCTATGTCCCACTATAGATGCCAAGGGGGCCAGGGATTCTCAACCTCCTGGCAGCTGGTAAATGCCCCTGACCCAAGCTCAGCCAATCACATGCTTCCTCCCACCTGGAACTTTGAATCTTCAGGGAATAATGTGAATACAGAGGGTCTACTGAGAAATTACTCTGGCAGCTGCAGCTGCTGGTCATCCCAACTGGAAAGTTCCTGGGGCAGAACCTTGGCTATGTCTCCACTGCCGAGCCCACCTTGATCTTGCTCTTGGAGACCCCAGGTACTTGCTGCTTTTCTGCTCAGCCATTCTCAGCATGTGGCTGCCACCCTCAAAGTGACTTCACTGTCTCAAGATGACAGCTGAGCTCTACCCATCGCATCGGCATTTCAGGTACAAGAAAAGGAGAATCAAAGGGCAAAAAGGTACGCCTTCCAGCCGAGTCAGGCCCTTTTAAAGAACTTTCCTGGAAGCCCCACGTAATTATCTTTTCCTTACCTTTTAACTGGCCACTTCTGTATACAAAGGAGGCTGGGAAGTGTCATTGGGGCATGTTGGCTCGCCCAGCAGTGTAGAGGTTCTTTTAGAGCAAAGGAAGGAAAGAATGGATACAGAGTGGACAACGAGGGAGGATAAAGGGAATAAAGTTAAGGGGAAGTAATAAAAGTGTTATCGATCTGGGTGAGACAGCACAGCAAATTTGCATTCACCACACTCCTTGTTTTGGTCACCTAACGGTGAAAGATAAAATTTGTCAACAGGTAATGAAAAAGACAGAGCCAGGCTCAGAAAGCGGGGCAGACATCTCTTTGAACCAAAAAATTAGCAGAAACAGTGTGCGTGGTGAGAGAAAAGGCCTCATGGACTCACGGGTTTGGGAGTGAGCAGGAGGCATTGGAGGCTCAGCTCTGGGGGAAAGCCCTTATGAGAAAGGGACCCCAGGCAGGTTCACTGGGTGAAACAGAGCTGGGAACCAGGGCTGCCCACCTGCTGCTGGGGACTGTGGGTTACAGGGAGCTGAGGGCCTAGGGAGGTGGGCGAAGAGGACTGAGAGCCAGCTTCCTGACCGGGAGTCCAGCCCAGCTGCGTGTGCCTCCTTTCCTGGGTCTGCGGCATGCCTGGTATCATCATGGAGCAGTAGCTCAGGGCACTGTTGGCACATTTCTTGGTTACCATGGAGGTAACCAACAAATGGTAGACTCCTGGACAAGGAGAGAGAGAGAGAGAGAGACTGGAACTCAAACACTGGTCAAAGAAACCAACAAATAAAAACCCTCCTCCTCAAGGTGAGACTGCCTGCAAAGTAAGTTACCAAAATATGAAGAAATCTAATGCCAAGAAAAAGTAGACAAATTTATCAATCAAAGCATGACACAAATTAAGCTTATGGAACAATATGACAAGAACCTAAATATGTATGTCCGGGGTGGTCGGGTATAAATAAAGACATAACTTCAAAACTGAAAAACAAATTACAAAGCAAAAATTGCACGGAGCCTCACAGTGGCCTCTGCGGCTGCCAGTTATGGGAAGGTGTGGCATCAGCATTCAGCGTGTGTCTCCAGGTGGAAACAAGACCCTGGTTCCTCCCCGCCGCAAATCTTGCCTGAAGCGTTCACTTCATGGCCTGTGATGCTCCATGCTGGCTTTTCCAGCCCAGGACCCTTCTTCCCTTCTGGCCTGATTTTCATCCACAGCTGTGCCCTTCCATGTGCAACTTCTCAGGCATATTTCCGACTCTGCTGGTCTCCCCCATTTCACAGAGACCTACTTCCTGAAGCCGTCCATCCTCATGCTCAAATTGGACCGATGCATAGCTGTTGTCCCTGACAGCTCCTTCTCCTGGACTGGCTCCACTATTTCCTGCATCCCAAACCTTCCTCTTTCTTGGTTGACTCTTTCATTCTGTGACACGCCTCCTAAGAGTGGTCAGAAGATGGTCGATTTTCTGAATTCTCGCATATCTAAAAATATCATTTGTCCTCATCACTAGAATACCATGGCTGGATATAGAATTCTAAGCTGGAATTTTTTTTTTTTTTTTTCCTTAGAGGAAAAAAATCAGCCTAGTAGCATTGAGCACCCCAGCACCAAATTGTGGTCCCTAAATATCATTTCGCACTAAGGGAATCCTGGCTCCTTGGAGAATTGGTTGATTACAGGGTTGGGATAGGAAAATTGGAAGGCAAACCTGAGATATCTTGTCATTCCAGAAAACAGGGAGGCTGTGAACTTGGGGCGAGTGGGGATATTTTATAGCCACAGGCCCAGAAATACCTTAGCAAAGGCCATGAGTTGTTTCTTTTAATAACCTATTCACATGTTTAAAAGAAATAGAAAAATGCAAGCCACTCACCTCTGTAAAACTTAGAACAAAGATGAAAAGGATTGTGGATGCCCCGTGTTGGCGAGGCCATGGACCAGCAGCACTTTGTCACTGCACTGGGAGAAGAATATACCATGGGGCTGCTTAGCCTTTCTTGGTGGCAATTTAGCTATATCCAGAATTTTAAACATACATGCCTTTTGACCTAGCAACATCACCTCTAGTACTTTTTCTCAAACAGACAATGGAACATCTACAGAACTGCACAGAAATATGTACGAGAACCTACACTGCAGCATTGTTTGTAATCAGGAGAAGCTGGAAACAACCAAATACCCATTGTTGGAGATATAGGTACATAAACTATGGTACACCCATTAAGTGAAATGTTATGATGGAGCAGTTCAAATGAGTGAGGTAGGTCTGTCCAGTAGGAAAGAAATGTCCTGGTACATTGTTAAATGAAAAGAGAAAGTTGCAAGGGGCACATAAAGCAATCCCCAGCTGTGAAACATCTCTGTGTACGTGGAAGAAATGTGCCCCCACGCCCTGCTGCATCAACTGTGGTGCCTGATGGCTGGATGCAGTGTGACGCTTTAGGAGATGAGAAGTATGCACACAACACACTTTTCTACTGTTGGAGTTTTGACAACTAGCATGTGCTTTATCGTCAGGAAAAAAATTAAATAATGGACAAGGATCATAAAGCTTTATTTAATAAATATAACCAAAAATCTCAAAATACTTTATTCCATATGTAGCCAATTAGAGAAAGAAAAAAAGTTAGAAGGAAGTGTCTGAAGAGATCAAGTGTAAGGGTCAGGAGACAGGGAGGAGGTTGGGGAAATACAAGCAGTAGACAAACAGGAAAATGACAAAGGTGGGTGGAGGCCAGAGGGATGCTCAGAGCCTCAAAACTCTCAGAGTACCTCCTTTCATGGGTCACATCTCACGGGGGCTTCCACTCCTTGGCAATGATCGAAGCTGATAAACTGATACTTGGGGAATTGATTAGGGACTCCAGAAATTCATAAGTCCTCTCAACACCAGAAGGGCTTTTTTTTTTTTTCTATGACCATCAGGATTGCCCCCCCCCCCCATCCCCCAAATAAAAAAGAATTTGGCTGGACGTCTGTAAGCCCTATCAGGGAATAATTTACTCTTTCTGAATAGACTTCAAGATCCTCAAGGCTATCAATTTTTAACTAGGTCTTAACCTCCATTTGCCTCTCAAAGCCTGTCTTTTTTTTTTTTTAACTGAAATATTGGGCTCGGTTCTGATGCTTCGAAATCACATTTGAAAGAGAATTTACTTCGTAGTTTGTATTTTCCAAATGCTTGGGGAAAGGGTGGGAGGTCAGATCTGGTTGGGGGGGGGGGGACATCATGTGGTGAGCAGATAGTAAATCAGCTCAAAGGAAGGTGTTTGGGGTCCTGGGATGTGCGCTTCTCCCCGGCACAGAGCAGGTAAGCCCGGATAAGCCCACGAAGCGCTGGGGCCTCTGAGGAAATGTCTGGGACTCGGCAGGTGTCTGAACCCCCAGGAAGGGGACCTGGCCCCTCTCCTTTGACCACGGGAAAGCTGGAGCAAACAATCCCAAACACAGTAAGGTTCCAGGATGGGTGTATTACAAAAAGCATGTGGCAGTGTGGCGGGGGGCTCCCAGAGAGACGTGGTGGACACAGGCAGCAGGCCAAAGCTCATCGTGGGCTGAATCCTCGGAGGCCAATTTTAGTTTCTGAAAGGAGAAACTCCTTAAAAAAAAAACAAACAAAAAAACCCCTTTTTTCTTCTTTTTCTTTTTTGCAAAAACAAGGCCTGAGCCCTCACAGAGAGCCTCCCTGAGGGCACGGAGGAGCCGAGCGGCAACAACACGGAATGCAGTCAGAAAGCTCATTTCTCCACTCTTTATTAAAGCTAGGTCCTCCTGCCGATGGCTCCGCGGCCAGGCAGCAGCAGCTGGGGCCCAGGAGGGGCACCGAAGGTCAGGTCGTACTCTGAGGGGTGTGCACGGAGGGAGGAGCCGTGCAGGGCTAGTCCGCCTTGCCCTTGGCCCCCGACGTTCCGGCCCACAGGGAGAGGAAAGAAACTGAGGGCAGGAAGGCATCGCCCAGCACTGCGGACGCCTCCCGGGACCCCTGTCCTCCTCGTCGCCCACCCCACCCCGTCACCTCATCCAGCCAGGCGAATTCTTACCACCACCGTCCACGCCCCCGCCCCACCCACCAACTACTGCCCTTCCTACCCCGCCCCCAGCGCTGGAGAGCCCGGCGGCTGGCTCTCAGGCCCCAAGGCCATGCCTACACTAAAACAGAAGGAACTAGGTCTAAAAGGGAATGCAGTTGTTTCAAAGTCTGTTTTCTGGCCCCACGCACATTGGCCCAAAAGGCATGAGGGAAGAGAGGGCTCTCACGTGAGCCACACTTCAGCTGCCTGCCCAGTGGCTCCCAATGGCCCAACCCGGAGGGTGGGGTGCCCACCAGGTGCGGGCCTTGCATAGCTGGGTGCCTGGCTTGTCACTGAGCCACAGGCTCAAGCCCGCACCCCCAGAGGTGGACTGCCACTGTGCAGACTGTCCATCCTGTGAAACGGGATTCTAAACGGAAACACTACTTGCTTCTAGTACAGAATAGTGACAGAAGCAGAGTTAAAGGGACCTGCAGACATCACAGGGCCCCAAGCCCGTAGGGTTGTGAGAAACGATCCTGCTGCCGACCTGTTGCTTTACAGTTGGTTATTAAATCTAAGGAGGCACTGGGCTCAGAGGGCAGGGCCTTGTGTGTCCACCTGCCCCAGGGGAGGGGACAGCCCAGGCAGCTGAAGGCTGGGGCCTTGGCTCAGCAGCGGGCAGGAGGCCCCCAAGGATCTCTGAGTGTGCCGCCTCTGGCTGTCGGGGGTGAGAGTACCGAAGGGCTCGAAGAGGAGGCTGAGACCGAAACCCACCCGGCAACACGAGTGCCTGGCTGATCCGGGTGCTCCAGTGGGGTGGGGAGAGTGGGTGACTCTCCCCAGAATAAGGCTTCAAACTCCCTCAGGACCCTGCAAACACCTGCTGCAACCCACCAGCCTGGGGCCACAAATTTGGTTTCTGCCGTTTTCTCCTCCCAGATTCTTCAGGCCACACAAGAGATGGAAATAAATATCCACAGTAGACAGAATAAAAGCTCTCCTAGCTGCATGTCTGTCCCCCCGGGTAGGGAGGAACATCGTCCTCTGGAAACCCTAAGGCTTCCCCTTAGCCACGCGCAGTCCCTAAAACTTCCCGGACACACTCAAATGACCAGAAGGTCCCTGAAGTCTCTCACTGAGGAATGGAAGAAGTCGTCAGCCGAACCCACGGGAGAAGGAGCGGGATGCTCTGCCCTCGACCACCCTCCCCTCCCCTTGACGCAAGGGCATCCCCGCCCTCGCTGTACAACCCACTCACAAACTCGTCGGCCGCCGGTACCCCAGGCCACCCAAATTGGAATCCGAGTGAAATAAATAACATCGCCCGCCATCCCTACCGCTTGGCTTCCCAGCACAGACCCAGGGATGCCGCAGTCTTGGTCGGGGTGGCCGCCCCCTGCCCTCGCCTCCTCCGCGCGCGCGGCTCTCCTCTCCCCGCGCGCCCCCTGTACGGCCGGACGGGCTCGGCGGCCCGGTTTCCCCGGGGCGGGGCAGGAGGGGCGCCCGAGGCCGGGCGGGGGCGGGTGGGGCGGTGCGCCGGGGGCTGAGGGGAAGGCACCGCACCAGGACTGGGGCCCTCAGCACCCCAAGGACAGAGGAGCAAGGGGCCGGCGGCCCAGCGGGCTGCGCCTCCGTCAGCCTCGGGCCATCACAGGATGCTCTCCTCGTAGGCGCCCGAGGGCCCCGCGAAGGCGGCCGCGGGCTCGGAGCCGAAGCTCGTTCCGCCCGCGAACTCCAGCAGGGTGCTGCCGCGCTCCCCGGGCCCGCTGCCCGCGCCCGGCGGCCCCTTGGCGGGCGCCTCGGCCTTGGACGCGGGGGCCGCGGCCGCCGAGCCGGCGGCGCCGGCCGCGCTGCGGTGCGTCTTCATGTGGGTGAGCAGGTGCGAGCTCTGCGAGAAGCGGCGGCCGCAGTTGGCGCAGGCGTACGGCCGCTCGCCCGTGTGCGTGCGCTGGTGCGTGACGAGCACCGAGCGCTGCGAGAAGCGCTTGCCGCACTCGGGGCACGGGAAGGGCCGCTCGCCCGTGTGGCCGCGCCGGTGCTTGGCCAGGTTGGAGCGCTGCGCGAAGCCGCGGCCGCAGTCGGTGCAGCGGAAGGGCTTCTCGCCCGTGTGCGTGCGCCGGTGCCGCTTGAAGTCTGAGCTGTGGCCGAAGCCCTTGCCGCAGTCGGGGCAGCGGTGCGGCTTCTCCTCGGCGTGCGCCCACTGGTGCCGCGTCAGCGCCGCGCTCTGCCCGAAGCGGCGGCCGCACTCGCCGCACGCGTAGGGCCGCTCGCCCGTGTGCGCGCGCCCGTGCGCCGTCAGGTGCGCGCGCCGGCTGAAGCCCGCGCCGCACACGCCGCACACGAAAGGCTTCTCGCCCGTGTGGCCGCGCACGTGCGCCGCCAGGTGCGAGCCGCGGGCGAAGCGCGCGCCGCACTCGGGGCAAGGGAAGGGCCGCTCGCCCGTGTGCGTGCGGCGGTGGCGCGCCAGGTGCGAGCCGTACACGAAGCTCTTGCCGCAGTCCGCGCAGCGGTGCGGCCGCTCGCCCGCGTGGTAGCGCTGGTGCTTGGCCAGCGCCGCGCGGCGCCCGAACGTCTTGCCGCAGTCGGAGCAGATCCACGGGCTCTCCTCCTCGGCCAGCGCGGCAGGCGCAGGCTCGGCCAGCAGCCCCCCGACGGCCGGCGCGAACGCGCGGAGCCCGCCGCCGCCGCCGCCCCCCGGTCCGCCGCCGCCGAAGGGGTCGCAGGCCAGCCCCGCGCCCTCCACCAGGGCGAGCCGGCCCCCCAGGGGTCCCGGCAGGGGGCGCCCGTCGGCCGGCAGCCGGTCCCCGAAGTCCGGGAGGCCCAGGATCGGGAAGCCGTCCGGGTGGAGCCAGGACTTAGGGTGCACGGGAAAGTGGAAGCCGAGGGGGTGCGAGGAAGGGCCTTCGCCCTCCCCCAGGCCGTTGCCCACCTCGAGGAACCGCCTGTCCGGCTCGGGGTCCTCCTTGCTCCCGGGGGTGGGCCCCACCGCCGCCGCCTCCTCTCTCGCCTCCACCTCGGCCTCTCCGTCCGCTTCGCCGGCCTCGGCCTCCTCCGGCCCCTCAGGCCCGGCCTCGGCCTCCTCGGGCCCCGCCGCAGGGACCGCGTCGCAGGCCTCCCGCCGAGGGCCTTCGCCGCCGGGCTCCGTGCAACCGCCGCCGCGCCGGTGGCGCTGGAAGTCGGCGCGCAGGCGGAAGGCCTGGCCGCAGTCGGGGCAGCAGTGCGGCCGGTCGGCCGTGTGCACCGCCTGGTGCCGCGCAAGCGCCGAGCTCTGGCTGAAGCTGCGGCCGCAGTGCGGACACGGGTAGGGCCGCTCTCCGGTGTGCGTGCGCTGGTGCGTGACCAGGTAGGAGCGGCGCCCGAAGCCCGCACCGCAGAAGGCGCAGCGGTAGGGCCGCTCGCCCGTGTGGATGCGCCGGTGCGTGACCAGGTGCGACTTGTAGACGAAGCGCTTGCCGCAGTCCGGGCACGGGAAGGGCTTCTCTCCGGTGTGCGTGCGCTGGTGGATGGCCAGGTGCGAGCGGTACACGAAGCCCTTGCCGCACTCGTCGCAGCCGAAGGGCTTGACGGCCGCGTGGTAGCGCTGGTGCTTGGCCAGCCGGGACCGGTGCGGGAACACTTTGCCGCACACGTCGCACGTGGTCTCGGGCCGCCCTGCCGGAGCAGCCACGGTGGCAGGGAACGCCCAGGGTGCCAGCAGGTTCGCGCCAGGCTCCCGGCCCGGCAGGAAAGGCTTCGCCTCGGACCCCTCGGCCACAACCCCGAGGCCCCCGGGGTCGGGACCCCAACCCTCCGGAGTCTGCGCCGAATCCGAGTCATCGGGGCCCCATGTCCCAGGTACGTCCCCCACGCCATAAGCTGCTGACCAGAGCCCCGGGGGCTCGTTCTCCTCCTCGGCCACCTCCGCCAGGAAGTCCTCGTCCTCCTCCTCCTCGTGGTCCTCTATATCGTCGGTCCAGAACCAGGCCCCTGAAGGTGACAAAGGCAGGCCAGAAGAAAGAGGTGAGAGGCAGCTCCTTGCAGGCTCCTCCCCCTGAGAAATCGCAGCTTGGGCGGGACCATCTCCCGTCTGGGACGGGGCACCTCCGTTTCAGTGAAGCCACCGCCTCCCCCGTGGGTGTCCCTCCTAGGGAAGCCGAGATTCCTTCACTTCTTGGACTGTTCTCAAACGGCATCAACTAATTAATGCCACCTGCTGAGGAACAGGGATGCTCTGCAAAGTTGGTGACTTTGCCTGCAGGCTCCTGTGAGAATATTACAGGGGGCAGGGGTCTTGTGCTCAGAAAAAGATTCCCAAGCTGTTTTCCTCAAAGCCCCTTGTGTTCCAGAGAATTTCACCCCCCACCCCTGCTTGGCCCAAGGCAAGCAAAACCGTGGTGCCAGCACAGCCCCGGGCCCCTGCCGCTGAGGACCTGCCCTCCTAAGCACCTAAGCTTTGCTGGGCAGCCCTTCACCTCTGAATTCTTCACCAGCCTCAGGCTGGCCAGCAGCCATGGGTCTCCCTCCCATACTCAAGAGCAGAACCAGAAAAGCTACCTTAAGTGGAGGGGACCCAGAGGGGCCACTGGGCCCCAGCTCTCTGCACTCATCCTAACAGCCACCAGCAACTATTCAGGTATAGCCCATGCTCCCCTGCTAAGCCACCCCAAAGCTGGGCTTTTTCTGAGTGTGCATCTGGGAAACAGTCCCCAGGTGGCTAAGACTGGGGGGACTGCAAGCACCTTATCACAGAAGGCCAAAGACAGCCCCCTCTCCAAGGTCCTGCAGTTCTGTACCTCCCCCAGCAAACCGCACCCCGACCTCTCCCTTCAGCGCAGGTCATGGATATGGACTCGGGCCTGCACGGTTTTCTACTTTATATAATGGAGTCCTGCTATAGCTGCCATTATGATACACCCAGGAGGGAACTACTATCTACGGAGCAGGCACTGAATCCCAAGGAACAGAAGGGAAAAGCCTGACCCACGGTGGCCCCAGGTGTTCCAAAGTACCTGTGTGCCTACTTTCTCATGAATACTTTGCCCCACGTGTGTCCACAGTGGGCGCACACCATTGCTGTAGCCCACTTCAGAACCCTAACGTCTGGAAGGCTCAGGCTCCGAGGGTGGGAATCCCTTCTACCCACCTGGGTCCGCCACCAAAACTGTGGCCAGTGCCAGGCATCACCTGGCTGGATGAGTCTGATTGCTGAGTCCTGCCCCCAAGGGAAGGTCCGGGCCCGGCAGGGCCGCCCACCCCCGGCTCAGCCCTCATCCTGTATTTCTGTACGGCACTCTACATGTATAGTGATATGGTCACATGGGCAAACCCAGCACAGCGCAGCGTGAAATAAAGCCAGACACAGGCATGATTTCAGCTGTGAAAAAAAAACCACACATCATGTAAAGGGATACAGAGATGGGTTATTTTATTTTTTCATAATTGCAATCCTTTAAATTTTCTACAGTTAATAATATACCGTTGTAGTAAAAATAAGCTTTAAGCAAGAGACAGAAGTTCCCTGAACTAAGCTCAGTTTGCCTGCAGGTGCCACCCAGGGCATGAGTGGGTGCTGTGGAGTGGCAGCGACCTCAACAGCGCAGGGGGCATGCTCCTCACTGCCGAGACTGCAGTGCCCTCACGAGATGGGATTGTCGGTGGGAGGGTCAGGCAGTTGAGCGGATAGATCCACTGGAATTCTTTCCGTGAGTCTCAAAAATAATTTTAACTCAAGACTCTGGTGAGGGTTGTGAGTAGTTTGAATGAGACTCCCTAAGGCAGGGGGAATTCAAGCTGAGGAACCAGTGCAATGTCTTAGTGGGCTGACTGTGCACCCCAGGACCTAGCCTAGGGACAGCACTTGCTGGCTCCAAAACAGCCACTCAGGCCAAGTGAGGGCTCACCAACAGGCGACCTCGGCCACTCAGGACTGGAAGGGGTGGGCCAGGTCCCAGTGACTCACCCACCACACCTCCTCCTTGGGGTCCAGGAGCAGCAGAAAGTTTCCCCCATGCACCCTGGGGCGGGGGGTGAACCCTTGTCCTGCCCCTACCTCGAGCCTCTGAACAAGGCTCTACAGAGAGAGTGATCATAAGAGGGACCTGGGGGACCGGGTCACTAGCCCTGGAACGAGCACAGCCATTTATCCGAGAACAAGACGACACTTAACACACAGCCAGGTCATGGAGAGCACCACTAACACCAAGGGAAGGACGGTAAGGGCAGCCACGTCCCTAGCAGTCAGAGCTGGCTGCACCGCAAGACAGGACCTCTGGAAGGCACGGGGCCACAGGACAAAGAGCAGAGGAAGAGCAGCCTGCCCTAGGCTGGGCTCTGTTCCCTTGCCTCCTGTCACCAAAGTGGGCCAAGGTCTGGAGGTCGGGTCCTGGAGTGGGGGTGTCCCATGTAAGGGTCACTCCGGGCTGCAATGGGGACAGGGTTTCCAGGGGGGAACCTGGGATTCAAGTGAGCACTTACCAGGTCTACTTGTGACATGAGAGCCAGGACAGAGAGGTTTTGCTCTGACAAAGAGGGTAACGGGACATTTTGCAACAGTGGCCTATGGCGTCAAACACAGTTGCTTCTTCCAGAATCCAAAGGGAGAGGGTAGAGGGGAGGACCCTGAGTGGGAGCCGGTGTTCCATCCCCAGAGACATTGCTCCTAAGGAGTGTGACCCTGGGTGATTAGCTAGGTTGGAACCAGCCCTCAGAGGCCCAGTGACAATCCCAGGGGCTGACCATTGGCAGCCTCAGCACAGCCCCCGAGGTACTTCTAGTAAGTGCCCTACCCAGACGCTCATCAGAGGGCCTTGGGGAAGGGGAGGGCCCCTGGGCCACACACCTGGTGCACCTGTACCCCTGAGCTGCTCCGCATGACCGACACACAATGCCCGGAGAACGGTGCCACCGTTTACTAGGACTCCCACCCTCAGGCAGCCTCTGCCCCTGTCCAGGGACCCAGAGGCCTGCCCTCAGGCCCAACAGTGAGTCAACTGTGGGTCTGCTCTGACTAAACACCTCTCTGCTGCAACCCGTAAGTAAAGTCCACACCTGCTCCTGCCTCTTCCTCCAGACCCGGAGCCTCGAGGTGGCCTTGGGGAGAGGCCCCCACCTGGGGACAGTTACCAAAGGAGGACACGGACAGGGGCTGGTGTGCTCAAAGCTGCGTATGGCTCCTTCCTCCAGGGCTGCTGGCCAGCTGCCTTTCCTCCCCATTGAGCAGGGATTTGGTAATCAGGGCTGGACTCCAGTGTGACAGCTCCCAACAGGGCCAGGTTTCTGTGCTTCGAACTGTCCTCCCGTGAGGGCAGAGCCCGCCCCCCATCGCTGGCCTCAGCCTCCTCATCTGTACCATGAACTGTAATACCAAGGACCAGTTATTAGCAAGAGCTCGAGGCCGGGACCCTCCTCACTTGGAATGTTTCCTGGCTCCTTCCCCTTCTGCCGACACCAAACCCCGGGGTCTGAGGCAAGACAGCACCTCCGTGCCTTCTCCCTGGCTCAGACCACAAAGGGGGATTCAGTGATATCCCAGGTCCCCTCGGGGGTGTGACAAAGGGAAAGCCCGTGCTGAGGTCTAACACCCCCCACCCCAGTTCTCCCAAGGGCAGACAGGCGCTCACGGGCTGTGTGAGGTAGACACCACCTGCAGGCTGGCGCCCAGCCTGTGCCTCCGCTCCACAGCCGCTCTGAGTTCCTCCTCTCCAGAACCACTCCCCGCGCTCACCCACGTGGGATTCGCCCACCTTAGTGTTTTAGCTCTTACTGCCTTTAAATGTTCTATCCTCTCCTGCATCATCTGCAGGCAGGTTTAACCCTGCATTCTGTACTCCTCGTCTGTCCTTCACTTTCACGTGAGGGGCAGGACCAGCAGCCAGCCCCACTGGGTGCCAGGCCCGCGCCAGGTACCGTGGAGACAGCACAGGGGTGGACAATACACAGTGCCAGCTCTTATGGAGTCTGCTGGAGGCAGCAGGCAGGAAATGAGGAAGCAAACATCCAGCCAGGACCGTTTCAGACAGCACTGTCTGCTGTACGTGCAGGAAACATCCTGGAGGAAGGCAGGAGGGAGTGCTCCTGAAGTCTATGTGGTCAGAGAACACGCGACTTAGTAGGGACCTAAGAGCTGAGCCAGCCACACAAAGGGCACTCTGGGCAGGGGAAACAGTAGGCACAAAGGCCCTGAGGCAGGCGAGAGCCTGAAGAGAAAGGCTGGCTGTGGAGCTGAGCCTGAAGACCCAAGGGCGTGTGAAGTGAGTCTGGCAGGGTGGCAGGTCTCAAGGCCACAGCAGAGAGCCCGGATGCTATTCCAAGCACATGGGGAAACTTCCAGAGAGTAAGGCAGATGGCCAGCTCAGGAACACCTGTGCCTGATGACCTCATAGAAGCGTGGGATGGGGTAGTGCAAGGAAGGCAGAGAGACAAGGACCACTCAGGCAGGCAGCCAGGCCCACTCAGGTGCCCAGGACGCTGCAAGGGGGGCCTGCGGGGGACAAGCGGGGCCACTTCACGCTGGGGGCTGGGGGGATTCACTGCGGGACGCCCATCAGATAACTGAGTGGAGATGTCAAGCAGACAAGGTCAGGGCTGGAGAAGGAAGCTGAGAATGGGCAGCAGAGATAGAAATGGTACCGGAGGCTCTGGTCCCAGTCACCAGTCACCTAGAGAGGACAGAAGAGGACGCAGGACCGTCCTGGTCTCGTAAACAAGTGAGGGCAGGCGGAGAAGCAGCCGGGAAAGCAGCTGAGAAACTGAGGCACGTGGAGTCCTGAGGCCAAGAGGGTCCGTATCTCAGAGAGCAGAGAAGCCAGCCTAGCAAGGTCACAAGGCCAGCCCAGCAGGCCAAGGTGGTGGCGGCGTCCTCAGGAGGCCTGTGGTCAGCCCACAGGTATGCCGTATTCCAGCCACGATCCCTGCTCCAGTGCACGTGTGGGCAGGGAACAGGCTGCTGCCAGGGGCAGGGGTCTGGCAGGCAACTACACAGGGCAATCACGAAGGAGGGAGAGGTGCTGCTATCTAAGCCGGGTGAGGAGACAGCTGCAGGAAAGGGGTGGGTGGGGTCAGAAGAGGCGAGGACAGCGAGCACCCGGGAGCTGGAGGTGGTGGCCACGGGGTGGGGAGCCAGAGCAGGACGCGCCAAGTCAGCACTGGACAGGTCATGGGGTGCCTGAGTCGGGGGAGGCGGACAATGTGCCAGACCTCTTGGCCCAATTTTTCAAGCAGCACAAGAGAGGAATACACTTGTGTTTTGCCAGACTCCAATCTAGAAATCCAGAAACTCTGCTGGGCTCAGAACAGTCGGCATCTGTCCCGCCCAGACCCAGCAATCCTCAATTCTCAACTGACTCAGGTGCTCAGAAATGAGTACAGGGAGAAAAGGGAAGGAGGCCGTCCAGCAAACAGACTACAGTTCTAGTTAAGAAGGACCTTAGGTGGATTTAGTGCACCCAAGCTGACCCCAGCCCTGGCTACCGTATCCCTTCCCGGGCACAAGGCCACGTCTAAGACTATGCCCGGTCCTGCCCCTACCTCGGGCTCCCCAGACAGGAGGGGCGGGATAGGGGAGCACCCTGGGCTCACCGGCCCTACCTGGCACAACAACCAGCCACTGGGGAGGACAGAGGAGCAGTGGCCTGGCTAGCCGTCCTCCTCAGGGAGCTGCCAAACTCACCCAGGGTCACAGGTCACATTGTGGGGACCACCCAGGCTGAAACCTGCGAAAGTCTGCACCCCAGGACCCTCCAAGAAGCGTAGACAATGGGGCCACATCTAGACCACATGATAAGAGACAGGCCGACGGAGGCCTGTGGCCCCTTTAATTGCAGGTGACTATTCTGAATAGGGCCGACCCCCCACTAAGGCCCCCTGAGAAACATCACCCACATCCAAGCCTCATCCTGTAAGCAGCTGCCATGGTCTCACCAACTAAAGCCCTCCCCAGTCTGCAGCCCAGGAACGGCTCCCAGACAGGGTCCCGGAGAGGGTGGACAGCTGGGGCAGGAAGGCCATTCTGCAACACCATGGACAGCGGGGCCCGGGCTCTTAACCACCACTTTAGAAGCCGATTTCCTCATCCACAAGGGAGGCTGCTCTCCTCTGCCCTGCCATGTCACGGGGGTGCCGTGAGGATACAAAGTAAATGGGAAAATGCTTTGAAGAGTTCACGTGTAGGCGTAGCATTGTCTGTGTTTCTCTGTTTTTATTTGAAAACACGTTTAGGAGAGGCTCTGAGTCTATCCAGGCACGTGACTGGCAGGAGCCATCCAGCGCCCCTCACTAAGGTGACGTCACTCCAACCCAAGGCCGGTACACCCGCCATGCAAGGGCCCCCAGGGAGCCCTGAAACACCAAGCCTAACACACACCTCCTGAAGCACCCCCACAGAACCGACAGTCCCGCGCCCTCAGCCTGGCAATTATGGATTCGGTTCGAATTTCTTTATTCCCCGTGTGAGTAAAGCAAGCAAAGTTCAGGGGGTTAGAGGAACAGAGCCAGAGTCACTTCAGTCCCCGGAGAAATTTGCCACGCTGAACACTTTCCGTACGCATCCCTCCCAAACCTCCTCCCGGGAAGGTGCGCGGCTGCCTGCCCAGGCCTGTGGCCGGCCCCCCAGACCCTTCGTTCAGAGATGGCCAAGTGGGTGCAGAAGGCAAAGAGCCGGCTCCAGTCTGGGACCCAGAAGGGCTCTGGCACGGCCAGGACCGAGCGTGCCCACTCCTGTCCCTCTGCGCCAAAGACTTAACAACTGGCCCTCGCTTACCAAAACAACTCCAAAACCTAAAGAGACGCTCCAAGGCAGGGACAGGGACAGTGTGAAGGGCTCCTAAGGGGAAGCTCGAGGTTCTGTAAGGACTCCCTAGCCTTGGACGACCACAGGCTGGAATCAAGAGAAGCCAACCCACAAAGGCAGAGACTGGCGCACGACGGCCTCCCTGTCTCCATGCGCCCGTCCACGGCCCAGACCGCCAGCACCAGGGCTGCAGCACAGAGCTAAGGTGAAGGCCAAAGTCGGCCGGGCTCTGAGGAGCTACAGAGGCAGAAACCGCACAAGAGTCCATCTCATACTCACCTGTGTAGACGCCAGTGACAATGTCTCCTTCCTCAGGACGGGGGCTATCTGGGACCCAGGGCTCCTCCCCTTGTTCCAGCCGGAAGATCAGATCCGGCTTGGGGATTGGGTATCCTGGCCAGGAGAAGGACAGCCAGCAGCTGCAGGGCCGCTCTGGCCAGGCCTGCCCGCACCCCACGTGGTGCCATCCCACCACCCCAAGCCCTCCTCACTCTCTCGCCGCTCTTCTCCCTCCTTCCCAGGACCAGCTCTCCCGCCTCCCAGCCTCCACTCTGGGAAAGCCCACCTTCACTTCTCTAGAACTTTGCCTTGATACCCCCCAGCTCTTCTGCAGGGCCCCCCCACACCTTCCTCACCCCTCTCCTCTATCACCTGACTCCTCCCCCCTGGAGGCCCCTGGGGAGTATACAGAACAGAGACCACAGCTGGACCGGTGGCTCCCAGAACACATCCATCTGGCTCACGGCACTGCTGGACCACAGTGAAGACCCCAGAACACAGCCCCACCCAGAAGCCAGAGTGGTCCCTAAGAACCCCCAAGAGGTGGGCTGGATCCAGGACCCCCTTCTCCTAGACCCTGGGGTTTCAGAAGCCACCCTCTCAAACAGCTAAGCTGCTGGCAGTCATCACGTAGGAATGCCTCTTGGGGACGGAAGGCCCCCTGCTTACCCAAGGACACCAGGATCCCATAGTTCTCCTGCATGACATCCTTGTAAAGGTCCCGCTCGCCTGCGTCCAGCCTCTCCCACTCCTCCAGCGAGAAATACACAGCCACGTCTTCAAAGGTGACCAGCCCCTGGAAAACAAAGAGACCTGGCCACTGCCTTAAGCTGCCCTAGGAGAGAGGCAGAGGACTCCCTAGAAAGAGAGCGACAGAAAATTACTTCAGGAAGAGCTGCCCGTGGACCTGCAACATGGAGCTCACGGGGACACAGCCCAACAGCCCAAAGCCCCAGTGGCACCGAGGGCTTCTGAGCCTGGCTGCACCCTGGAAGGCAAGGACCCCACATCCATTCAGAGGTGAGGAACCCAGGCTCAGACGGGGCGAGCACTCAGCTTGTGTGGGGCAGAGCCAAGACTCTCACACTGAGGCCAGGAGACAATGCAGCTCAAGTCCACGGCCATGCTAAGAGGCGGTATCCTCCCCTCCTATGTCATCATCCAACCTAAGCCAGTAGTCGCATCAGCAACGAGAGGGCCCACGCCTGGGTGAGTATGTGGCATCGACTAATCTGCCCGGGCTCGGCAGGAAGCCAGAGCCCGGCCAGGCGAGCGGCACTCCAGGTGAGGGACCACAGCCCGATCCTGGGACAGAGCCCGTCCCCTGAAATAACTACGCACAGAGCAGCTGAGTAAGTGGCAGTCAACACACTCAGGACATCCCAATGGCCTGGGAAGTCTCGGGCCCCCGGGAAGTGGAACCATATCCCATGGCTTTGCGGGTAGAGACCCCCAGCCGCGTCCTGCTGCCCCGTCCCTGCTCACAGCCTGAGCTCGCCCTGATGACCACGGCGCCCCTGCTTTGCCAACAGGGCTCTCCAGGACAGCAGGTGCCAGGATTCCCCCTCAGGAAAGCCTGCCTGGTTAACTGAGCTCCAAGTGAGAGAGCGGCTCACCTGAGACCCAGCTGTCAGGGAATCGTCATCATCTTCCTCGTCCTCCTCCTCCTCGTCCTCGTCCTCCTCGTCCTCATCCAGGTCCTCATCCCTAGGTGTGGCTGGAGCCCGGCTGGCCTGCAAGGCTGAGCGGAGGATCTCTTAGGGACCCGCCCTCGCCAACAGGCCTCATGGCCACCCCTGCCCAGACAGCAAGTGGGTCGGGAGCCCCCGCTCCTCCGTTCCAAAGCCTGGGTCCTGACGCTCCAGCTCCACCCTATCGGGCCAAAGAGCTCTCCCGACCTGCCCTCCCAAGCTCCCTTACCTCCTCCCCCCAAAGCCAGCTCCTTTTTCTTACCCTTTTCCTGAAGAACTGGGGACTTGGCATCACCGGCACGGCGAAGGCGTCCCTGGGTCCCCAACGTGGGACTCTGCTCCTCTGCCACCACCTCGTCCTCGTCCGCCTCCACCTCCACCTCCACCTGCTCCACGTGCCCTGCCTGCCCCCCCTCCTCCTCTTCCTCCTCCACCACCGCCTGGTCCTCCCCGTCCTCCGCTAGGAGCTCCTCCTCCTCCTCCTCCTCCAGCTCCACCTCTTCCCCCTTTTCTTCTTCCTCTTCTTCCTCCTGAGCAGGACCACATCCCAACCCATCCTCCGCCTTCGCCAGCTGCGTGGCTGGTGAGTCCGGGGTCGTACGAAGAGCTGCCATCTTCTCCGGAGGAAAGCCTCAGCTCGGCCTGAAACACAGACGGGCAGCGGGGATGAGCCGCCCCCACCCCCCGCTCGCTCCCACGCGCTGCTCCTCGGGCCTCCGTCCGTCCCCCGGGAGGCAGGACTTATCTCCCCCACTAGATAGTGACGCACCAGAGGAGGAAGGACCGAGGCTCTTCCCGTGCTCTCATGAGGCACAACTGGGACACTCTGTGCCCAGAAAGACTAACCACAGAGCCCCTCTCTGTGACCCCATTATGCAGCCTCAGCTCCTTCTTGCCAGCAATTCTGTGCAGGGCACGAACCGCTGTGCCGTCTAGGAGTAAATCAGGGATTTAGCCTAGGTCTTCATCCTCAGGGCCTATGAGAAGCAGGGGGTCCAGGCCACACGGCCGAGGGTGGCCCACGTCTGGCTGCAAGGGGCGAGTGCGGCCTGTGAGCAACAGCCCACCTCCATCCGGGGGACCCACCTCTGCACACCGACACTGTGCCAGCAGGGGTGCGGGAGGAGAGGCCCGGGCTCGGGCAGGGGTGACAGGTAAGACTGGCGGGCTCATTCGCCACGGCCTGGAAGGCCGGCAGGTCGGGCTCCTATTTGCCAGAGGCAGCGACACAAGACGTCGTGGGTCTGTGCTGCCCCCTGCGTCTCCCTGGCCCCTCACTCCATCCAGGGCATTCAGGAAAAGTTCAGCAGCTCGTGGAGACTTGCTTCATCGCCGGACCAGCAGATACAACCTAAAATGCCCTTTAACGGCTCTTCAAGTTTAAGGCTCAGAGAATCCCAGGAGGGAACTGTCAAAGGCCCAGTGGCTTCCAAGGTGCCACTCACACCAGCGTCACAGCTGCCTCAGCCCAGGTGCTCCGAAGACAGAGCCACGCGGTGGCACGGCCCAGACCCGAGGGCTCGGGGGGGGGGGGGGGGGGCGACTCCCTCCCAGGTGCACGCCCTCCACCAGCCTGTGGAGACCCAAGGGCAGGACAGAGTCACCATTTTGACAGGTCGGTTTCTGGGACTCCTTCTTGAGTGACAACTTGAGGAGCCTACCCCCCAGCCCCAGCCCCATCAGCGTTTCAGACCTAAAGTGGGCCACTCCCAAAGTGATCTGAGCCCACCGCAAACACAGCAACCCCAGCACCCTGGGATGACGGCACGACCGCCAGAAGGATCCTGCAACATCGGGCCACGTGGGGCAGGTGGGCCCAGCGCAGCTCGTCGGGCTCCAGCAGTGGACAGCATCTGCCGTGGAACCCCTCCAACAGGACAGGGGCGCCCCACATGGAGACGTGCAGGGTCACGAGAGCGGCTCAGAACACCAGGTATCCACAGGGAAACCGCTCAGTGACGAGCTCTCATTCCACAACCCCTCGCTTTTCTACTAACGAGGCAGCACGCACTGGTTCTCGGCACCACTCTGAGCTGCCGCGGCTTTACACGCCCACACTTTCAGAGCAGGTGCCTCGGTGCACCCATGAGAGCCTTCCAGAGACCAAGGCCCAGGTCCAGGGGCTGGGATGTGTGGGCACCCAGAGGCCACCTCTGTCCTGCCCCTCACGCTCCCCTCTAGCTGACTAGATTGCAGATTCACAGGCACCGAATCCAAGGTCACAGGTGAAGAGCTATGCCTCTACAGGCCACCCCAGCCTCCAGACGCTCCCCCAAACCAACCTCCTCGGTCTCCACGGTTCTTTGGGCACGTGAGGGTGCCCAGGTGTAGAAACGTGTGCCGTGGGTAACGCCAGCCACTTCCGGGACGGCAGAGCCCTCCCCGGCACTCAGGGCACTGAGAGTGTGCTCAGCAAAGGTTTCCCAACCACCACCCACCTCAGGCCCACAGGAGGGCTTTTCTCACCCAGGCCTCGGGCTACAAATCCACACTGAACTCAGACAGCACACCAAGCCCAGCAGAGCTGCCTTCTGCCTGGCCACCATCCAGAGCAGACTCCCACAGGCCAGTCTGCTGTACCCGAGGACCCACTCACAAAAGAAGAAAACCCCAAGGCTTGGGAATACAGTGGCCCCATGCTGGTCCCACCTCCGGACCTTTGCACATGCCATTCCCTTTCCCCGGCTCTCACTTCCCCTCTTCTTCACTGATCCTCTGGAAGTAGCCTCCTGGGTCCCGCTTCACACAGTTCTCTGAACTCTGCCCTCACGGCGCCTCACTTTTATATATTTACAGAACTGTCTACTCAGTGCCTGTCTCCCTAAGCACACAGTCCACTGCAGGAAGGCGAAGTTCCCTCTGCTCATCTCTGAACACTCCCCCCACCCCACCCCGTGCCAGGCACAGAGCGAGCACTCAAATATTTATTAAGGAAACGGCTCTAAAGTCTGTAATCAACATGATAACATGAGATTTTAAAAACTCAGGGGCACCTGGCTGGCTCAGTCAGTAGAGCACGCGACTCTCGATCTTGGGGTTGTGAGTGCAAGCCCTATGTTGTGCACAGAGCTCACTAAAAACAAAAACAAAAAACAAAACCCTCGGTATTCTGGCCCCACTGCCACGTTCCACAACAGACTGACCACTCTTTGGGGTCCTTCAAAATGGAACCCATCCCAGAAGCACTATGGAGTCTCTGCCTTCAAAGAGGCTGTCACCTGAAGTCCCTTTTCCTCCAAAATGCACCTGCTGATGACCAGAGAAGGGAAAGGCTCAGCAGCACTGGAGGTCAGCAGTCATTCTGCAGATGGAATCACAGCCTCGCACAAACAGACACCCCACATACCCCAACACAGAATCCAGAACAGAATCATTCGGGAAAACAGACTTCAGTCACTCAGGCACCAGGTTCCTTCTGCCTCACCAGGCAGCTAGGTGCTGGGCACACTCCCCCAGACCCACACGCTCTCCTCTCTCCTCTTCCCAGCCTGCCAGCCCACTGAAACTCACTCTGCCCGCTTCCTGGCATCCGATCCCAGGTCAGAAGCCACAGAGGGTCAGGTAAGCAGCCTCATCAACAGAAGCCCCCAGGGCATCCCAGACCCTTACTTCCCTTGCGGCCCTGCACCCTAGGACACAGCACTGCCGACACTCAGAACTGAGGATGACAAAACACCCTCTATGAGAACAGAAAGCAGCAGCAAAGTTTGGAAACTGTTAAAACTCTCCACAAAAGTCCCAAATCCAAGAAGCCTACCTAGAAAGGAAGAAACGTGTGGGTATATATATATCTAGGCCCCTTCCTTCCCTCTAGGTGGCCTTACTGACCACACTCCTGTTATTCAAGGCCTTCCAGGTTTTTGCCTCCTTCAAGAAGCCTTCCTTCCTTGACAACTAGGATCCTCACTGTGTGTCCATGGCTCGGGCTCCCCTACTCTCCAGGATTTGCTCCTGGTGCAGGTGTATCCATGGGGCTACTCCCCCAGCTCCCCCGGGCCAGCCCTTCACTATGCTGGCCAGCTCCTCAGACCTGCCGACACTTGTTGAACCAAACCAAGTACCAAGATCTCTCCGCACAGGTGCAGCTAGGGGCCTAAACCCTCTGCACACCTCCCCTTCTCCCTACCCACCTAGTCCTCTACCAAAGACCAGCCCCTCTCCCACCTCTGCCGCCACATGGGGCGGCCCAGACCCTGTCCAACCCCAGGGATGAGTTCCCCTACCGGACGACCAGCAGTAGAAGACGGCATAGCAGCCCACCGGAGCCTCCATTTGCAGAGAGGGAGGACCCAGACGAGGCCCCCAAGGTCACTAAGCAAGCTCCCGGGGCGCCTGGCCAAGCCACTTCCATCCCTCCAGGGGGCTTATCGGGCTCGGGTCTCCCGCAGAGACCCTGGCGGTGACAGCCCCTCCTGGATGGGTGTGTCCCCGGGGGCGGCCACGGCCCAACCCCCGCCCCTCGGGCCTAGCCGGCGGCGGGCACCTCCCGAGGAGTCCGCGCGTGTCCTCCCAGCCCCGCCTGCTCCGCGCCGCCGGCCTCTGCCCGCCCCGGGGGTCGGAGCCCGCCCCCATCGCGCGGGGCCGGGCGGGGGTCGGCGGGCGGCGCCGGGCGTGGGCGCGGCCGCCGAGAGCCCGGCCGGCGCGCCGCTCCGGCCCCGCCAGGCCCAGGCCAGGCCCCGTCGGCCCCGCGGCCTCCCAGCGCCGGCGTGGAGGGGCGGCCCGACCCCCCGGCCCGGCCCTCGCGCCCGGCCGCCCGCACCTGCCGCCCGCGCCGCCGCCCACTCACCGCGCGCGCGCCGGGCCGGCCGAGCCGCCGCCGGACGCCGGGGCCGGGCCGGGCCTGCGCGCCCAGCGCTACACAAAGTGACGGCCCCGGAGCTGCGCGGCGGCGGCGCGTGGGCACCGGAAGTGCTGCCGCCGGGCCCCGCCCCGCCCGCGCCCACGGGGGGCCACTTCCGGTCACGCGGGGTCGAGCGCGGCTCCCGGAGGGGGCGTGCGTGGAGGGAGAGGAGGTGCCGCTCGTGCGCGGGAGGGCGCTCTGGGCCCTGGAGCCCGGCTCCACCCCTGGGGATCCCGGTGCCCTCATCCCGCGACCCCGACCCAATCCCTGGAGACCGCAGCCCCACCCCTGGGAACTCCAGCGACTCCTGCCCGGAGACCCCATCCCACCCCTAGACACCCCAGCGCCCTTTGCCCCGACCGGAGATAGGGCCCCCTGTCCTGGGAACCTCAGCGCCCCCTGCCCAGATCCGAGGCCCAGACCCCACCCCCAGACACCCCATGAGCCCCAACTCTGAGACCTCGACCCCAGCCCCTGGACACCCCAACCCCGCCCTCTCCCTGGAGTCACCGGTGACATCCCTCTCACCTGCGAGCCTACTCCCTCCCCAAGCCCAGTAGGGATTCCTAATTCAACCAAGATTCGGGAATGACTACTGAGTGCCAGACCGGAGTTCATCCCACCCCAACCTTGGGACCCTCTCTAGGTCCGGAGTCGGTGGAGACAGGCCATGATCTATGGAGGAGCCTCGCGAAGGCCATCCATCCAGCTGGAGTGCCATGACACCAGACGAGGGTAGGGGCGCTCCCTTGCAGGTGATGGACAAAAGGGACTGTAGCAGGTGGGCCGGGTGTCCACTGCTCACGGGCACTGCTTTGTGGGACCACTAGTGCCTGTAGGACCAGCGCTGCTGAAGGTAGGGGATTTATCCAGAATGGATGACGATGAGGACTGAAGGTGCGGGGGGGGCCAGGGCAGCTGAATGAATGCATTGCAATCCTTGCATTGGAGCCCTTGCGTGGAAGGACTTGAAATCAGTACCACGAAGAGGGCCAGCCTCTGAGCACAGAAGGGTCTACCAAGCAGAGGGAGGTACAAACAATAGGTGGCTATAGGAGCTGTGAGAAGGTGAGGTCGCTGGACTCAGGGTCCACCTGCAGTCCTCCCCAAAACCTGTCTGCATCCACCCCCAGGGGCGAGGCTGGGGTCGGAGCTCTTGCGCCCACAGAGGTCCGGGCCCTTTTCAGCCTGGCTCCACACCCCCAGTCAGGAATGGTGTGGCCCGGCTCCTTCCCTACCTCCCACCCCACAGGTACCATTATTCTTATATTTTCTGTAGCGGTCCCCCAGCCTTGGACCCACCAGACAGAGCAGCAACCTAACTGGGCTTCGGGCAGGTTCAAACCTGTCTGAAATACCAGCTTCTCCCCTCCAAAACCTCAGCCCCGGGCTGGTGAGCTTGTCAGGCTTACAGAGGACACAAATCTGTGTCCTGAAGAGGGGAGGGGTGCAGCTCCCCCAACCCCAACTCTTGTCTTCTGGAGCCCAGAGCACCAGCTGCCCACCCTAACTCCTCATAATGACTGGCTTTGGCTCCTGGTGGTTTAAAACTGTTTTCAAATTAATACAGCACTTAAAAACGGGAAGTCTCTTGTAAGACGATGGAAAAAATCAGAAGTTCTCCCAACGCACAGGCCGTGGCTGACAGGGCACCTGTTAGGGGGCCCTGAGAAGTGACCAGCAGCCCCTGCTTCTACACGGCACCTCCCGTCTGGTCCTTTGGAGCCCTGGACCCCCAGCGTAGACTCTACCCCTCCCCAGGGCCTCTCTGTTTCCTCCCCTCTCTGAGGCTCTGTCTCCCCCCCCACCCCCAGGAGCCTCTCCTTCCTCCTGCCCTGTGATGGGCAGAGTCCCCCAAAGCTTGTCCGTCCCAGGACACCAAGTGGTGCAGCCACACAAAGGCCCCACAGTCCACCACCCAGCCGGCGCGTCTGAGGTCAAAGTTAGGCTTGGGACGCTCCCCCCAGGGTATTCCCCCTCTGCCCCACACCTTGGCTTCAGCAGCAAGGTGTGCTCAGGCAGACCGCCCGCTATTCTGTAAGACTAAAAGCTAAGCTCCTTGTTGGGAGCCTTACTTTATAGTCAGATAAATAGAATCCCCTGCTCTTACGACCTCACCTGGTCTGGTTGCTTCCAGCTCAGCTCTCCACTGGATCCAGACTGGGTGCTCGGGGGGCCTTGCCAGCTGCCTCAGACTGGCCACGCCTCTGCAGATGACCCTCCTCTGGGCCCCGTGTCATCTTTGTGCCTACTCAGGAGCAGTGCTAGGCTGTCCCAAACAGGTCACACTTGGGCCTCTTCATGTCCTGAAGTCACCTGGCCTTGACCCTTCCCGCCATCTAAGCCCAGAGCTGCCGGGGTTTGGAGCTGGCTGCCCCAGGGCCTGTAGGCACGGAACCTGGGCACGACCTAGGGCGGGGCCCCTGCCAGGCGGGCCTCTCCCCACAGGGGTGCTGGAGAGCCAGACCCCCAGGCTCCAGTCTTGATTCCCTGCCTCCTCTCCCCTTTACTCCATCACACAGTGATGTTTGAAAGCCGCTTGGGTTTTATGAACTCACAGTCCTGGTCAAGTCCCGGCCCCTGCCCTTCTCTGGCCGCCTCTTCCTGTGGGTTCTCGGGTCTTCCATGGCACCCCCGCTCTGAGGCCAACGGTTTTTCCACCCCTGCTTTTCTCTTATTCTCAGCGGGGATTCCTGATGGGGTGTGCCCTCACACACCCACACATGGCTGAGTGCAGGGCCCAGTGCTCATGCCTGTTCTCTGAAGCACTCAGGTGGTGGGGAGGGCAAGGAGACAGAGCCTTCACTCGGGCCCCTGGTTCAACAGGCCCCAAGAGTTAGGGCCTCGGATTGAGCTGTGAAAGCTGATGGGAGGTGCCAGGGCTGAGTGGGGAGAGATGAGCAGGGGTGGGGGCCAGCAAGAGCTTAAAGCGTGTGCCCGGACTCCGCTAAGGGGCTGTCCCCGCCCACGCGGAGAAGCCAGTTAGGTCCATTTGCATTTACTGCTGGGGTTCTCAAAACTCGGAATTGCAACCCTGCCTGGGAGCGACAGAGAACCCTCACGAACAAGTATAAATGTAAACAAGGCGTCACTGTTCCATACCAGAGGTAATTGGGAACCGAGAGAGACTTGGTGTCATTTTTGACAAGATGGGCTGGGGTCTACACGTGCCCAAGTCCTGCGAGTTGTCTGCGAGGGGCAGCTGACGGGAAATAGAAGGAACCTCCGAGGAAGGAACCCAGTTCCGCTAAAGGCCTCTGCCAGCGTGAGTCAGCCTGCAGAGGTACGGGGATCGGGAGAGCAAGCAGGCCTGCATCAGGGGCCGGTCCACCCTCCACCCAGCTGCTTATAAAGCCGGAAGGAAAGAGGGGAGAGGTGGCTGGCAGTACGTCCCGGGGTAAGGCCTGCCTAGGCCTGTGCACCTGCACCCTGGAAGAGTAGGAAGCAGCAAGAACAGAGCAGCAGAGACCCAAATTGGACGTTGCCACTCAGCCCGGCCAGCGGCTGACCTACTGTCACTGGGAAGGGGCTGGTGGAGGTGAGCTGGGCACAGGGAAGCAGCAGCCCCTCCCAGACACGTCGGGCTACCCTCGGCTTGAGCTTCTCCAGAGCCATGCCACCTGCACTGGTCTCCGGGACAGAGGTAAGGGACATAGAGTCTCCAGGTGCAGAGGAGAGCAAGTCACAACTATGAGGTGCAGCCTGCGAGCCACGGGCCAGGTGCTGGGGGAAGCGGAGGTGGGACAGGTGGCATTTCAGCCAAGCTTGGAAGGCGGCCAGAAGCCGGGAGGCAGTGGGGCAGGCGAGACCTGACCCGAGCAAGAGGAGGTGGGGAGTTTGGGGCCAGTGGGGGGATGGGGGCCGTCCTGTGGCTGGAGACTCATACCTCGGTAGGGCCTGCATGGAGGCGAGCAGCCACCAAAGACAGCAGGCGGAGGTGGGTCATGACTTACCAGGATGGATGCGGGGCCACGGCAGGGGTCCACAAAGTGTCTTAGTCTACTTGAGCTCTTATAATAGCTCAGCTCAGATACGACAGACCAGGGGGCTGAAACGGCGTTTATTTCTCACAGTTCTGGGAGCTGGAAGTTCAAGATCAAGGCGTTGGCAGAGTCATTGTCTGGTGAGAACCTGCTTCCTAGTTCATAGCCGGTACCCTGGCTGTGTCCTTCTTCAGTGGAAGGGGCAAGGAAGGTCTCCGAGGACCCTTTTATAAGGGCACTAATCCAGGGGCACCTGGGTGGCACAGTCAGTTAAGCATCTGACTTTGGTTCAGGTCATGACCTCGAGGTTCGTGGGTTCAAGCCCCACATTAGGCTCTGTGCTGACATCTCAGAGCCTGGAGCCTGTTTTGGATTCTGTGTCTCCCTCTCTCTCTGCCCCTCCCCCACTTGTGCTCTGTCCCTCTCTCTCTCAAAATAAATATTTTTTTAAGTTTATTTATTTATTCTGAGAGAGAGGAGGAGAGAGAGAATTCCAAGCAGGCTCCGCACTGTCAGTGCGGGGCTTGAACTCACAAACCGATCATGACCTGAGCCAAAATCAGAGTCAGATGCTTAACCAACTGAGCCACCCAGGCACCCTTCAAAAATAAATAAACATTAAAAAAATTTATTTTTATTTTTTTTATTTTTATTTTTTAATTTTTTTTAACATTTATTTATTTTTGAGACAGAGAGAGACAGAGCATGAACGGGGGAGGGTCAGAGAGAGAGGGAGACACAGAATCGGAAGCAGGCTCCAGGCTCTGGGCCATCATCAGCCCAGAGCCCGACGCGGGGCTCGAACTCACGGACCGTGAGATCGTGACCTGAGCTGAAGTCGGTCGCTTAACCGACTGAGCCACCCAGGCGCCCCCCAAAAATTTTTTTTAAATAAGGGCACTAATCCTGTTAGGGCCCCACCCGTAAGACCTAGTTACCGCCCAAAGGCCCTGCCTCCTAATGTCATCACATTGGGGATTAGGTTTCAACATATGAGTCGAGGCGGGGGTGGGGGGGGGTGCTGAGGTGGGGGACACAAATGTTTATTTAGTTCATAGCGCAAGGTGATAGAGTCCAGCCGTGGAAATAGGGATTTCTGCTGTGTGGGAGGAACCCCATCAGTCTGGGAACATTCCCTGGTTCTTTGATGATCCTTGACACCAACTATAAAGGACTCTGCCCATCATCCTTCCAGAGGGAGCCCCTCCCCACCCCAGCTCCAACCCCGACCCCAGATGCCACTCCTGCCCAGTCGGTCCTCTGAGTCCCTTCTAGCCTCCCACCTAGAGAGTGCTGAGGCCAGCCGGGAGGGCAGAAAGGGGGAGCAGGCAGAGAAGACAAGAGTGTCCACTTAACAGGGGCAGAGGGTTGAATCCAGGCCCCTGCAACAGAGCAGAAAGGAACAGGCAAGGGTGGGGTCTAGACCGCAGACAGGGCAGAGGGGGGGTGACAGATGCTTTCCTTGACCAAACTTTAGGTGGGAGTTCAGCTCAGGCCCTGACTTCCAGCTTCCGTATCTGTCTGTGTCACCCAGTTTTAGAAAAATCCGGTCACGTCAGTTTAGCCAGAATCCTCACCCTTGATGTTTCTTGCGTCTTCGTAAATTTCCGCCGACCAGCTTCCCCCTAGCCCCTCCTTGGCTGTGAAGTCTTCCCTCCTCCTTGCTAAAACCAGATTCTGGTCCAGTGCTATTCTGAGGTCTCTTTTCCCCTATTGCATTGGGCCCTGAATAAAAGCTGGTTTTACTGCTTTAACTGTCGTCTGGCTCTGGTTCTTTTTTAGTGGTGGCACTTGTGCTCTCTTCCCACACTGGGCATGTGGGGGTTGGGTGGGAACTTTGGTCAGCACCCCTCTGTTCCAGGCTCCTTGCCAGGAGGAACCCAGGAGGGCTTCCCGCAGGGGGAGACACTTGGGCATGTCCTGAGAGCCCAGTGGGAGTGAACTCTGCCCAGACAAGTCCCTGAAGGCAGTGGCATGCATATAGGTGGGTCTGTTCAGAGGTGGCACCTGCCCCAAGCGCCTGTGGACCTCACAGAATTCCAAATGCACCCGCATGCCTGTGCCCCTGCTGGTGAGCCACAGGAAGGCTGACACACAGAACGAGTCTCATGACAATCACTGGGGGTGCTGACAGCCTCCTCAAGGCCATCGTCCCCTTGGAGGGCCGCTGGTAAACTGGATTTCATGACTACATCTTTCCAGGCACCCAAACTGTCACAGATGCGTAACAGTGACACGGAAGCTGTATTAATGCCAAAGTCTATATGATTTGAGGGACACCACTTGATTTCTTGCATTTTTTATGTGTTTTTAAGGGAATGACTTCTGGGGCGCCTGGGTGGCGTCCAACTTCGGCTTAGGTCATGATCTCACAGTCTGTGAGTTCGAGCCCTGCGTCAGGCTCTGTGCTGATAGCTTGGAGCTTGGAGCCTGCTTCGGATTCTGTCTCCCTCTCTCTGCCCCTCCCCCACTCATGCTCTGTCTGTCTGTCTCTCTCTTTTTTTTTTTTTTTTTAATTTTTTTTTTTTCAACGTTTATTTATTTTTGGGACAGAGAGAGACAGAGCATGAACGGGGGAGAGGCAGAGAGAGAGGGAGACACAGAATCGGAAACAGGCACCAGGCTCTGAGCCATCAGCCCAGAGCCTGACGCGGGGCTCGAACTCCCGGACCGCGAGATCGTGACCTGGCTGAAGTCGGACGCTTAACCGACTGCGCCACCCAGGCGCCCCTGTCTCTCTCTTTTTAAATAAATTAGTTACTTCTCCAGGGGGATTGGGGAAATCTGTCCGAGATTGAGTTCAGCCATGAGTAACAGGAAAGGCCGCCAAAGCAACCAAGGTGTATGCAAACCAAGGTGTTACTGTCCTCGGGTCCAGGGCTCCTCCAGCAGCTCCCCAAGGCCGTGGACAACCTCCCCTCACCACACCCACACCCACCCGTTCCTCCCCTCCCCTGCCCTGACCGAGCCACTCAGCAGCCTCTGAAGCCACGCTGCTGGGGCAAGAAGCAGAAACCATCAGTGTACAGGTTACACGGCGTTGTTCAAACCTGATTTGTCTTTACATGTTTATTTATTGCACCACTGATCGTTTACGTATTCCTAAAACACGAAGGTAAGTTGAGAGTAAATTGGGAAGGTAAGTTAAGTTTTGGGGCCTGGCCGAATGTGGTAGAAAGAAGCCTCAAAGATTTTTTTAAAAGGCCAAAGAGAATGTGAAAAGCCTTTTGTTCTCAGGTAAGGGATTCACATGGCTCCTGTAGGTCACGCGGGACAGAGGTGGTTTAAGGGGGTGCTGGGGAAGGACCTCCTGTAACTGCGCATCCGTTCTGGGCAGTTGTTACCTGGTGGCTCTTCCCACGGCTTCGGCTCCTCCGCGTCCTCTGATGGCATCGAGAAGTTGTCTCTGCGGGCTGCAGGCCTCCAACACGGATCCCACACTTGCTCGCCGCCCTTTCAACAAGGACAGGGCAGGCCTCGCGTTCAGAGCTTCCGCCGGGCACCGGGGTCTCCCCTGAAGGTGACAACACTGTTTATGTTGACGGCTGCTTTCCACTGGTGTCAAACTGACGAGGCTTTCAGCCTGCGGTGTTCATCTTTTTAAAATTCACTACCCGCACTTCCGGGTTCCGGGCCGGCCTGCAAGGGGCTTGCAGGCCGCTGCTCCGTCCTCACAACAAGAAAAAAAGTGGAAATCAACGATCCATCTCAGATCCTTCAGAGAATCAAGGTCAAAGCTCAAACTGCTGCCCCTAAAATCAGAGAGACAGACGGCAGACACAGAAAATCTCAGCTTCCAGGAGCAGAAACGGCCCTGGAGCCAGTGCCTGGACAGGGAGACTTAAACTCTTCGTGATCAATGGCTAAAAGTTCAAGAGGGCTCAGCTGATGCTTAAAACCTCCGCCCGGGGAACGGGGGTGGAAGGGGGGTGGTGGTGGTCCTCTTAGAAGATAAGCTTTGGGGGGCGCCTGGGTGGCACAGTCGGTTAAGCGTCCGACTTCAGCCAGGTCACGATCTCGCGGTCCGTGAGTTCGAGCCCCGCGACAGGCTCTGGGCTGATGGCTCGGAGCCTGGAGCCTGCTTCCGATTCTGTGTCTCCCTCTCTCTCTGCGCCTCCCCCATTCATGCTCTGTCTCTCTCTGTCCCCAAAATAAATAAACGTTGAAAAAAAATTAAAAAAAAAAAAAAAGAAGATAAGCTTTGGGGCGCCTGGGTAGCTCAGTCGGTTAAGCGTCCGACTTCAGCTCAGGTCATGATCTCACGGTTTATGAGTTCGAGCCCCGCGTCGGGCTCTGTACTGACCGCTCAGAGCCTGGAGCCTGTTTCAGATTCTGTGTCTCCCTCTCTCTCTGACTCTCCCCCGTTCATGCTCTGTCTCTCTCTGTCTCAAAAATAAATAAACGTCAAAAAAAAAAAAAATTAAAAAAAAAAAAAAAAAGAAGAAGATAAGCTTTACCTCCTGGAGCCCGCCCGACCAGGTTCTCACAGTGAAGATCAAAGAAACATCTCAGATTCCCAGCAGGGGGAGGGGAAATGGCGCCATGTTTATTTATGTATTTACTTATTCTCATTTTATTTAGTCTTACTTTTTTTTTCTTTCAGAGAGAGAGAGGGAGTGGGGGAGAGGGGCAGGAGACAGAGAATCTCAAGCAGGCTCCGGGCTCAGCGAGGAACCCGAGGCAGGGCTGGATCCCACGACCCTGGGATCATGACCTGAGCCGAAATCAAGAGTTGGACTCTCAATGAGCTGACCCACCTGGAGCTGTGGAGGTGTTTTTAAATACATCCAGAGCACCCTGTTTTGTTGTTGTTGTTGTTTGTTTGTTTTGGGTTTTTTAGGGTGTTTCTGACAGAGAGAGAGCACAGAAGGGACAGAGAGAGAGGGAAGGAGAGACAATCCCAAGCAGGTTCTGTACCATCAGCGCAGAGCCTAATGTGGGGCTTGAACTCACAAACTGTGAGATCATGACCTGAGCCAAAGGCAGGTGCCTAACTGACAGAGCCATGCAGGTGCCTTGCACTCTGTTCTCCTTAAGGGAAGAAGTCTGCTCTCGAGGGAAACTATTTTACTAGAGCCTAAGCAAACAAGTGGAAGAGGGAGATACCCAACTCCAGCCTCCTCTAGCCTTTGTATTCCAGGAGAGAGAAACTGAGAGAGGTTTGTCAAGTTCATAGCCCGCAGGCACAGGTTCACTACAAGCCTGCAACCTAATGGTCAGGATATAGAACACTTCCTCTCCCTGTCACCGCACCTTCATGTCAGTAGAGATTCTCTATGATAACTTGGGAACACAACGGAGAACCCACATGTCTCAGACCTTATTCTAGAAGAAGTCTCTAGGGGGCGCCTGGGTGGCTCAGTCGGCTGAGTGTCCAACTTAGGCTCAGGTCATGATCTCACAGTTTGGGAGTTCGAGCCCCGTGTCGGGCTCTGTGCTGACAGCTCAGAGCCTGGAGCCTGCTTTGGATTCTGTGTCTCCCTGTCTCTCTGCCCCTCCCCTGCTCACGCTCTGTCTCTCCCTCTCTCTCAAAAATAAATAAACATTAAAAAAAAATTAAAAGAAGTTTCTAGGGGGTGCCTGGGTGGCTCAATCAGTTGAGCATCAGGTTCAGGTCATGATCTCACAGTTCGGTTCCTTGGGTTCCAGTCCCACATCGGGCTCTGTGCTAACAGCTCAGAGCCTGGAGCCTGCTTCAGATTCTGTGTCTCCATCTCTTTCTGCCCCTCCCCTGCTCACGATCTGTCTCTCTATCTCTCAAAAATGAATAAATGTTCAAAAAAATGTTTAGTAAGTAAGTAAATAAATAAATGTATGAAGTCTCCAGAAAAATCCAAAGACAACAGGGGAGACAAAACAAGGAGACCAGAGGAAATTTTCTCCTCTAACCCCTACAGCAATGGCAACAGTAAAAAAAAGCCTGGCTCCTAGCCAGCTAAGCATAAAGCCTCACACCAAAGACCTACTTAACTCAGTTCCTTTTACCTAGGACATCATGTTCACTTCTCAACAACAACAGCAAAATTACAAGGCATACTACAAAACAAAAGCACAGTTTGAAGAAGCAGATCCAAATACAGTACAGAGGTTAGATAATCAGGATAGAAATTTAAGACAACTATGGTGAATATGTTAAGGACAATAATGGAAAAAGTAGCCAACATTAAAAAACAGATGAGTAATGTCAGCAGACAGATGGAAACTAAGAAAGTATCAAAAGGAGGGGCACCTGAATGGCTCAGTCAGTTAAGCATCCGATTCCAGCTCAGTTCATGATCTTACCGTTTGTGAGTTCAAGCCCTGCACTGGGCTCTGTGCTGACAGCTTGGAGCCTGGCACCTGCTTCAGATTCTGTGTCTCCCTCTCTCTCTGCCCCATCCCATGGCTTGTGCTCTGCCTCTCTCTCACTAAAATAAATAAACATTAAAAAATATGTTAAAAAAGAAAATAGACCTGGATGGGCCTATATTGTAAAGTCAGGGCACCCATTAAAATTTTTTTTAAGTATATCTGATATACCAAAAGAGGAGAAATAATGAAATAACACAAAATGCTTAAGTAACACCAGTGAGTGCAGAAAAAGAGTAGAAAACAAAAAAGATTCAAAGAACAAAGGCAAAACATAGAAAACAGTAGTGAATGTAGTAGCTATTAATCCAACGGTATCAATAGTCACTTTAAAATAAATTTATTTTGGGGTACCTGGGTGGCTCAGTCAGTTATGCCTTCGACTCTTGGTTTCTGCTCAGGTCATGATCTCACAGTTCGTGAGTTCAAGCCCCACATCAGGCTCTGGGCTGACAGTGTGGAGCCTACTTGGGATTCTCTCTCTCCTCTATGCCTCTCCTAAATAAATAAACAAACAATAAATAAACTTTAAAATAAAATAAAATAAATTTATTTCAGCTAAAAAGAGACCAGATTTGGGATTCCTAGCTGGCTCAGTTGGTAGAGAATGCAACTCTTGATCTTGGGGTTGTGAGTTCAAGCCCCACATTGGGTGTAGAGATTACTTAAAAATAAAATCTTTAAATAGTGATCAGATATAAAGAAAATTGCTAAGTAATTGGTAGTACACGTGGCAGGTCCATATGGCAAACATGTGTCACAAAGCATTGGTCCAGGGGCCACAGACCGGGCTTAACCAGAGGGGGAAACATTGGATTAGCATTTTAGGACCATCGTCACAACAGTGTTTGAGAAGATGGATTGGAAGGGGCCAGAAGCTGAAGGCAGGTATGTCCGATTGAACACAGGGAACTGACGTCATGCATTTATAACATTTCCCTCCCAGAATGCCCCTGAAGAGGGGGAAAGGATAGACATCCACAAGGACAAAGACAACCAGAAGGAACCATCAGTGGATGAGAAGTTCCAGCACATGGGTGGCAGACAGAGGTGAGAAGGGTGGCCTGACCCACCAGAGCGGCCGTGGGACAGGGACCCCAGATACCCACAGAGAAGCAGAGGCCTGTGGTTATTGCTTTTAGCACAACTATCAGTGATTCTTGCATACTGAAGAAGCCAGGAAGGAGTTGGGATGAAAATTGGGGCCTTAATTTCAAAGCAAAACTTGGTGCACAATTAAACGAGTGTACGGGAGATAAAAGATGGCTGGAAATTGTTTGCAGCCCTTCCCATGGTGAGGCAGGACCTATTTCCTTCCCCTTGACCTGGGCGGGGATTGAGACTTGGTCTGATGAGTGGTATCTGCAATAAATAACATTGCACAACTTCTAAGCTCCATCATAAGAAGCCTAGTAGATCCCAAGCTCTGGTCTCTTGGGACCCAGACCCTCTGCTGAGAGACACCAGGTCACATGGAGAGGTTATGTGTAGGTGCTCCAGGGGACAGCCCCACTGAGCTCCCAGCTGATCACCAGTATCAGCCACCAGCCTCATGATGAACCTGTGCCTCAGCCCCACTGGGCCATCAGATGTCATCATACAGAACAGAAGAGCCACCCAGCTGAGCCCAGGCAACCTGCAGACTGTGAGAAATAACAAAGCATCTTTTGTTTTTAGCCACTGTTTCGGGGTGGAATATTGCACAATAGTTAATTGAAACAAAGGGCATTAGGAAAAGCAAGGGGCATCTAGACGGGCTCCTGGGTTTGTGTCTCAATGCCTCCAGGTAGTTGGTGCTCCAAATCTCGGAGACCAATGGGTTCTCAGGTCTGAGAGAGATGCCTACATGGGGACTAATGTTATAGGCTGCGATGGAGTTGGCTGGGACCCTACCACATCCCACCTGCAGGGAAAGATCCTAAGGGCATAACTAGGCCCTTCTACCATCTGGGGGCCTCACAATCTTTATTTCTACAATGTCTAAATTTTTTAACATTGAAATATTAGAGAGCTTTATCTCACAGAATGTCCAACCAGAGAAGAGCTTGCATTCAAATCTTCCTTGCTTTATTTTTTTTTTTAATTAATGTTTATTTATTTTTGAGAGACAGAGACAGAGACAGAGAGCGAGCAGGGGAGGGGAAGAGAGAGAGAGAGAACGACACAGAATCCAAAACAGACTCCAGGCTCTGAGCTGTCAGCACAGAGTCCGACACAGGGCTTGAACTCCTGAACCATAAGATCATGACCTGAGCTGAAGCCAGACTGAGCCACCCAGATGCCCCAAATCTTCCTTGCTTTAGATGCAACATATTCCAGGGGCCTAACATGCACTGCGCCTGTTTGCACATATTATCTCGCCTATTGTATTGGACACACAATAGCTCAGAACCATAGACACTCTGGCTCTTATCTTACAGGCAAGGAAAGTTGTCACATAGCAATTGGTGGCCGGAATTCCAATCCCCAAGTCCTCCCTGGAGGAACATCACTATTTCGTAAAAGATGCCTGACTCAAAGAAGGCAAAGACCGAGAATCAGCATCAGGCTCTGTTATGTCTTATACATTTGATTTTATCATATTCCCTGGAGATTTTCCATTTTAGAGACTTCTGGGCTTAGAATTCTCTTTCCAGCTCTTGATATAGCACAGATATAGCCCGAGGGTCAGTCCAAAGGAGATATTTACCTACTTGCTAAAAACGCAAAATGACACCCTGCTGTACTGTTGTGATTGTGACTAACACATCACAAAGGGACAGGAAGGATTTCACACCAGGGTCCCTCTGTCTAGCAATAGTCCCTAAAATACAGGAGACAAGGAGCCCTCTACTGACTCCCTCACAAAAACAACCTGATCCCTACCTTTTGCAAACCCTTGCAGATAAGGTCATTATATGAAAAATTAAAACTAGTCGTATTCTTGATAATCTTGTGAGGTTTTATTTTATTTATTTATTTTTTTAATTCACATTGTGTATTTTCACTTGATATGCCAGCCTTGAGTCTGGACCCCTTTACAAGATTCCCATGCATTAAGAAATTTCTTTTTGTTTTTAAGTTTATTTATTTATTTTGAGAGAGAGAGAGAGAGAGAGAGGGAGAGAGAGAGAATCCCAAGCAGGCTCCATGCTGTCAGCACAGAGCCTAACTCCGGGCTCGATTTCACAAACCGTGAGATCATGACCTGAGCTGAAATCAAGAATCAGAGGCTTAACCGACAGAGCCACCCAGGTGCCCCAAGAAATTTCTTTTCTTAACGGTCATGTCTCTGCATTTTCCTTTCACGTCTCCCAACACAAGTGACTTAGGCCTACCTGGTTGCCAGCACAGAAGGGAAGAAGAGTGATCTAAACACTGAAAAGCAGCCTCCCACAGTGAGTGAGGGCACAGCTAAAGTGAATATGGCGACCACTGACTCAAGTCGAAGAACCAATGGACATAGCAGAAATAACAGGTAGCAGGTGGAGGGGAGCCCTTGCCAGGGCCGAGGAGGCCGAGGAGGCCGAGGAGATGAGCCTCCCTCCCTGCTACATACAGCCCTGGGCCCTGGCGTATCATGTGTCTCTGCAACTGGGACCCCCCCCCCCCCCCACTCCTGACACAGGAATCCAACTGTGGGACGCAGCCCTGGGAGTTGTGAATGGGGATGAGCTGAGGGTGGCTTCCTAGCTCCACAGACAGGGGCTCAGGATGTGGGGACGCTGGAGTGGGCGTGGCAGCCAGGGGCCCTAGGAATTCTGGGTAGGGCGGGTGGGTGGACAGCGCCGCTTCCGGACCAGGCCAGCCCATGGCCCCCACCGAGGATCTGCGCACGACATTTGTTTTAGGTAAAAGTGCAGGGTGAGAGACGGCTCAGGCGCCATGGCTCCTGTCCCCCTGGGGCACTGAGGAGGGTGTCTATTCCTTTCGCTGCTGCTCAGACTGCTGGTAGCGGTGGAGGCGGGCGGTAGCGAGGACTGGGGACCGGGCTGGCTTGTGGTTAGGTGGCAAAAGCAAGGTGGGGGAGAGCCGGGTGATGAGGGCAGGGATTGGGGTGGGCAGGCCTCCCGGGGGACAGGGCCTGACTCATGGGGCTTTCCAGGAGCTATATTTGGCTGGGCTTAGATGCCTGTTGGAATGGACAAGTCAGGTAGAGGTGACAGAGATGCTGAAAAGTTCTGGGGAGAAGTCAAGGCTGTACACAGGAAGAATCTGGGAGTCTGGGGCCAATGGATTCCACAAAATCCAGTCCCTAAGCTCTCTCTCTCATTCCACCACCTGTCTCCCGTAGCACCTACCTCCCAGCGATTCCCAGACTCACTGTTCCTAATCACACCAGGTCCCCTCTGGCTCTGATCTATCGCGCAGTGTGAGTTCCATCCTGACCACCTCCCCCTCTAGTGTCTCCAGGCCTCACCTCCAGGCAAATGCCTGCTGACTCAGCGAGACTTCTGGGAGGCCACTTGGCTCCCCATGTTGGAGTCCGTTGCTCTGTCCCCTCACCCCCCATGTGTGACCATTTAGGTGTGTGTCCCTCTCCTACTGGGCTGTGAGCTCTTCAGCAATGCCTCTCAACACCTGGGGCCTGCCCGTCCTGCACTCCGACCAGGCCCCTCCCAAGACATGGCCTCCGCCTACCAACAGGCTTGGCCTGTCTTCCCACGAGGGCCCCGGTCTTCCGTTCCCCAGAGGCGACTGCAGAAGAGCAGGTATGTGCCAGTGGTCACTCAAGGAGAGGGCCGGGGGAGGCCGGTGGCGGGCGAGCAGCACAGGAGGGGGGTGGAAGGAGAGGTCTCAGGCAAAGCCCCGCAGAGGCGAGGAAGCTTCCACCTCCCCCTGGGGCTCCAGCGTTGTCCAAATGTGAGGAAGGGAGCGGGGCTTCCACAAGCCTTCTGAGTCGGCTTAGGGGACACTTCACCTTCTCTGAGACAGTGGATGATGGGAGAGCCACTGGCGCTTGTGGGGGAAGCCAGCCAGCCAGGATGGCAGGAGCCCACACGTCTGTAGAACCATCTGCCCAAGGACAGGTGGGCAGAGAATCAACATCCGCCCAGGCCTCTCCCTGCCTCACACAGATCCACTCACCCCCCATATGGATTCTACTCGGCGAAGAACACGGATGACAGAGGCCTGGGGGTATCACCTATCGCCCCGGATGCCGCGGTTGGGTTTGAGGCCCTAGCTTATGCCTCTTATCCGCAGATCCCTTGCCTTCAGCATCTCTGCTGGTCGAGGGGGCCCGTCTGACAGGATGACTCAGACCTTCACCCCGGAGGGGTCAGAGCCCCAGTTGAAAGATCTAATGCCCCATGCCCTCAGCGAATGGTTACTGGGGGAAATGGGTCTGTCGGTGTAAAGACAGAGGAAATCACTCACTGTAAACAGAGGCAGAGCGAGGGGAGACGGGCCACTTCTGAATTGATTTAAAGCTTGTCCTTAGGAGATGCCAAAACTGGCCTCCCCGAGCGTCTGTCCTCTGGCCCCCATCCCTCCCAGCAAGGTTATATGGAATCAGCTCCTCCGAGGCCAAGGGGTTCAGGTTAGAAAGAAGAGTCTAGGGTGAGGGCGCTGAGCATGGGACTTAATAAGCCGTCCCTTGCTCTAGAGCAACCAGGAAAATGCTTTGTAGAGATGAAACCAGGGGCCAGACGCAAAATCCAGCAGGGAAAACAGAGACGAGACAATGCATTTCTTCATTTTAATTTATTTTTCAATTTTTGTTTCTCACTTACCAACACATTCGTAAAATGTAGCAGGCTGTGTTAGTAAAGGAGAAGCAGGGAGCAAAGAGAGGTGCGGGATCTAAGCAGCTGCACACGGGGGTAGGGGTGGGGGGTGGGGGTGGGGGGTGGGGAAGGTGGTGGCCAAGAGCGGGAAGCACTCGGGGGCAGAAGGGGCGGGGCGCCGCCACCGTCCGCCTTCCCGCAGGCGTGGGCATCGCCGATGCTCTTACAGACCCCCAGATGGTTTTGTAAACGTTGTAGAGAGCACTTCTGTTGCTTCCAAACTTCGTCCCCCAACTTCTCCCTCTGACTCCCCCTGCCCCCCACCCCCCCAGCCATCCCCACCACTGCAGCCACGAGGCAGGGTCTTCTCGAGCCAGCCCCCTGCATAGCCGGGCCCAGGAAAACCCTGCCCCTGGGTCTCAGGGCCCCAACCCCATAGCCTCAGTCCCTGGGCCAGCATCTGAGAGGCCTAAAGCAGCTGGATCCCAGGGAGGTCAGGGTGGGGCTACCTTGGAGCTCTTTCCCCAAGGGGAACACTCCCCTGGACCTTGGAGAGCATTCCCAGAATGCCCTCTGCTTCAGCCGCGGGCTCCTATTCAAGAGGTCACTGACAGGCCACCGTGGGCATGGGGACTTGGCAGCATGGAGGGCTGCCGCTCGCTGGAACCCTGGGTTAACCTGGAGGGAGGTTTTACCTTCCGCCCAGAGACGGGCCTCCTGGCATTTGTGCACTAACCCAGTGGACACTCTGACCCTGTGCTTATGAACACAAACATTTTAATCAGGATTACATCCACCCTGATGAATTTTCATTCTAGAAAGTACTTTCAAGGCAGACGCCATTGAGGACAATCTAACGCCTTGACGGTTTTCTACAAAGTGCAGATAACTTTCCTTTCTCCCCCATTTCTTTTCCTCGAAGTCATTTTCACCAGGATCAAATCCTATTCGTGTGCGTTTCGCCACAGGTATCCGACTCCCGGGTTAGTGTTCGATGCGTGTCAAATGTCACCAACTGTCACACGTGTCACTGGCAGTTTTTTTTTTTTTTTTTCCTGTGGCTGTCACTTCAAGAAAGTCCAGTTTTCTGGGGGAAGGGCTCTAGCGGACTCCTCACGGACCGGTACCCAACAACGAATTTGTGCGGCGTGCTGTCTGTCCTGGTGTGCCACACCTGTGCCCTTTGGCCCCAGTGGCTTTTCTCTAGGAGCCTTTCCGAGGGTCCGTGCGTAACCGTGGCCTACCCTCAGCTAACCAGGGACAGAGCCGGGAGCCCTTCCGCAGCCGGCTTCCAGGAGGTGCGCGCACACCACGGGACAGGGCGGGAGGAACCTGCGCCCTCACCGACCCCGGCTCCCCCCCCCCCCCCGCCCTCCGTCACCCACCCCCTCCCCGCCGCCCACGGTCACGGCGCCTTGTCCGCGGCCCCCGCCGCCTGCTCGGGGCGCGCGGGGCCGCCGGTGGCCGCGCGCGTGCTGCGGAGCAGGCCCAGGCCCCGCGATCGACCGGCGCCGTGCAGCTGGCGCTCGTGGCGGCGGATCTGCACCTTGTGCCGGAAGCGCTCGCCGCAGTCCTCGCAGACGTAGGGCCGCTCGCCCGAGTGCGTGCGCCGGTGGCGCAGCAGGTTGGACGAGACGCTGAAGCGCTTGCCGCAGTCGCCGCAGGCGTAGGGCCGCTCGCCCGTGTGCGTGCGCTGGTGCTGCACGAGCGCCGAGCTCTCGCTGAAGCGCTTGGCGCAGTAGGAGCAGGCGTAGGGCTTCTCGCCCGTGTGGATGCGCTGGTGCGTCACCAGGTTGGAGTGCTGCGAGAAGCCCTTCCCGCACTCGCCGCAGCGGTGCGGCCGCTCGCCCGTGTGCGTGGCCTGGTGCCGCACCAGGTCCGTGCTGCGGCTGAAGCCCTTGCCGCACTCCCCGCAGATGGTCGGCCGGTCCCGGGCGCGCCGCCGCCGCCGCTGCCTGGCCGGGGTCAGGGCGGCGCTGCCCGCGGGGCCCGGGATGGCCACCACCGCCGGCGCGGCCACGGCCGGCAGCACCATGAGCTCCTGCAGCACCACGTAGCCCGGGGGGGCCACCACGACGGCGGCTGGAGCCCCCGGGGCCGAAGCCCCGCCGCCCCCTGCGGCGGGCACCAGCTCCAGCTGCAGCTCCGGCTGCACGGGGGTCAGCTCCAGCCGCACCTCCTGCTGCTGGGCTCCCAGCTCCACCGGGGTCAGCTCCAGCCGCACCTCCTGCTGCTGCTCCAGCTGCTGCTGCTGCTGCTCCAGCTGCTGCTCCAGCTGCTGCAGCTGCTCCTGCAGTTTGAGCTGCAGCTGCCGCTGTTCCTGTTGTCTCTCCAGCTCCTGCCGCTGCCTCTCCAGTTCCTGATCCGACCCCAGGTCAACTGGCATGAGCTCCAGCTCTACCTCTTCCTCCTCGTCTGGCTCCAGCAGAGGGGGCTGCTGCTGCTGTTGTAGCTGTTCCTGTTGCGGCTGCTGCTGTAACTGTTGCTGCTGCAACAGCTGCTGCTGTAACAGTTCCTGCTGCCGCTGCTGTAACTGTTGCTGCTGCAGGTGCTGCTGTTGTAACAGTTCCTGCTGCTGCTGCTGCTGCTGCTGCTGCTGTAACTGTTCCTGCTGCTGTAACTGTTGCTGCTGCAGGTGCTGCTGCTGTAACTGTTCCGCCTTCTGCTGCTGCTGTAACTGTTGCTGCTGCAGGTGCTGCTGTTGTAACAGTTCCTGCTGCTGCTGCTGCTGCTGCTGCTGCTGCTGCTGCTGTTGCTGGAATTGTTCCTCCTCCTGCTGCTGCCCTGACTGTCCCTGCTGCTGCTGCTCCTGCTGCCACGGTTCCTGCTGCCTTAACTGCTTCTGCGGCTGCTGCTTCTGTAACTGTTGGTGCTGTGGTAACGGTTTCTGCTGTGGCTGCAACAGGTGT
Organism: Leopardus geoffroyi; assembly: GCF_018350155.1. Lineage (NCBI taxonomy): Eukaryota > Metazoa > Chordata > Mammalia > Carnivora > Felidae > Leopardus > Leopardus geoffroyi. The sequence continues at coordinate 4,588,859 of NC_059340.1, forward strand.
TGCTCTGGCACTTGCTGCTCCTCTGATTGTTCCTGCGGCGGCATCGGCGGCAGCTGTGGTTTCAGCTGCTGAGGTGGCACAGGTTGGGGGTTTTCCTGCAGGTGCTTCTCTTGTCGAGGCAGCCATTCTCGGCCAGCTTGCCGCTGTTGCTGCGGTCCTGGGGATCGGCTTTGTGGTCGCCGCTCCTGCCGTGGCTGTTGTTGCAGCGCTGGTTGCTGTTGTGACTGTTGTGGTTGCAACTCCGGCTGCCCCTGCTGTGCTTCCTCAGCCATTTCACTGGCCCCCGCCGGGGCTGAGCTTGTTGGCCGCGGTGGGCTGCCGTTCTCCGGAGCCTCTTCTTCTTCCTGACTCTCACTCCCACCGCTGCCACCTGTAGTGGAAATGGCAGGAAGCCAGGAGAGAAAAATCTACGGGCAGCTCTCAGGTGCAGACCCCCTGGACCTCCCCGCTCACCCGGCCCCATGGACAGCCACGCTAGGACACACTGTGAGCTCCCATCAGGGACCCAAAAGCACCGGCTCGGTTGACAATGGCAGCGTGGCAGGAACTGAATTGCCCAGAGGTGTGGGGTTGGCTTAGAAATGCGCCCGCAGGACTGCTGATCACGTCACTCTGCACCCTAGCTGTTCCACCTCTCCCCCGCGCCTCCCTCCACACAGGCTCCATGCTTAGATCTTGGCAGTGACAAGAGCCTGGGTGCCTGGGGCTCCCCAGCACCGTTCCCTGAGAAGTCTCTCGTGCTTCACCGCCATCCAGTGGGAATCCGCATACAAGCCGTTCGGACAGCTAAGCCACAAGCCCGTGCTGAACTCTGACCTCAGTTAGGGTCACACCTCACAGAAGTAAAACTTGCCTTCTCCGTAAATAATAACGCCTGGAAGTATCACCACTAGCGGTCCTAAAAGTCACCGAAGTGTCAGAGACAGCACAAAGTTTCCAGCGGGAAGTCCTCCGTTCAGGCCCTAACTCTACCGCTTAGCAGCCGTCGACCTCCCGCAGCCACGGAGCCCTCCTTGTCAGTGACGGCTTCGGGATACCCACACTTCCAGCTTCACGGGCAAAGCCAGAAGGGCCCCGGCATCGCCTCTAGAACCTGGTGGGTGCTTGAAAAATCCCTCTCCCTGTGAGTTAGAAAATGAGTTTGCAAACTAACAAACACTTTAGCAATACCAAGGATACAACTAGCTCCGTTTGAAACAGCCTGAAGACTGGAAGTGTCTGAGACTATTACTCAGGAATGGAAAGGACTAATTCCATAGCCCCAAGTCAACATGGTGACTGGCCAGTTACGTCACCTCTGGGAACCTGAATTTCCCTTTCTGGAAAAAGGAGATAAACCCTTCCCAGGGACATAGCGAGAATGCCAGGGGGGAAATGTCTGGCCCGGGGTTGTGCAGGTGTAGAGGAAGCCCCACTACGTAAGAGTCGCTCCATTGTCACATTTCACTTTCCTGCACAATATCCACGTGTCTGTCTCTCATTTTGAGTATTCAGGCTGTGTTCACGGAAAATCCGAAGAGGCTCTCTCCATTTCCGAGTCTGATTTCCACGTCTGTTCTTCCTACAGCTTCGTATTTTCAGTTTTGTAACAGAAAGCAGAGGTTCGATGTTATAAAATTTTGCTTTCCGGCCACTTTGCCAGGATTGTATTGATTTCATAAAACCAAGGGATATCTATATGAAAATAACTTCCTTTCGGAAAACTAGTCCTAATAACCTTTGCTTAGGCTAATGGACAAGTGAATGCATTTCTCATAAACACACACCAGTCGGGAGTATGCGTGTGGTAAGCGAAGACAGCCATGAAAACCTGTTCCCCCAGCAATGTCAAGGTCTGAGATACTCCAGCCTCCTGCCACCCCTCGAGGCAGCAAGAAGCACCGTGCTTCTGTGTGAGTCCTCACGTTTCTAGCACAGCACTTGGCTGTGTGGCCAGTCCTGGCTTCTTACAGCAACACCAGCATTTTAAACAACGATGTTTTTAGTAAACATATTATTAAGTGTCACCTGATGTGCGTGCCCTTGCAAGACTTTTTCCAGTTAAATATTTGAGCCAGGAGAGTCGTTTAGCCACACATCCCAACACAGCCCCTCTAATTGCCTGGGGCCTTTTCATGCTGTTCAACCCTGGCCCAGCCCTCAGTCAGTGCCCTCAAAGCACAGAGAAGGAAAGTGGCCCCCAGGAGCATGACCACCATAGAAAGTTTCCCCAGACCGTGTCCCAGAGGGAGAAGGCATCTTGAAAGGTTCTGCAGGGCCATATTTGCCTCTGGGCAAAAGGGGAGGAAGATGGATTGAAGCAGAGGTCAGGAAAAGTGGACAAGGTCAGAGAAGGCCACAGAGAAAAGAGAAGCAAGGGGTCCAATGCCTGAGGTACAAGGGGCAGTGGGAGAGAGCCCCTGAATTCAATCTTGAGAACTTGAGTCTGGAGCCAGGGACAGGTCGGGGGACAGTGGAGGCCGCCTGACCACTGGGGAAATAGCAGCAGCTCCCAGCCAGCACATACCCAGGGTCCAGGCATGGCCTGAGAAGATCTGCATCGTCAGGGAGCCCGTCACAGGCACAACCACAGCCTGATACAGCCGCCTCGGAAAACCCTGAGGGGAACCTGCCAGCGTCACTCCAGGCAGCTGAACTCGGCCGCTGTGAGCGGCTGCAGCCTGCCCCAGCCCCGCACCCCGAAACCACAGGTGAGCGCCCTTGCACACAGCAGGCTGCCCGCCACCCCGCAGCCCCCTCTCGCCTGCAGCAGGCCGGGCTCTGTCAGAAGGTCCTCCGCGGGGCCTGAGGACTGTCTCCTGCTTTAGGTCAGAGCCACCTCCCTCTAGTCCCTCACCTGAGAGGGCGCCAGGCCCCGGGCCCCCATCTTCAAGACACCGAAGCTCCAGCACGAAGGTCTCAGTCGCTGGCCCCAGCTCCATCCTGGCGCTCAGACCAAGACCCCGGGGAGCCAGCTGTGCTGAGAGGAAGGAAGGAAGCTGTTCAGGTGGGCAGGAGTGCTGTGAGCCCCCAGCCCCGTGGCACTGACTGCCACAGAGCCCTCCACCTCAGCCTCGGGCCTCCAGAGCCAGGGGCCCCACCCTGGCTGGAAAGGAGGACAGTTGGAGCCACAGCTGGGGAAGGGAGGCGCAGGGCAGCCCGGAGCTCTGCTCCCAGGGCCCGTTCAGCCCCCCGCAGGGAGGCAGTTCCTCCATTCCTGAATTCTAGGATTCTGCGGGGCCCACACTCAGCCCCAGCCTTAGGGGGCAGCCGGTGCAACTGCTCCACTAGGATGGGGAGCTGGAGTTGAGGAAGTTTGCAGAGAAGACGGAGAAACCTCACGTTCCACTGCCCCCCGCTACAAAGCCCCGCCAAGCCTGTTCACCTCCCTGGTCTCTGGCCTCCTAGGCTGCTCTTGGGGTTCGGCCAGCATTCCTAGGCCAGAGCACCAGCAACCCACAGAACCAGCCCTGGCCCAGGGTCTCCTGAAGTCGGGAGGGTTCCCCACCTCTCTCCTGCATCCCCCCTCCACTGGCCTTCCCGCCCCACGCCCCACCCCCGGCCCCTGCAGAGGTGTCCCCACATCCAGCCAGCCTCCCCTCCTAACAGGACAGCTCCAGGTCTCTGTGGGGGTCCAGTCGAAAAGACTGGAAGCGCCCCCGAAGGTTCGCCGAGCCGTCCCGCCCAACGGGCCTCACCTGGCGCAGCATTTCCTGCCCCTCACCGCGGCCTCTGCACTAGGGGAGGTGTGTTCATGGTCAGCAGGGGCTGGGCAGCCAAGGCCGAAGCGTCAGCCGGCTCCTTCCTGAGGCGCCTCCATCCAGAAAGAGCCGGGGAGGCGCCGGGCCACCCGGGGGCCTTTCTGGGCACTGCGGCGGCGGGCCTGTCGCTGTCAGGGCTGCCGAGGTCGCCCTGGGCCAAGAAAGGGGCAGGACGGAGTTCGCGAGCAGAAGTTGGTGTCGGGCACCCGTCCCGGGGGAAGGGGGCGGGGAGGAGGCTGGGCGCCGGGGGTCCGGTCCGAGGTCGGCGGGGGCCGGGCGACACCGGCCTCGGGTGGGCCGGGGGCAGCCCGGGTCCGGCCGGGTTCGGCCGGCGGCCACAGGTGCCCGGCGCCGGGGGGCGGGGGGGGCAGGGGGGCGGCCCGCGCGGGGGTCCGGTTCGCTCGCCCGCCACCCCCCCGAGCGTGCGTCCGGCCGGCAGCGGGCGGCGGGCGGCGGGCCGGACCGGGGGCGGGGGCGGCGGGGCCGGCACAGGAAGTCCCCCCGGCATCCGCATCCTGTCCCCCGCCCGCCACCCGCGCGCCCCGCGCCCCGGCCCCCGCGCCGCCGCCGCCGCCGCTCTAGGCCGCGGCGAGCTCGGTGGGCTTAACCCTTCCGGGCCCGGCCGCGCACCCGCGGGGGTGGCGAGACTGTCGCTGCCCCGAGGGGGGCGGGGCGGCTCCAGGCTCCAGCTCACCCCCCCACCCCCCCACCCCCGCGCCACCGTGGGGACGCGTGCGGTCTCAGGGCGCCCCTGGCCGGGCTACTAGTTGTGGTTCATTAGCGCTCAATTAGATGACACTCACCTGATGGGGAGGCCCCATTCCGCCCCCCAGCGGACCCCAAAGAGGCCTCCCTCTCCGCACCTTGAACCCCTCCTCCTGGAGTCCCGGATGGCGAAGGCAGGCCTGCGGGGGGCGTGGTGTTTGTGCCCGCTTGGACAGTGGGTCGGGACCCCAAAGGACCAGACCTTGTTAACTGAAGGGTAAGCCGGCTCGCTCCCTCTGTGCACAAGGCAGGTGATCAACCCCCCTCCGCCGCCCCCAACCACTGTCCTCCCCAGGCCCCCACCCCCGTAGCGCGGTGCAGAGGCCTCCCTGGACGCGCCAAGCTGACCCCTGCCTGGGGAGGCCTTACCTGACCATCTCCATATCCTATCAGCTTTGCCGCACTGTCCTAACCTGGAGAGTTCACATGAGAATCGGGATACTCCAATCCTCTTGAAAAACCCAAAGACCTGCCCTTGGAGAGCTGTTCCTGGGGTAGAGTCTGGGAATAGCCTCACTGGAGGGGGACACAGATGTCTTCCCTCCCTACTGTCTCCATGCTCACCTGGCCCCCCCTTGTTCCATTTTGGATACTTTCTGGCCCCACAGGCAGTGGAGTTTGGGGCTTCTCCTCCAGCCCTCTGAAAAGCTCCTCTCTCTGGGAGCTTGCCCCCAGACTGGGTGCTCCAGAGGACAGAGGGCCACCTCTCAGCTTCACCCCCAGACTGGGTGCTCCAGGGGACAGAGGGCCACCTCTGCCTCTTCGGGGGAACGAGTGCAGCAGGAACCCATCTTTGGAGGCAGAAAATTCTGGATTCACCATGGCCTCTTCCAGTTGGGTAACGAGGCAAGTTATTACCTAGCATGTGTGGAACAGGGACCACACGCTGCATGTCAGGAGTTGAAGGGTAAGTGAGCATCCCCCCTCTGGCCCGGCAGGTGTGCACCTTCACCTCCCCTGGGAGGGCTGAGCTGTCTCTGCCTCCTCCTTCCTCCCGGGAGACCTCACACCCAGACCATCCAGATGATCCACTCACTCCTTAAATCTTGAACCTCTCTCTCTCCGATGGCTTCTTGCCAACAGCGTTTGTTCATCCTCACGGCTCTCCCGTCTTAAAAACCAGGCAGCCCCTTTTCTCTCCTGCCCCCATGGCAGAACTTCCTGGAAAGATGCCCCATTGCAATCTGTCCATATCTCCGTCTACCTATCCCTCCTTCCCCCTCTCCAGCTTGGCCTGGGCCCCATCACTCCACCTGGACAGCTCCCTCTCATGTCACCAGTGAAGTGACCTCCCTGTTACTAAATCTCTCATGCTATCCCACCTCTGGGAGGCTTTGGACACTTCTCCGGTGGCTGCTGAGAGGGACCACCCTTGGTTCCCACTTCCTCTGGGTCTGCCTCCTCTCTGATTCCTCCACAGACTCTGCTTCCTTTATATAATCAAAACCTGCATAAGTTGTCTTCCCACATCAACAGCTCCATCCGGAAGAGTCTTTCTCCTGTCCATGACTGAGCACCTCACAAACAGTGGCCACCCTTTTTCTTCCTCTTTGTCCCTTTAACTTTGATCCAGGTAATACACAAAGCGAATTGAGTCAGTCAAATTGTTCTACGAGGGTTTAGCAACAACAAAAATCTTTTCATTTCCAAGTCCACTTTCTTCTGATATTTTTTGCCATTTTTTTTTTAAGTTTAAAAACGTTTATTTATAGGGGAACCTGGGTGGCTCAGTTGGTTGAGCGTCCAACTTCAGCTCAGGTTATGATCTCATGGCTTATGAGTTCAAGCCCCGCATCCGGCTCTGTGCTGACAGCTCAGAGCCTGGAGCCTGCTTTGAATTCTGTGTCTCCCTCTTTCTCTGCCCCTAACTCACTCACATTCTGTCTCTTTCTCTCTCAAAAATTATTTCTCTGACCCTAACTCACTCACATTCTGTCTCTTTCTCTCTCAAAAAATTATTTATTTTTGAGAGGGAGAGCGAGCAAGAGAGGGGCAGAGAGAGAAGGAGACACAGAATTGGAAGCAGGCTCCAGGCTCTGAGCTGTCGGCACAGAGCCTGACACGGGGCTCGAACTCACGAACTGCGAGATCATGACCTGAGCTGAAGTCAGATGCTTAACCAACCGAGCCACCCAGGCGCCCTTTGCCATATTTCTAAATACCATGCTCATAGTGCTATTACTTGGTTTTTCCATTTTAGGTAGTATCTATGGACAGCCTACTTTGGAGAATGCAGATTTAACTCTTTAAGCCACACATACATATGTCCATGTCCTGCCCACAATAATTTGTCTGGTCTTTATCCAGTTTTCTGGGAGAGAACTTCCACACTCTTGGGAGTTTCTCCAGGGACAGGAATGTCTTTGTTATTCGGGGGTTGGGGGCTGGATTAGCTTCAGGTTGGGGTCTGGTCATACCAAAAAGACCAACCATATGATTACAGGGTTGGGGCTCTGAGCTGGTGATGTCAACCCAACCTCTGGGGCTGGAGATTGAGGTCAGTCACATGGCCAATGATTCGATCAACGTATGAATGTAATGAAACACCAATAAAAACTATGGACACCAAGACTCAGGTGAGCCTCCTGGTTGGTGACGGGTGCTCTGTTTCCAGAAAGAGGACACAGAAGCTCCACCTTCAGGACTCTCCCAGACTTCGGATCTCTTCAGGAACCAGTGCTGGTCCGTCTTTCTATCCTTTGTAGTAAAACTGCAATTAGAAGTATAGCATTTACTGGAATTCTTTGAGTTGATCTAGTTAATTATTGTCCAACCTGAGTAGGTCAAAGGAATCCCTGAATTTGTAGCCAGTTGGTCAGAAGTACTGGGGGCCTGGGGACCCCTGAACTTGCAGCTGACCTCTATAGTGGGGGCAGTCCTGCTGGGAGTGATGCTCTTAACTTGTGGAGTCTGGAGGGACCCTGGAGGTCAGCTGTGGAACTGCAGGGCAAGACTGCACCTGTCCATATGGTTTTGACAGTTTGGGGGTAAATCCACATTGACTGTTTCCCTAAGTACATCTCCGTAAATATCTTTCACTGCTGAGCCCAGTGATACTATTTGTATTAGTTTCCTTCTTGTACAACCCTTAGTTCTTCCTGGACTTAATCTCTCATCTTTTTTTTTTTTTTTCTTTTTAAATTTTGCTTTGATTCACTTTTAGAATCTCCTGAAAAGTCTTTTCACATGCTCTTATGGCTCAGTAAATGCCTGTGAACCCAACTTTACACCTGGTCAAACTAGTCAGAAAATCTGTTTGTTTCATTTCATTTGTCTGTTTCCAGACATCCCTCTGGAGCCTCCTTCCATTGGATCCAAATTGGGCGGTTTGCCCTGCAGAGTGCTGGTGTCAGCCCGGAGTCCAGTGTCATCATCTGGGACTTTTGTCTCTCTCTCTCTCTCTCTCTCTCTCTCTGTCTCACTCTCTCTCTCTCTCTCTCCCCCCTACATCAATCTCTGTGACCTCTTTCTCCTTCTTGATTAGGTCATAATAGAGACCCTTAGCGCTCACCAAATATCCCAAGTGCTCCCCTACATTTCCAAGTCTTACATGCAGTTCAACCGGGGTTAAATAATTACTCTGGCCAGGGGACTGTGAAAGGAAGTGGCCCGTGCTATGTCTAAGCCAAAGCACTTAAGAGCTGGCGTGACATCTCCATCTCACGCCTCCCCTGCCGTGTGGCCTTGGAAGAGATGTGTTCCCCGTGGTGCCAGCACATGATGGTAGAGCCTTAGTCGGCCTGAGCTGTCAGTCCAGTCAGGAAAACCTCAGAACTCTTAAGTAATTAAGTAGAACATTTAATGCAGGAAAATGGTCACAAACATGTTCAAAAGGGCTGCAGCATTACGCAGGGGACAATGGGACGACCCAGAGATTAGTAGTACCTCCAGGGCTAGAGGAGCAAGAGGGGAAAATGATAGTATAGAGAGACACAACTGCTGTATCGGGGAGGCTACGGTAGCCACTCTCGGAAACTGGGGTGTGTAAGCAAGAAACGACCAGCCCAGACTCACCAGCCAGTGAAGGCTCCACCAGAAACAGGAAATGTCTTCTCTTCCATCCTGACTTCAGATCCCTCCTTGGTGCTTCCCATTAGCAGAATCTAGCCAGAGGCCAGCTGGCAAGGGAGCCTGGGAAATGGAGTTTTCCGTCTCCGGGCCTCCCGCAATGGAGCATATGGCGGGATGGAGACTGTCCAGAGGCAACAGGCAAAGAGCTGGCACATTTGGTGACTCTGTAAAGCAGGCCCCCCTGCCAACCCATGCTGGAAGGGCACACATTTATGAGCTAAGGGAGTGATTGGAATGTTGCAGCTTGAATGGATTATCCTGACCTTCATTCTGGGGGAGCACATTCTCGAGTGGTCTTCCTGAGAATAAGTATATGGCAAGTAAAATTTGGGGAGCCCTCATGTCTAAAAAGCTTTTTCTCTATCGTGTAACTGGGTATGGATTATAGAAGGGCAATGGCTTCTCCACAGATTTTGTTATATTATTTTTTAAAAATTTTTTTCGTTTATTTTTGAGAGATAGAGACAGAGCATGAATGGGGGAGAAGCAGAGAGAGAGACACACACACAGAATCCAAAGCAGGCTTCAGGCTCCCAGCTGTCGGCACTGAGCCTGATGCAGGGCTCCAACCCATGAACCATGAGATCATGACCTGAGCCAAAGTCAGACGCTCAACCGACTGAGCCACCCAGGCTCCCCTATTATTATTATTATTATTATTATTATTATTATTATTATTTTCAAGTAGGCTCCATACCCAGCATGGAACCCAACACGGGGCTTGAACTCATGACCTTGAGATCAAGACCTGAGATCAGAGACCTGAGACCAAGACCTGAGCGGAGATCAAGAGTCGGACATTTAACCAACTGAGCCACCCAGGCGCCCCTGCCTCTCCCCAGACTCTAAAGACACTGTTTCCTTGTCCAGTGTTGCTGTTGAGGATGTCCTGTGCCATTCTGGTCCCTGATCATCTCATGTTGTCATTTCTCTCCCATTTTCTCATCATTTTACCTCTTGGTTACACTTCCTAGAAGACTTTCTCATCGCTATCCTCCACCCTTTCTGCAATTATTTCTGCAACCCTCTCTTTAATTTCAGAGCTTTCTTATTCTCGGACTGGGTTGTTTCCTCATGCGTGTTCTTGCTTCACAATTGCAATGTTGGCTCCCACCTCTCTGAAGACAGCTAACTTTGTTCCTGCTTCCTTCATCGTCCTTGTTTGCTCCAATTCATTTCAACAACAACAACAACAACAAAGTGTTTGTTTCATTTCTCCTGTTGAAGGATTTCCTAAGCTGCCAGGTGATGCTGGGCTGTGGTGTGGAGTGAATCGATCGGCATGCAAGAGAGGGGTGTGGACAGTTGGGGAGCCCGCCATGGGGAGGGGTGTCCTCCAATATCTCTTAGTGTTTTCTCTCGGGCCGCTCAGTTTGTCTAGAAAGGACTCGTTTGATCACCTGCCTGGGCAAGTAACTTGGCCATGAGCGTTCCAGGAGCCGAATGGGGAAAGAGAAGACTCCGATTTCAGAAAGCAGATTTCACTAAATCCCCATGGTTTCAAGAACTCTTCCTGCCTTTGGCTCTGCCCAGTGTCCCCAGAGTCAGAGCCTGTTTGGTACCAGGCTTTTGCCAGAGCAGATGCGAAGGGGGAGGGGAGGTCTGGAGACCCGCCTGGCAGCAATCTTTCCGTTTCCAGCCCTACTGGGAACCTCAGGTTCTGAAGGCTTTCTGGGCAGTGGGGAGGGGGGCGGGGATCAGGCTGTTCTTTTTGGCTTCCCCCTCTGATAGCTTAGTCTTCTGCTAAGTCAGGTCCTTTCAGGTTCATCTGAGTTCCAGTTCCTAAAATCTTAAGCTTTGGATTTATTGTTTTCCTTACTGAGAGAGACACAGCAGAGACAGCAAAAGGGACAGAGAGAAGAAGAGGCAGAGAAGACAAGACCATGGGCCAGGAGCGGGTCCCTCAGTAGGGGGCAGAATGTGACAGACTTGCACCCAGCTGACGGCTTGGGGCTTCAGGAAGTTTTCTCTCCCACTGGGGAGGGTGGAGGAGGTTTGGAATATGATCCTGGGAAGAAAGACAGGCTGGGGAGCAGCGCTGATGGCCTGGAATGCATCTAAAGCACTCATGGTGGTGGCCCAGGGAGCAAATGTCGGGCATGGCTTCCTCAGGTCAATCCCCCCCTCTCCTCCCCGCAGTGTTCCCTCTCAGAGCACCAGGAACCCATGGCGTTCGCCTGATTCTGCTTTTACAATCTGATTGGGGTCTTGCCAGCTGCAAGGGCAAAGAGTTCATCTGGGTTGGTCACCCTTGTCTTCCCAATACTTCCTTCGGTTGACACGCAACACGTATTTGTCAAATGAATCAATAAAATAACCAAAAACACTTGCTAGCAGAGCGAAAACCATTCGGTATAATAATCCAAACTTCAGTGGGGGGCATGTGACCCAACACGGGCAGATAATCCTCTGCCTCTGCCGGGGAGGTGGAGCGGAGGCCCACGGGAACCAAAGGTGTCTGGGTTGAACGCACCAGTGCAGGAGCTGTAGGGTCCCACCCTGGCTGTGACGAGCACTTGTGTGCTTCCATGGAACCCCTCTTCCTTGCCTAACTCACTCAGGGTTGGTTTCTGCAAACAGAGAACCCTCACAAATGCAGAAATTGGTACTAGGAGTGGCACTGAGGCCCAGACGCCCCAGGAAAATGTGGGATTCGAAACTGGCTATTGGGCCAAGATGAGGACAAAGCACAGAGATTCCCACACGTGTTCCAGGACGGGGGCGGGGGAGGGGAGGTGTTCTGTTGAAACAACTGATCCCGGTACCAGCTAGGGCCACCTGAGACCGTGAGTCCTCTGATGTTGAGGTGCTCGAGGATCACTGGAAGGGGACAGGGATGCCAGGACCACACTATAGGATGGTTCCATCTGATGACATTCATTCCCGTCCAGGAAGACCTCAGCATTCCTTTGCTGAGGCCTAGGTGGAACCGGGGCCTTCGTGGGGCTGCTCTCAGAGCATGTCAGAGCACTGGTAGCCACAGGCCAACACCCGGGTCTCAGGTTGATTCCTGGGTCACCGGAAGGGAGCTCCACTTGGACTCTTCGAGTTTCCTGAGGTTGCCATGACGAAATACTACACAATGGGCAGACGCCACAGAGATGAATGTGGGACAGCTCTGGAGGCCGGAAGTCTGCGATCAAGGTGTTGGGAAGGGCGATTCCTTCTGAGGCTGTGAGGGTGGGTCTGTTCCATGCCCCTCTGCCGGCTTCTGGTGTTGTTGTCGATCTGTGGCATTCCTTGGCTTGTAGAAGCATCACCCCCTTTATCTTCACATGGTGTTCCCCCTGTGTGTGTGTCTGTGTCCAAATTTCCCCTTTTTATAAGGACACCTGTTACATTGGACAAGGGCCCAGCCTGATGACTTCATTTTAACCAACGACATCTGCAATTACCCCATTTCCAGATAAGGTCGTAGAGGGGCTGGAACTTCAGTAATATGAATGGGGGGGGGGGCAGGGAGTAGGGGTGAAAGAGACCGTGAGAAAAGTTATGCACAGGAAGCACAGTGTGGCTTCTTGGGTCAGGCTGAACGGGAGGCTTCAGTGCGGATGGGAGTCTGTGTTTTTGTGCCAGCTTGCCCACAGGGTGTGGGGTAGCAGTTTCCAGGGGAGCCAGTGCCAACCCGAACCAAACATAGCTCTGTGCCTGGGGGCACTGCCCTTGGCCTGGATTGAGGAAGGAATACAGAGACGTTGGGGCTGGAGCCCTGGGCTGCACCGAACAGGGGCATTCTGCCCCTGCCCCAGGTTCCGTTCCCCCTTCTACTGTCTCTCCCAAAGGGGCTCAGAGGACTTCACCCTTGATTTGAGAGATGGGTGAGTGAAGAGACACCAGGATCGTTAGAAAGCTCTTTATCAGCCCGGTGGTGCCACCAGGCCACTGAAGTGAGCCTCCTCGTCTTCAGCAGGGATAGAAGGACAGTCTCCTGGCTGAAGCCAGAAGGCAGCAGTAAGCCTCCAAGAAGCAAAGCGGGGAAGCTTTGCAATTTAGGTATCGTATGGGTAGCGCGGAAATCAGTTTTCAAGCGGTGGGTGGATACTCCAATCAGTGGCTACAGCTAAGGAAACCAGTGGGCAGCCCAGAAAGAAGCACGTGATGCATGTAAGCTGACCTCTCTGGGTCTGAGAACAGCAGGCTGAGCCACGGCTCCATGCTGGCCGCTATGGCCTGCCACCCAGTGCCTGTACCTGAACCTTGCCTTTAGCACAGAGGACACAGGCTAGGCCTGGCGGCAGAGGGGGCTCCGTGACAGGTTTGGTTTCCTAGGACGCTGACTCTGGGATGGAGACGAACCTGCCTCACTACAGACGGCAGGGAACTGGAATGGAGAAGGGGAAAGGCAGGACCAGGCCGAGGGAGGCTTTGGAGTGTGGCGTGGTCTCAGTGAAGCCCCCAGGCAACCCGATGGGGACCTCTGAAGCCAAGACGGTCTTCAGACTGGTCACAAGCTGGGGCAAGAGGGCCCGGACTTCGTAAACTGGCATCAATCATTACATACAGGGGAGGGGCCGTGACCCCCAAGGGAGGTGTTGCTCTTCAGCGGATGCAAGTCTGAGAATGGCCAGCAGGTAGGCGCTGTCTTGGCAGCCCAGGAGGGTACATCCTTCAACCCTAAGGCGGGAGGAGGATCTGGATTGTGGATCTTGGCATCCACTACGGGCTTCTGCAGTCCTACCCCCACCTGGGGTTCCCTATCCAGGCCCTGGGTCAAGGCCACTAGAGGGAGGACTCAGGACTCAGCAGTTAATCCACACCAAGCTGGGTCATCAATGCAACATGCGGTCAAAGTGCTGTTGGGGGCTCAAGAGTGGCCGGGCCGGGGACGCCTGGGTGGCTCAGTCGGTTAAGCATCCGACTTCAGCTCTGGTCATGATCTCGTGGTTCGTGGGTTCGAGCCACACGTCAGGCTCTGTGCTGACAGCTCAGAGCCTGGAGCCTGCTTCAGATTCTGTGTCTCCCTCTCTCTCTCTCTCTCTCTCTCTCTCTCTGTCTCTGCCCCTCCCCCACTCATGCTCTGTCTCTCAGAAATAAACATTAAAAAAAAAAAAAAAAAGAGTGACGCAACCTTCGGAAACCACTGGCCATGGCCAATGTATAATTACGTCCCCAGAAATGAAATTAATTGGCAATCAACCGAGGTTTTCTAAGATTGTATTACCAGAAAGCCCCCAAGCCTGGTGCATAAGGGTCTGGAATTAGTTCTCTGCCTCTTGAATAGTAATCCCCAGGCCTAAGGAAAGAGCAAACGGCATCTGTGGGAAGGGTTTCTAAGGAGATAAAAGGGGACTCATCTCCCTCATTGGCTGATTACAACTGAAAACTGGAAAAACCCAAAAAGCAATGACCTGAAGGCTGTGAAAAGTAAGTACTAGCAGGCAGGTTGGGAAGGAAAGTCAAAACATGAAGAGAAACCAGTATGGCAGAGGTGGTTTCCTGTTTGTTTTTTTAATCTCCTTTATCTACTGGCCTTGGGCTGAGGGCCAGCTGAAACGGGGCCTTGGGTAACAGGTGGAGACAGTAAAACCTTCAAGAAAAACTAGTGTTTATGGCCAGAAGACCAGGACAGTGGCCCCTATGAGCAGGAGTGTGGGAGAAGAATCACCACATTTGTCTTCCTTTTCTCCCTAGTCCTACCCTGAGGCCAGAGCCATTGAGGAACCTCATTGCCATGGTGGGGGAGGGGGCGTGGACACCTAACATCCTGAGAGAAGGCCCACTTTCTGGATGGAGGAACGTGGACAAAGGGTCCCTGCTGTGTGAAGAATGATTTGTTTCCCTCTGTCTTTTCTCTCTTCACTCCAGAGGAGGCCCAGCCATAAAGAAATGTGCCTGCAGTGGGTTTGGGGGCGGGACAGACATTCTTAGAGAATCTCATCTTGCGGAAGAATCTGGAAAAGGGGACCTGGGGAGTGTGGAGGAAATTCTGGAGAGGAGGGAGCTTGGGAATGGGTTCCCCTAATTCTGCGTATCAACGAATACATGTCCCAACGGTGCCTCCATGGGCCGCACTCAGATATGTAGCGAAGTCTTTGAAAACTGAACTGGCATTGGAACCGCTGAACACAGGAGGAAGGAATGTGTGATTCAACCAAGCTGACCACCTGCTTTCAGCAAACAAAAAAGCACCACTCCGATGTTCTCCAGAGAAAGTAACAGGACCCAGTGTCTCAAAAACAAAAATTAACAAAAAGCAGTATTGCAAATGTACAGCCTATGATCCAAAATTACTCAACACACCCAAGAACCAGGAAAATGGGACCGATTCACAAGGGAAGAGACAATCCCCATTTACCAGCCCTGAGGTGACCCAGATGTTGAAATTATCAAAGACCCTAAGGCAGCTATATTGTAACTATCCTCCACGAGGGAAAGGTAAATATGCTTGAAATGAATGGAACATGTTTTCAGCAGATGAACATAAACTGTATAAAAAAGAAGACTTTAGAACTTCAAAATAAGAAAACCCAGTATCTGAAATATAAAAACCAAATCACTGAATGGGTTCAGTAACAGAATAGATGACAAATGAAAGAGTCAGTAAAATTGAGGACAGGTAAATATAAATTACAGGGTGAAAAGGATTGAAAAAATAAGGAGCATCAGTGATGTATGGAGCAGTATCAGAATCAGAAGGTTGGACATTCGTGTCATGAGACCCTGATGGAGAGGACAAACAATGATGCAGAGAAAATACCTGAAGAGATAATGACAGGAGACATCCTAAATTTGGTTAAAGACTTACACTTCCGGATTCAAGAGGTGCCTGGGTGGCTCTGTTAGTTGAGTGTCCGACTTCAGCTCAGGTCATGATCTTGCGGTTCGTGGGTTCGAGCCCCGTGTCAGGCTCTGTGCTGACAGTTCAGAGCCTGGAACCTGCTTTGGATTCTGTCTCCTCTCTGCCCCTTCCCTGCTCGCGCTTTGTCTCTCAAAAAATAAAATAAAACATTAAAAAAAAAAAAAAAGAAATTATGGAGGCCAGAAAACAGTGGAATATTTTCTTAAGATTTTATTTTTTTAATGTTTATTTTTGATGAGGAGGGGAAGAGAATGAGCAGGGGAGGGTCAGAGAGAGGGGGACAGAGGATCTGAAGTGGGTTCTACGCTGACAGCAGCAAGCCTGATGTGGGGCTCAAACTCACAAACCATAAGATCATGATCTGAGCTGAAATCAGACGCTTAACCAACTGAGCCACCCAAGCGTCCCAAGATTTTTTTTACTTTTTTATTAAAAAAATTTTTTTTAATGTTTATTTTTTTAATTTTTTTAACATTTATTTATTTTTGAGACAGAGAGAGACAGAGCATGAACGGGGGAGGGGCAGAGAGAGAGGGAGACACAGAATCGGAAGCAGGTTCCAGGTTCTGAGCCATCAGCCCAGAGCCCGACACGGGGCTCGAACTCACGGACCGCAAGATCGTGACCTGAGCTGAAGTCAGACGCTCAACCGACTGAGCCACCCAGGCGCCCCAATGTTTATTTATTTTTTGAGAGAGAGAGAGTGAGTGAGCAGGGGAGGGGCAGAGAGGGAGAGAGGGAGACCCAGAATCTGAAGCAGGCTCCAGGCTCTGAGCGGTCAGCACAGAGCCCGACGTGGGGCTCGGACCCACAAGCTGTGAGATCATGACCTGAGCCAAAGTCAGACGCTTAACTGACTGAGCCACCCAGGCACCTCCCCACAAAATTTTATGTTTAAGTAGTCTCTACACCCAACATGGGGCTGGAACCCACAATTCTTTTTTTTTTTTTTTTTTTTTACTTAAAAAACTTTTTTTAATGTTTATTTATTTTTGAGAGAGACAGAGTGCGAGCAGGGGAGGAGTAGAGGGAGGGAGACACAGAATCTGAAGCAGGCTCCAGCCCCTGAGCCATCAGCACAGAGCCTGACGTGGGGCCCGAATCCACGAACCATGAGATCATGACCTGAGCCGAAGTTGGATGCCCAACCAACTGAGCCACCCAGATGCCCCTGGAACCCACAATTCTGAGATCAAGAGTCACATGCTCACTGACTGAGCCAGGTGCCCCAGCAGTGGAACAACATTTTTAAAGGGCTTAAATAGAAGAAATAATCAAGCCAGGATTCTATGTGGGGCAAAAATACCTTTCAGGGAGGAAGGTGAAGAAAGACATTCTCAGATCAAAGAAGATTAAGAGAATTAATCACTAGCAGACCTGCTCTCAAAGAAATGCTAAAGGGAGGTGTTCAGGCAGAAGAGAAATGATACCAGAAGGAAGCTTAGAACTTAAGGAAAGAAGAAAGAGCAACAAAATGATAAATATACAAATATATGTAACAGATGAATTTTCTCCTCTTAAGTTCTTTAAAATACGTACAAAGTTGCGGTGAAGTTGTAAGGTTTGTACACTTTGCTCTAAGTGTTAAAATACTAACTCTTAGTAGACCACAGTCTAGTTAGGCACCCGTAATTACAATCCCTAGAGAACGCCCCCCCCCCCCACAAAAAAACTAAACTAAACTAAAATCCTGAGATATAGCTAAAACATCAACATATAAATTCAAAATGGAATGCTAAGGAATTGAAGTCAATGAAAATCGTGGAGTAAGGGATTCCGAAAGCCAGCCCCTTCATAACAGCAATACAAAGTCAACCTTTTTGGATCACTAGCAATGAGCTAAAAGCTTGCAGCATCCCAAGAAGTACCTGTTTAAAAAAAATGGCTGATCTTGGTAAGAGCAGTAAACTTTGTGACATCTGACCTTACTCTGCCCTGGGACCAGGCTCTGAAGTAGCCTTGAAAACGGCAGCTGAGGGGGCCTGGGTGGCGCAGTCGGTTAAGCGTCCGACTTCAGCCAGGTCCCAATCTCGCAGTCCGTGAGTTCGAGCCCCGCGTCAGGCTCTGGGCTGATGGCTCAGAGCCTGGAGCCTGTTTCCGATTCTGTGTCTCCCTCTCTCTCTGCCCCTCCCCCGTTCATGCTCTGTCTCTCTCTGTCCCAAAAATGAATAAACGTTGAAAAAAAAAATAAAAATAAAAAATAAAAGAAAATGGCAGCTGAATTCCTGGGACCAGTGATGAAGTTTTTGGGTTGATGGCGGGGTGGTCTGGAGCCAATGGCCAAGAAAGAATTCTTGAAGACATCTTTTGTACAAAAAGGTGATTTTATTAAAGCAAGGGGACAGGACTCGTGGGCAGGAAGAGCTGTATTGGGATTGTGACAGGTAACTCATTATATACCCTCAGGTTGGGAGGGGGTCAGGGATAGAGTAAGTCTCTAAGGAATTTTGGAAGTTCGAGCCCCGCGTCGGGCTCTGTGCTGACAGCTCGGAGCCTGGAGCCTGCTTCGGATTCTGTGTCTCCCTCTCTCTGCCCCTCTCTCGCTCATGCTCTGTCTCTCTCTGCCTCAAAAATAAAATAAAAACATTTTTTTAAATTATAAAAAAAAAAAAACAAAAAAGCAAAAAACAAAGAAAGAAAAACAGATTCCTGCAGAGGCTTCACTTGCAGGCCGATTCTTACCCACTGGCTGAGCATGGCGGGGAGCCCCCGAAAGCCACAGGCTCCTGTGGCTGACAAAGCACTTGCGGTTGGGGTCCTTTCCAACCAAGGATGGCCCTTAACACGCAGCTGCCTCTGGCTCATTGCTCCTTATCTTGAGGGATGCCCCGAACTCCAGACTTGAAAAAACACACACAGGAATTTATTAGGCAATCTGGTTTGGTCGGCTCTCCTGTCATGGCCTCTGGCCAGGAACACAAGGGCAGACAAAACCGCAGGGTTACGTTTCATCCCACGGGTTAATCTCGGCCCTTTACTGCTCGCTGTTCACTGTGACCCTCTGTCATTCCTCACTTTTAGCCCAGGGCAGTGCAACCTCATAGTTACCGGGACCTTTCCTTCCCAAAACTAGTAAATGAGAAATCAAAGCTGATACCTTCCATCGCGTGCTAGGAAAAAACCAAGGGAAGCAGACAGCCTCAGGGCGCCCCTGCACGGTGGAGGGGACACTATCCTCTGGGTTTCTGTCAAAAGAAGTGCCTAAAATTGTATCCCGTCTTCTCGCCCCGATGACTGCGGACAGGGCATTGCTGCCGCTCACGTTTACCAAGTTTGTTTGTTTGTTTTTAATTTTTTAAATGTTTATTTACTTTAGAGAGAAAGAGAGAGAGAGACAGAGTATAAGCAGGGGAGGTGCAGGGAGAGGGAGACACAGAATCCGAGGCAGGCTCCAGGCTGTCAGCACAGAGCCCACAAACCCTGAGATCATGACCTGAGCTGAAGTCGGACGCTTGATCAACTGAGCCACCCAGGCGCCCCTCACGTTTACTAAGTTTTAAGAATACATTCCATAAACTCTATAAAACAGTTTAGAAAAAATTTATTTGAACATACGAAAGGAAAATTTAGACCCCAATAAAACAGAGAAGCTCCTCGGCGGTGAGGGCGGCCCTGGCCGGGTCCCCCACCCAGCGTCGAGCTCTCGGAGCTACTGGAGACCCTGGGGACAGGGACCCGCCACATTCACAAGCAGAGAAGCCAAACGGACCTGCAAAGGCTGCTCATGACACCCGTGCCCGGCCGCTCGGGCTCCCGGCACATCTGAAACGCCACACAGGCCCTCGGGCTGGCGGAATTGGCACCGGGGACGCCCATCCCATTCGGCGCGCCTTCTTCCTTCCATCCATCCGGTCTGGACTCCTGCGACAGTCACCCGGGCGGGAGACACCCGGACTTCCCCACGCCGCGCAGCTTCCCCGCCAAGACAGTCCCGCTGCTGAGGGGCGGGGAGGGGGGCCGCCGGCTGCCCCCCAAAGGTCCTCTTCCATGGGGTGGCTCCCCCTTTCTCTGGAAGGCTTCCTCCGGCCCGGCGGAAGGCACACTGCCACTCGGCGGCACGTGGGGCCGGCCTAGCGGATGGGCCTGAACGGGAACGTCATGCCCGAGATGAAGGTGTGGCCCGGGTGCGTGGGCAGTGCGGGGTGGGCGGCGGGGTGGGCCGGCACGGCCCCGTAGCCCAGCGGGGGCGTGTGGATGTGAGGGTAGAAGCCTGGGGGGAGCGCCGCGTGGGGCGTCTGCTGCACCGGGCCCGAGATCACCAGCTGGAGCAGGCTGCAAATACAAGGACAAGGGTTAGGTGTGCGGCGGCTGGGCGGGCCTGTCCACTCGTGGATGTGCTGCAGCCGGGAAGGACAGAAGGCCTGGATCGGGGGTGGCCTCGCGCGAGTGCCAGGAGGGGCACCAGCTGCAGGTCCAGAGCCTGCACATTTCCAGGCATGGAGATCTGTGAACACGCGTTGCAAGGGAGCGGCTTGTGGCTGGGGAACAGCGGCAGGAGAAGTGGCCTGGAGGTGGCAGGATTGAGACGGAGACACCCCCCCCCCCCCCCCCCCAGCAGAGAGGATCCTTCCTGCGGCATCGCATCTGAGAAACCACAAGGCGGTGCTGGAGGCGGGGCGGCGAGAAGGCTGCGGAGGAAGGGTCTGCACGAGGCTTACAGTCCCCAGGAGCTCTGGGCACAGCCTCAGTGTCTGTGGCCTGGGGACTCCCACATCCGGTTCAGCCCCAAGTGTACACTTAGGAGGATCGTGACCAAGGCCCGATGGCACGAAGGACAGCGGGCCACATAGTCATGCGTAGTGACTGAGTCTCATATGAATTCCAAGCACAGCCACTAGAAAGCAGGTCTTTCATAGACTCCGCCCTAAATAGGGTAGGCCCCGCCCCCACGATGGCCCCGCCCCTGGGATGGCCCAGGCCGGGACCCAGCCCTTTCCCACCTCCAGGGGCCACCTCCCCCACCCCCACCAGGAGGCTCCAACCCTCCTGCTCATTTGCTCCTTCACTCCAGGGTGACAGCCACACTCCAGCCCTACTCTTCATACCCCATCACTCCTTCTCCAACACCCTCCCGCCCACCACCGCCCCAAGCCCCAGGTGCCCCGCACCTTCTCCGCCCTGTGCTCTCCTCTCTGTGGTTCGGGACATCCATGGCCTGGGTCTCCCTCCTGGAATCCCCTTCAGTTTCCAGTGTTGGTCCCTTCTGGATCTCCCTGAAGAGTTCCCTCTGATCAGTCCTATCTTCGCCAGCCCCACATTCCCTCCCAGAGAGACCAGCAAAGATTGCTAACTTTCCCACATCAGGAGCTTCCAGGCCTTAGCCCGCCCACACCCTGCAGTTAGCACCAAATACCCAATCACCCACCCAGTTAACGCCGGAATCAGAGAAGCTTCTCTGGCCCTCTCCTCTTCAGGACGGAGGCCTCCTTCCCCAGCTTGGCCTCTCCCCTCTCTCCCCTGGCCTCTGCGTGGGACAGACTGGCTCTGCTCTCACTTTCCTAGCTACACTCCAAGGCCACGCCTCAACTGGGTTCTGTGTCTGCAGTGTCTACACCGGCCTCTCCACATCATCAACCATTCACACTCAGGACTTCCTTGTCTCTCCCTCACACTGCCCTGCTGGGTCCAGGAGCAACCCCAGGCCACCCTGCCCTGGCTACTGTCAGCCAGCTACCTGGAGCTCTGACAGGTGGGGGCTAAGTCGTCTGCAGACTGACCGTCAGTGCCGCTCCCCCTGCCCACCCCCCCCCCCCACCCCGGTATAAAGTCTGGTGCCCAGAGCCCACAGGAGGAGCTCAGAAAGTAAGCCGAGGTCAGGAAAAAAGCTGGTGCCTGGCCTGAAGCTCTTCTGAGCCCCTTTTCATTTATGTTACTATTTTTTTTTATAACTCGGGGTGAGGAATTCAATCAAAATAAGCAAACAAATAAATCTAAGGAGGGTGTTACAGAGGCAAAATTTAGGTCATACATTCGATTGAACCTGCATACTGTGCCAGAGATAAAATGGGTTTCAAGAAGTTTCCAGTCTATTCAGAAAAACAACAGAAAAAAGACTATCACAAGTCAAAGAAAGTTTCCAAGTGACTACAAGTCCTCTGCGTGCATCGGTGCCAGGCTGCCCGTCCGGTATGTGCCAGGAGGGCAGGGCCTAGCGCCGGCTGTTAAGTTCCTCCGGGGTTCCAATGGGGACCTCTAGCGATCATGCTGAGGTGACAAAGGATTTAAACCCTGTCATCATTTTAATGCCCTAAAAACATTAGATATGAAATAAGAGCTGTGCACAAAGAAGAGAAATACTACAACGGGATTATTGGAAGAGGGGCAGAAAGATACCTATTTATACAAACAACGTCTTCAGATGCCAGGGAATTTTCCTACACCCAGGGGTGGGGGTGGGGGCAAGAAAGGAACAGTATGGGCTCTTGAGGGAAAGGTGGCCCTCTGGACAGCTGTCTATGCTGTTGACAGAGTATCTCAAGCAGGACCGTTCTACTTCACCAGGAGCCATCGCACTCCACCAATACGATACTCAGTTATACTCGGTTTTCGGATCTACCCAGACACCTGACGGAAGCCGCCCCTCGCTGCAGGGTCTGACACGGAGTCCCCAACCACACACGGGGACGCAGACCTCAGGCTGCAACCACTCTCGCCATCAGCCCACGAGCTGGCCTTTGGCCGATCCCGGTTACTGGTCTGCCACATGTGCCCAGGCGCACCGGCCCTGGCGGCGATGGCGGGCCAGGCCCTGGGCAGCCGTGAGCACACGCGGCGGGCTCGCGCACCCTCCATCCACACTGCCTGCCAACGCCAGCCCTGGAGCCCTGGCCCCTGACGGTCTAAAGAAAGAAGAGTGTTAGTAATCCTACCGGCTTCACTGACTGTTTTCTGTCCCTGTGCACACTACCCTGGTGGCCGGAGTTCTGCCTTCAACTGTAACATTTCCTCATCAGGACGCCACAATTACTCTATTCAGTGGATACATAATTTCTGCCCTTCTGATGTATCACTACTAATTTACTAGGGATTCCCATGCTTTGGGACTGTTAGGTTGCTTCCAACTTTTTGCTACTAGTGATGCTGTATTTGCATGAAACATTTTTACACCCTTGGCTTCTGCTTCTTAGAGTCAATGAAACTAATCACATCAAACGACATGCCTAAGTTTTGAGTATAACAGTAAGAGCAACAGCAGCTAATACTTCTTAGATACTTGGTACACACCAAGGCCTGTTCCAAGCACTGAGTTTTTACTCTAATCTCCACAAAAATCCTACCTCAGGGGCGGGGCAGGAGAGGTGAGGGGAGCAGACAAGAGGCAGGTACTGTTATTTTTTTGATTTTACATCAAAACAAGGCAGTGGGAGATAAGGAACTTGCCAAAGATCATTCAGACGGCAAGCAGTGGCCTGGACTCTCCCCCAGAAGCTGTGACCACACAGCTCCCGCTCCTCACCTCTGTCATCACCACTACCCCCAAATCATGATAATAGCCACCATTTACGGGCAGATTCCCACGAGCCAGGGACTTGGCCTGGAAGTTTACAAGCACCAACACATTTGATCCTTCCTCCAACCCCGGGCACAGGCGAATTACCCGCCCCCTCCCCCGGCCAACTTTACAGAGGAGGAAACGGAGGCTCAGAAACAGGTGAAGGGATTGCCCAGGCAGCACAGAAAACCAGTTAGACCCATGCTCAGAACCCAGTCAGTGCCATCCATCGACAAGGCCTAACTGCCACGCTGTGCCCTAGGCCGGGGCTCTGAAGTGTTTCCCAGAGGGCTGCGCAACCCACAATACCAACAACACGCGCATGGACGCCGGGAGTCACCACAAAACACGTGTGCTAATTTAAGCGAGCAGTAAATGGCTCCGAGCTTGCTCAGGTTTCTTTCCTGGACTCCCAGGCAAGGTGACCGCATCTCCCCGAGTTGCTCTCTCACGTGGGTCATGCTATCTCACCCCCCACTTATCATCGGGTCCTTCGGCAGCTCCTTACACACGGAAGCCAGGAAGCTGGCTGTCCTGTCCAGGAAGCCAGGACAAGAGGTCCAGCCCGCCCCCGCCCAGCTAGAATTATTCGAGAGGGCACTTACTTATTATGGGGCAGCCTGGAGCACAGGGTTCTCAGGTCATCTGAAATCAAGGAGACGCATGATCAGGAACAGACTGGAGACAACAAGGTGAAATGTTCACTGAGTTCTTTTCAAGGACACCGGTAAGATAGCAATAGTGCCTGTACTGCCTTGTCCCATCACCACTCAGAAACTGCAGTCTCTCGGGGCACCTGAGCGGCTCAGTTGATTAAGTGGCCAACTCGTGGTTTCAGCTCAGGTCAATCTCCCGGCCTCGTGGGTTTGAGCCCTGCATCAGGCTCTGCGCTGGCAGCACAGAACCTACTTGGGATTCTCTCTCTGTCCACTCTCTCTGCCCCTCCCCAACTCTGTCTCTCTCAAAACACACTTAAAAAAACAAAACAAAACAAAAAAAAACCCTGCGTTCTCTCTTCCTTCAATTCTTGCTTTAACAATGAGATCCCCAAAAGAGTACATGCCTCAGGAGAAGGGGCAGGTCTACTGGCAATCTGGCAGGTGGCTAGGAAAGGCTCCAGTGGCAAGGCTCTCACTGAGCAGAGCAGATGGCCCAGGTGTCCCAAGAGTGCCGAGTAGGAAACGTATCACATGAGCGCCAGCTGGGGCCACAGGCCACTTCTGTAAGCCCACAGTCACTAAACAAGCACAAGTTCTACGAGACACTGGGAGAGGCCAGCACCGCAGTGGAGAATCAGGGACCTGGATGCAGGTGAAGGCAATGTTTTGCGCACTTGAACCTGTGCACCGTGGTAGGTAACGTATGCCTCAATAAAAAAAAAAGGACGCAGGAAAAGAAAGGGTTCTCCGTGAGGAGAGACAGTGAGGGATCCTCCTCACTCCCAAAGGGTCCCTGCTCCTGGGCAAAGCGGCCAGGAGACACTCAGACATCACGGTCAGCGTTCTACCTGGGGAAGCTGTGCAACTTTGCCCTCGTCCCTCACGCTACGAGGAGAGAAGCTGTGAAGGGGCAGAGAGCAGCACTGGTCCAGGAGTCCCTATTTCCCTTCCAGGAGGGCCCGGGCGAGGGAGTCCTCACCTCTCGTGCACAGCAGGGCTCCGGAGGCCATGGCCACCTGCAGGGCCTGCGCCAGCCGGTCCAGAGAGAGCTCGATCTCCTGGGAGGCGTTTAGGGGGTTCAGTTCATCCGCCAACCTGTTGATCTCCTCTACCAGTGGGACCATGTGGTCAAACAGGACGAGCCCCAGGCGCCCATAAAGATTCTTCTCGGTTAAGTGCACCTGCAGCATCATGAGGACCTGGAGGACGTTGAGGTGGAGTTTGGAGTACAGGAGGTGGGGGTCTCTGTCCATCCCTCCCGAGTCCTTTGTAACTTTGGTGGCGACGTGCCCGTTGGACAAGGAGGGCTTCTTCTTCCGTTTATAAGCCAGAGGGGCCTTCACACACCAGCGGATCAATCCAGTGAGCGGCGTGAGCTCTAAAAATCCTATTGGGAGATTGGCGGCAATCGGGGTATTTAAAAAAGTGATGAGAATCAACCTCGGGTCCTCAAAAATCCAGCTGACAATCATCTCGAGCAAGTCCAACGGTGGGATGAGGTCATCTGCCAACAAAGATGCCGTCAGTCAGGTGGGTGTGCGGCCCCAGTGACGTAAGCAGATGGCGGGAGACGGACCCCGAAGTGCACACAGCTCAGCGGCACCTGACGTTCACACTACGTGCTCCGCCTACCTATTTTCTGTCCCCTTTCCTAGAACGTCCCCTCCGTGAGGGCTGAGACCCTTGCCCTGGCCAATGTTTAGCCCCAGAGCCAGGACTGTCTGGCCACAGTGGGGTTCAGAAAAATATCTCTTAAATCGACACTTCCCTACAACTCCTCCAATGCCCTGAAGTTCATCCCATGGGTCAATGTAAATACATCTGCACACTCTTTATGTCCCAAACTACCGCCAACCCCCCATCCCTTCCCGGAGAGTAGCTTTTGTCTCCTGTGATGGCTACAGTGGCCTTCACAGAACAGTTCAGAGTGCGGTCTGTGGTCAGTCAGCTACCAAGAGCCATCCCAGCCCCAACTCTGGAATCTTTGTCTACGCAAAGCCTGACCTGCCATGACCCTGGAGACCCTACACGTTCCATAGCCTAGACAGGGAAGAGCAATAAAAATAAATGTTGACGGGGCGCCTGGGTGGCGCAGTCGGTTAAGCATCCGACTTCAGCCAGGTCACGATCTCGTGGTCCGTGGGTTCGAGCCCCGCGTCGGGCTCTGGGCTGATGGCTCAGAGCCTGGAGCCTGTTTCCGATTCTGTGTCTCCCTCTCTCTGCCCCTCCCCCGTTCATGCTCTGTCTCTCTCTGTCCCAAAAATAAATAAACGTTGAAAAAAAAAATTAAAAAAAAATAAATAAATAAATGTTGACATTCCTTCTGGTTTTGCGATGGGCCAGGCACTGTTCTAAATCCTTTACACAGATTAACTCACTCCTCAAACAAGCCACCTATTATAGAACGGATGAGGAAATCGAGGCACGACGATGTTAAGTCACTTCCCCAGGACTCACTAAAAGTATGAGGTCAGGGGTGCCTGGGTGGCTCAGTTGGTTTAAGTGTCCGACTCTGGCTCAGGACATGATCTTGTAGTTCATGAGTTGGAGCACCACGTCAGGCTCTGCGCTGACAGCTCGAAGCCTAGACCCTGCTTCGGATTCTGTGTCTCCCTTTCTCTCTGCCCATCTCACACACTGTCTCTTTCTCTCAAAAATAAATATACCTTAAAAAGTTAAAAAAAAAAAAAATGAGTATGGGGTGCCTGGGTGGCTCAGTCGGTTGAGCATCCGACTTTGGTTCAGGTCATGCTCTCACGGTTCGTGAGTTTGAGCCCCATGTCGGGCTCTGTGCTGACAGCTCAGAGCCTGGAGCCTACTTCGGATTCTGTGTCTCCCTCTCTCTCTGCCCCTAACCCACTTGCATTCTGTCTCTGTCTCTCCCAAAAATAAATAAACATTAAAAAAAAATTAAGTATCACAGACCAAGGATGATGAATAATCAAATTCTGTGTACCTGAGGTCCATTATAAAAAAAAAAAAGCTTTGGGGAGCCTGGGTGGCTCAGTCAGTCAAGCGTCTGACTTCAGCTCAGGTCATGATCTCACACTTTGTGAGTCCGAGCCCCGCATCAGGCTCTGTGCTGACAGCTCAGAGCCTGGAGTCTGCTTCAGATTCTGTGTCTCCCTCTCTGCCCCTCCCCCACTCACACACTCGGTCTTTCTCTCTCTCTCAAAAATAAATATTTTTTAAAAAGTTTTTAAGTGGGGCGCCTGGGTGGCGCAGTCGGTTGGGCGTCCGACTTCAGCCAGGTCACGATCTCGCGGTCCGTGAGTTCGAGCCCCGCGTCGGGCTCGGGGCTGATGGCTCAGAGCCTGGAGCCTGTTTCCGATTCTGTGTTTCCCTCTCTCTCTGCCCCTCCCCCGTTCATGCTCTGTCTCTCTCTGTCCCAAAAATAAATAAACGTTGAAAAAAAAAAAAATTTATAAAAAGTTTTTAAGTATGAGCCCAGCCCAGATCTGGCTTCAGGTGGCCTGGCTCTTAACCAGCTGGCCGCACTGCCATCCTGGGGCTGGTGCACAAAGCCCTTGGGTCGTCTGCGAGCACGGGAGTGGGTGTCCGGCCTCCTGTCGCTGGGGCTGTCGAGCCCTCAGCTGGAGGAGCGCTAAAGATGACAGAAGCCCGTCCGGGACGCTGAGGCTGGAGCCGAGCATGAGACAGGGGAGCGTGGGACGAGCGAGACACGTGTGCATGGAGGCTCCAGCTGCTCTTTCTCAAGGGACCGGGGCCTTCTTCCCTGAGATCATGCCTTCTGCTCTGCAGTTAAACTGTGCCCTGCCCTTCCGTCACGAAATGTCGTCTGCAGCCTTTACTTGGCAAAATGTGTGTGTGGTGGGGGGGACCCTGTGTGTGGCCCCTTTATCACCCCTGAGAGGGAACGCCAATTTCACACCTTCTTGTCAGGCACGCCACCCCTCCTGCCCGACACACACACACATACACACACACACACACACACACACACACACACACACACACACACCTGCTGAGGCACCTCCGAGAGCCTGAGGGAGGTGTGTGTGCCCAACGTGTGCAGTGTGTGTGTGGACTCGAGCGAACCATCCTACTCAGAGACCCAGCTTGTCTGCACCATCCGGGCAAGACAAGGTTCTGTCTCCTTAGGGGAGTTTCTTCCATCCTGTGGTCTGGAAGGCACAGACTCCCCAGGAAGGCTCCCAAGAGCAACGGTGGTCACCGTTCTGACCATGGACTCCAGGTCCATCCGCCAGGGCCACTGCACCACTGCTGTGTGCCCGGCGACCTCCCTATCTCCAGACTCACCAGGCTGTATACATTAGAAATGTATAGCTTTTTGTACGTCAATCATACCTCCATAAAGCAGTTGTAAAAAGAAAAAACAAAAATCATTGACATATCAGACTGGCAAACTGGCTTAAGAGAAAAATACCATGTCTCACGTCCATGCTAGAACACTGGCGGTATTCTCTGAACATTGCCTCCTTTTCCACGCTAATCTGTTCCCAGTGTTAAGGTCAATTTCCGTCCTTGATGGTGTGGAATCACTGATCAACCAGGAAGCTACACAAAGGGTTGAATTAAATCATTCCTATGGGGAAACTAAGGGCCCGACTACTGTTCCCAGCTATCCAACGCTCTGAGGAAGCCTCTGCAGGACAGCGCCAGGGAGAATCCCACTCCAGCCGCAGGGCACCGCTCACAAGACCTGCCCTAGTCCCAGGGGCACGCTGCCGTGACAGAAAAGGCAGAAAGCGCATGTGACCATGATACGCATGTCAACGTCCACACTACGTCCACGCGAGCTTTCTCAAGAGAACGGAAAAGCTGAACAGCAAGGGGGGCGGAAATAAAGGTCCAAGTATATACTCAGGGTGCTGCTGGGCTGTACGGAAGCAGAAATGTCGTTGAAGGCTCTCCAGCTGCTGGTTTAGGCTTCAGACCAGAATAGGAGACTGTTGGTCGGCCCTCTGAGCAGCAAGAGCGGAGGGCAAAGGAGGAGGAACCTGAGGCAGAAAAGCAGGCTTTTCTGCAGAAAAACTGCTCACCAGGATGAGGTCCAAAACTTTCCCATGTGGAAACCCGGGGCCGCAGCCCCTATCCAGGGGCTCACATGAGCCATAGGGGTCACGCAAGGACAGAGCCCTGTTTGCTCCACAAAGCCCTGTTTGTCAACCCGTGTTCCCCGGAAGTCACCCCTGGGGAGGAAAGAAGGCAGCAGAGCCCAGTGAGTGTGGGTCTGAGACTCCCACTCCAGCTCAACCGGAGAGGTTGATACTGGTTTTCTTGATTTGGAGTCTGCAGAAAATGATTGGACCAGAGGGCTCTGACACTGGGCGGGGACGAGGCACACAGGCTCCTCCCAGTTGAAGTCAAATGCCATCTACTGGCTGCCCGGAGAACTTCACCCGACATCTCCCTGAGGAAGCCTCAGAAACATCAACAGAAGCCGCACTGGAGCCTCCTCATGCAACAGGCTGAAAACACGTCACCACCACCTCAGTGGGACTGTTGCCAAAAATGTTGAACTCGAATCTTGCACAAGGAAATGACCAGATAAATCTAAATTGAGGGACATTCTGCAGAACAGGTCTGAGCTCTTCCAAAACATCGGTGTCAGGGGGCACCTGGGTGGCTCGGTCGGTTAAGCATCCGACTTTGGCTCAGGTCATGATCTTGCGGTTTGTGAGTTCGAGCCCCACGTCGGGCTGCGTGCTGACAGCTCAGAGCCTGGAGCCTGCTTCGGATTCTGTGCCTCCCTCTCTCTCTGCCCCTCCCCTGCTTGTACTCTGTCTCTCAAAAATGAATAAATGTTAAAAAAAAAAAAAAGTCAACGTCAAAGAGACTTTTTAAAATGCTTCATCTGTTCAAGATTTGAAAGGGCCAAAATGACATAACAGCCATGTATAATGTATGATCCCTTATGGAATCCTGAATTCTCCGGACCTCTGGGGGGGAGGGCGGAGAGGTTATTATTGAGATGATCAGAGAAATCTGAATATAGGCTATATAAGAGAAAATACTGTTCCCTCAATATTTAGTTTCTTAGGCGTGAAAACAGTATCTTGGTTAAGTAAGGGAACGTTCTTGTTCCTGGGAGAAAGATACATATTTAAGGACTTAGTACAAGACGTTAGTAACAAACCCTCAAAAGTTCAGGAAAAACCAGTACTTGTGAGTGAGTATGAGAGAGGGACAGAGAAAGAGAGAAAGAAAGGAGGAGAGAAACATGCGAATGTTAACAGGTGGTGAACCCAGGCGGGAGTCTTACAACTTACGATAATCTTGTAACTTTCCTGAAGTTTTGTTATGTTTCAAAATAACAGTGAGGGATAACGAAGCAAATCCTGCCTGGGGAGAAAGCCATGTCCTCCCCAGACATCTAACCCTAGCGTGTTTTAGGCCGTCTGCCCCTCGGACCACTCCGAACCAGGCAAGTGGGAATGACTAAGGAAAGCTCCCTGCTAGCAAGTTCCAGAAGTCAGGGTGGCCCACTTCCTTCGCTTTCAGCCAAAAATAAAACACACATTTCAGAAGAAAACAAACAAACAAAAACAAAAACCTCCAAAGCATTCACTAGACATTTTACCTGGGCGTTTGAGGGGACACGAAAGTGGCCAGGAACTGAACTTGTTGAGAGCAACAAGCTGTTTAAGGCTTACCTGACGACAGGTCATAGAGCGCAGTGACGGACGTGATGAACTGGCAGCAGAAGCGAGGGCTGGCACTGAAAATCTGCTTCAGCGTCTGCACGGATCCGGGCACCAGACAGCAGTAGTCGTCCACCAGGGCCCTGGCTAACCTCACGCAGTAGACCACCGGCGTCCGCTGGGAAGAAGCCACAGTCCACGTGACTACAGGTGTCGTGAGCTGGGAGGCTACAACCACGTACACACGGGGAAGACCCCCCCCAGAACGGGCACATCCACTTCCCAGAGGAGATAAAGATGTTCACAGCTAACTCCGAAGCAGGGCTCGGCAAGCAGAAGCCCACGGACCAAATCCATCCCGGTTTTTGTAAGTCAGAGACGTGTATCTGCTCATCTGCTTGCCTGTTGTGTAAGGCAGCTCCTATGCTACCAGGACAGAGTGGAGTGGTTGTGAAACACTCTGTATGATCCGCAGAGCCTCAACTATTTCCTGTCTTGCCCTTTACACAAAAGGCCTGCTGACCCCTGCTTTGAAGTGCAGTGAGTAAAGATCACCTCGGACTTCAGAGGAGGAAATGACAACTTTTGGGACCTGACAGGTAAGACTCCGAAGGCAGAAATGAACGGTGGCTACCACTTTGAAGAGCTTGAGGAGGGTTTGTGAGCTATCGTGTGATTTAGAGCGGTGCTTTCCCACTTTCTCTTACAATCCTATCCTTACAGGTTCCCGTGATTCTTTCAAATCCTGTATCACCAGCCTCTCCTGCCTTTTTCCTTCCCACTCAGAGGCCGATGTGTAGCTAGGGCCACATTCAACAGCTGCTCAGGATGTTCTAGTTCCAAGGGCCAACTGTGGCCTACAGGGGAAACTGCAAGGAGAGAGCGTGCCAGATTGTTCCCTCGGGCTGAAATTTGCCCCCACAACCTCAAACCAGCCAACCTTACCTTCCCTAGCAGGGAGTGGTAGCCACTCACCCCTGGGGGTGGAGGGTTGGTGGCGGTGACAATCCCTGACTCAAGCCACCAAGACCCTGCCATTGACATCTGCTTTTATTTTGCCAAAAAGCCAGCACAATAGCATCAGGAGAGATAAATGGGAAATTATGTAATGAATTACAGGGGGCTAAGCCTGACTTCACTAAGTTACCAAGGGATAGAGGTAATTGTGAGATTAAATACAGCACACACCATCAGTTCAGATTCCCCAGAAGTCAGACTGGTGAGAATGAACGTATAGATTCCACTGAAGCTTACCTATGTGCTACAGAGACCAATATATATGTTTCTAACCAAATTCTGAGGATAAACAGATTTCAAGCAAAACATCTACATAAACTGGGGAGGGGGAAACAACCCCAAATGATTTCAAATACTTGAGAATTAAGCAGGTCTGTGAAACTGAACGTGGTAAATTCTGTTAGCTTAATAGCGAATCACGTTAAGCAAAGTTCTGATTAATAATTACTCTAGGGGCACCTGGGTGGCTTAGTCAGTTAAGTGTCCAACTTCGGCTCAGGTCATGATCTCACGGTTCATGGGTTCAAGCCCCACATCAATCAGGCTCTGTGCTGACAGCTCAGAGCCTGGAGCCAGGTTTGGATTCTGTGTCTCCCTCTCTCCCTGCCCCTGCCCAGCTTGTGCTCTGTCTCTGCCTCTCAGAAACAAATAAATGTTAAAAGTTTTTTTAAATAATTACTCTAAGTAGATTATCAGTTTCTGAAAGACTCGAGTAATAAAAGGCAAAACAAAATGAATCTTTCAAAGTACCAGCTAACACAAAATCTATTGTAAATATACATCTTTTCCTTTGATATTTAAAAACGGCTCTTCTGTCCATATCCATTGGGAGAGCCATCATCTTTGCAATGTCACCCTGGAACAATGCAAAACAAGTTACGTGCTTACTGACCCAACTGTATAATTTAACTTATAATGATCTTTAAACAAACAAACAAACAAACAAAAAATCCTATCTTGGAGACTACATGTGTAGCTGTTTTCAGAATACTAACTTACCATATTCAACTAAGGAAAATGATTTTTCACTTGTTCTGAAGATGGAACTTTTTTTTCTTCTCAAATCCATTTACCACTCCAAACTATTATTTTCTCAAGAAGGGATACTACCTGTCTATAAACATAGGAGGAGGCTATCAGCGTGCAGGGTAGCAACACAGAGAAGATAACATATAGAAAAGGCCTCTCCTGAAATCCAAACAAGGGAAAATTCCTGACACTAAACTCCTCTTCAGAGGCTCTCAGAAGGCTCTTTCTAGAGAATTACCTGAAGCCAGGAGGCTGCACACTCCAACACTGGGATCCGACAAACAGCCACCGCCATGGACACCAGTTTTCCCAACAAGCTCATCCGGCTGTCATCAGCCTTGTTCCCTTGGGGGCTGAAAAGGGATGAGAAAATAATCTGCCGGACAGAGTCCTTGGTTTGCTCCTGGAAATAATTGCACATGATTTCAAGAAGTTGGAGCTCCTGAAGTGAATTCAACCTCTGTAAAACAGATCCAAGAAAAACGATAAAAAATTTAGCTTCAACAGATGGGTTAATTCGTAGAGTAAGAAAACAGGAAAAATACTATTCCCCCCCCCCCCCCCCCCCCCCCCCCCCCCCCCGCCCAGGGAACTGTTCACCCCTCTAAAGGCCGGGTCCCAGGGGGCAGAACTCTGTTAATCTCGGGAAACGTCACTATACAGAATCGTACATCATCCTGGGTGGACTCAGGATGACCTACAGCGGTTTAAGACTCTCGGTTACGGGCCTTTAAAGTCTCTTCCTGTAGCACTACTGACACCCGGCTGTCGCACGCCCCGCAAAACAGGCACACGGCTGAGCAATGCTCAGGACGCCAGAGAAGGTGGATCTGGGCTGCTGTGAAGGAGCACGGCCAAGCGCGAGAACGGAGCCTGAGATAGCAAGCGGGTCTGTGGTTTGGCAAATGCTTGCCACCTCGAGAAGCGGAAAAGGAGCGGGAGTTTCCTTGTCGCGGACGCGGGCATCCCGGCCGCCCGCCGCACCTTGGGCTGCGCGCCGCGCTCCTTGGGCACCTGGAACACGAACTCCTCGAGCAGCTCCACGGGGCCCTTGTCCACGATGGGCAGCGGCGCGCTCTGCAGCTGGCTGCTGAAGTAGATGTCCAGGTGGTACAGCACCTCCTTGGCGGCGCTCAGCGCGTCGCGGCGCAGCAGCGAGTGGCGGATGTCGCTCATGGTGCGGCCGCTGCGGCCCGGGGCGTCCAGAGCGCGTCCGCACTTCCGCCCCGGGCCCCGCGGGCGCGCCCGCCGCCGCCGAGACAAAGAGGCCGCGACACGACCTCTGCCCGCCGACCCCGGCGCCCGCCCGTCCGCCGCTCCCGCTCCGTCCTGCTCAGGGGGCCATCGCCGCCGCCGGCCAGCGGGCGCCTGGCTGTGCGACTGCGGCGCCACCGAGGGCAGCGGGAGCCCGACGCCGCGGGGCCGAACGGCGGCGGAATGCCGAGCGCGGCGACGGCGGCCCGCAGGGGCCAAGCGCGGGCCGCGGCGAGGCCCGGACTCTCGGGAGGGCGCCACCTGGCGGCTCGGCCGGCCCGCGCGGAGGTACGCCCCGCCCCTCAGGCCCCGCCCCCGGGCCCCGCGACCGCCTGTGGGTCCTGCGGGGGCTCGCTGGACCGCCGCACCCGCCACTGAACGCTCATTGGACTTTGCGCTCCACTCGCCCGCGCGCAAAACGAGAAGTTCCCCTTGCTTCCTCTGCGCGGCGCTCAAAGCCTATTGGATTGGATTTGACCGCGCTTTCCCACCTGTAAGGTAGGCTGGTGTGCTGAGCCGTTGCTCAGGCCTTGGCAGTTCATTGTAAAGATGACGTCTACTCCGGAACTCTTGGCGCTGCGGTGACAAATGATGCCCCCTTACCCCTGGCCTCCAGCTTCTAGTCCCGAGTCCTCTTCCCCAGTCCCCTCTTCCCAATCCCCAATCCTGAGCAGCCTGGTCATGGGAATCTTAGGTATTCTGCTCCTGAAAACCCTCCCCTCCAAAACCCCCTCAGCACTTTCTATGAAACTCTTACGCATTCATCTCTTTGCACTGAATTAACGGGACAGTGGAGGGGTGGGGGTGATAGTTTGGAATTTTAAAAATAGGGCAGAGGTGGCTCAGTCGGTGAAGCATGGAACTTCGGCTCAGGTCATGATCTCACCGCTGGTCGCTTCATGCCCCGCCTCTGGCTCTGTGTTGACAGATCAGGGCCTGGAACCTGCTCAGAATTGTGTCTCCCTCGCTCTCTGCCCCTCCCCCACTTGCACGCGCTCTCCTTCTGTCTCTTTCTCAAAAATAAACATTAAAAAAAATTTGTTTTAATAGGTCAGAAAAGACTTGAACGTGGCCACAAGAGGCCAGTGAAGGGCAGGGGACCACCAGCACAGGAATGGGCCTTGTGTAAAAGGCCCATGCTGACCCAAGGGAGGGCCTGGGTGAGGGGTGCTGGATATGGTTAAGGAGATAAAAAGCCAAGGCCTTTCCCTAGGAGGGATGGGAAGGGTGCAGCCTGGCACAAGACCAGGTCACTGGAACTCTCCCACACATGTGGGGACACAGCCAAGGCCCCTCCTGTCAGAAGTCTGAGGTCTGGAGTGTAGAGCGGGAGACCAAGGTTAGCTGGGTCCTCTGAGAAGGCATCTCTGGTCCCCTTGACACCAGGACTTCAGATATACTCTGTTCCAACAGGCTGAGTGAACAGAGGATGGGCAAGGGGGTTTCTACCACAGGGTCCAGCACAGCACCTGTAAGGATTAGGCACCCAATAAACACGAGTTTTCTCATCCCTTCCTTAACTACTTGAAGCCAATTTATAAACATGCAGCAGAAGCCAAAAGAGAAAAAAACAAAAAAACAAAACACCCCAAAACTAAGAAACACCACACCGATGCTTAAAAGTACAAATAAAGACGTACAAATAAATGTATACTATATTTAAACAGCAGTAACACTTCTCATTCTTAGTTCATCTTCTCGGCACAATGTGCAGCGGCAGGTAAGAAGATCTCTCCAAGGTTGCTCCAAAGCCCATGGGAGTGAATGTTCCGGTAGACCTGGGGCTCTGCTGATGGGGGCCGGGCCACGTGGGGACAATGGTGGCACCAGGCCCGGTCACCTCTGTACCACTCATTAGTGGTCTGGTTGGTGGCAGCCAGGTACAAAGTGAAGCACAGGTAGCCCCCCAGGAGGAAGCTCAGCATCACAACAAAACCCAGCATGAAGACGATCCTTGGCAAGGTCAGGAACAGGTACTGGGGGCAGAGAAGGAACAGCACGTTAGGCAGCCACGCTGTGACACAAGTAAGGGCCAGCACCCACCAGCCCTGGCGGCCTCGTCTGCAGACACGTGAGAGCTGCCGCCCCAGCTCACCCACCTGTACACACACCTGACCCACTGAACACAAAACAGAACCATAAATGGCGCTGACAAACAGCCCCGGAAGCAGTCCTGGCATGCAGGAGTTTACTATGGGATAAATGAAATGTGCACATCGAAGGAAAAGGAAAAGGATACTAGGAGATGTGACTATGCCAGTCAGCTACTTGTAAAACAGAGAAATAAATACAGACCTTCTTTCATGCATCACAATATAAATCCAGACGGACACAGGAGACCAATCTCTCTCTCAACACAATATGGCCAAAGAAACACACGTACAAGAGTATTCACTGTAGTGATTTTCACAGCCCCTCTTCCGAAAAGAGGAAGTCCAGTCGTGAGAAAGAGTAAAATCTTGGGGTAATGATACTATGGTATAATAAGGAGCCGGTACAAACGAGGCCAATTTTTACATACTGATTCGGAAAAGACATTGGCAAAATATTGCCGGATAAGAAAGACAAGAGGCAAGGATCCACATGGGATCATATTCTTATAAGAAACAAAAACACACTCCATGAAGATGGGTAATATCGATAACCACAGGAAAAAAGCCTGAATGTACACACCAAACTACAAAAGAGGTGGCCTCTAGGCAGTGAGCTGTTGGGAAGGGCAGGGTATAACCCCCAGTTTTCATTTTTTTTAAAAGATGCTTTAAATTTCATGTGTTTCCCCCCAGCTTTGAGACAGAATTGACATGACATTGTGAAAGAAAGCTTAAGGTGCACGTGACGTATAGCAAACGATCACAACAAGGTTAGTTGTTTCAACTACAAGTTTGTGCCTTTGAGCCCTTTCCTCCTCTTCTCCCCCTTTTCATTTTAAGCACTTCTGGACTGCTTGAATTTTTAGAAGTTATTTTTTAGAATAAAGAAAATGAATTCTGAGTAAGAATGAATTCAAGAGTAAGAGAGGCAGGCGCACCAAAACTCTTCACAGGAGGGACCTTCTAACTGAAGTCACAAAGAAAAGAGACAGATTCGATGAGAAAGGATGTCTAAATTTTTTTATAGGATTTTTTTTTATACAAAAGAGGATACACAAACAGAAAACAAATACAAGAATGAACTATCATTATTATATGATCTCAAATCTAAAGTAATTCTAGTATAATAAAGGACATAATTCACAAAAAAAGATACACAAATGACTGCCAAACAAGGAAAGTAATCAAAAGTAATAAAGAAATATAATTCTTTTTTTTTTTTTTCTCAACGTTTGTTTATTTTTGGGACAGAGAGAGACAGAGCATGAACGGGGGAGGGGCAGAGAGAGAGGGAGACACAGATTTGGAAACAGGCTCCAGGCTCTGAGCCATCAGCCCAGAGCCCGACGCGGGGCTCGAACTCACGGACCACGAGATCGTGACCTGGCTGAAGTCGGACGCTTAACCGACTGCGCCACCCAGGCGCCCCAGAAATATAATTCTTTAAAAGGGTACAACATGTATTCCTACTAACATAGAAGCACCTGCCACCACTGGGCATCCTCAATGTCCACCCTGACACAACAAAGTGAATACCTGCCAATCACTCTAAGCACAAGGTTTTATTTTATTAATGTTATTTATTTTGACAGAGAGAGAGAGCGAGAGAGAGAAAGAGAGAGAGAGAGCAGGTGGAAGAGGGGCAGAGAGACACAGGGAGAGACAGAATCCCAGGTAGGCTCTGTGCTAGAAGCCCCACCTAACCACAATGTTCTAAAAAACAATTTGACGATATATATTAAAATCAAAAGATTTATTTATAAATGTTAATAATCTTTGACTCAGGGGCACCTGGGTGACTCAGTTAAGTGTCGGACTTCGGCTTAGGTCATGACCTCGCGGTTCGTGGGTTTGAGCCCACGTCAGGCTCTGTGCTGACAGCTCAGGGGCTGGAGCCTGTTCCGGATTCTGTGTCTCCCTCTCTCTCTCTCTCCCCTCCTCTCCCGCTCATGCTCTGTCTCTCTCTTTCAAAAATAAGTAAATGTTAAAAAAAATAATAATAATCTTTGACTCAGGGGCGCCTGGGTGGCTCAGTCGGTTAAGCAGCCGACTTCAGCTCGGGTCATGATCTCGCGGTCCGGGAGTTCGAGCCCCACGTCGGGCTCTGTGCTGACAGCTCAGAGCCTGGAGCCTGTTTCATATTCTGTGTCTTCCTCTCTCTGACCCTCCCCCGTTCATGCTTTGTCTCTCTCTGTCTCAAAAATAAATAAACATTAAAAAAAAAAAAATTAAAAAAAAAAAATCTTTGACTCAGTACACATACTTTTTGGAAGCTATCCTACAGAAAGTCCTAAATACAAAAACAAAACCATATACACTGATTACCTACCGTAAAGGGGAAAATGCACTTCACCAATGGAGAGAGCTGGTGGACACCACCTTAAGCAACAGATCAAGCTAAGTGTCACTGACCCTGTGTTCCACCTGATGGGATGCAACATGAAATACACATTCCTGCCTAGAAAGCATTTTTGCCAAAAATATTTAACCTGAATCTGATCAGGTCTCTAGAACTAACTTCCAGTTCACATTAATAATAAGGAACAGAGAAAAATTAGTTGACACAAGTAGGAAAAAGACAAATTTAGACCAAGGGACATTCTAAAAGACTACTAAACTACTAAATGTCAACTTCATGAAAAAAAGGAAGGGCATTATTTTAGACTATGAAACTAAAAAGATATGACATTCAAATGCAATGTATTTACTACAAGGTGGATTCTGCTTCAAGGAGGCAAAAGAGCTTTATAAAAGACATATTTGAAACAATGGGGAAATTTAAACATGGACTAGATTATATATTACGTATTTACTATATATTCTATATTTATTACGTATTTATTATTACTTTTCCTTGGTGAGATAACAGAATTGTAGTTATGTTGGAGGTTGACATTCTATAAAAATGCATGTTCCAGGGGCGTCTAGGTGGCTCAGTCAGTTGAGTGTCTCTTGATTTCAGCATAGGTCACGATCCCAGAGTTGTGGGATCAAGCTCTGCACTGAGTGTGGAGCCTGCTTAGAATTCTTTCTCTCTGTCTGTCTGTCTCTCTCTCCCTCTGCTCCTCTCCCCTGCTCCTGCTCTCTAAAATTAAAAAAAAAAAAAAAAAAAAAGAAAAATTAAAAAGAATAAAATTTTTTTTTAAATGCATGTTCAAGTACTTAGGAGTGAAGCAACATAATGTCTCCAATTTGTGTCTAATAATACAGAAAAATACAAGGGGCACCCAGGTGGCTCAGTCATTTGGGCGCTGACTTTGACCCTGGTCATGATCTCGCAGTTCGTGGGTTCGAGCCCTGCGTCGGGCTCTGTGCTGACAGCTCAGAGCCTGGAGCCTGCTTTGGATTCTCTGTCTCCCTCTCTCTCTGCCTATCCCCCCCCTCACACTCTGTCCTCTCTCTCTCTCTCTCAAAATAAATAAACATTAAAAATTGTTAAAAAAAGAAAGAAAAATACACAAAGAACAGATTAAAATGTTAATTTTTAAATCTAGGTGGAAAGTATACAGGTAACTTTTCAGTATGTTTGGACACTTACATAAATGAAAAAAACTGAAACAAAAACTACTCAAGGATAAAACAACAAATCACTACACACCTATCAGAATGGCTACAATGAAACACAGTGATAACATTAAATGCTGGAAAGAATGCAGAGAAACCAGTCATTCCTCCATCACTGGTGAGAATGTAAAACGGTATATTTTACTCTGGTACATTACTCTGGAAAAGAGTATGGTGGTCCTTTTCAAAACCTAAAATGGACTTATCAACCCGACAATCACAGTGAAGAGGTATCATGCAGGAACTTGCAAATGGGAATGTTCAACGCAACCTTATTAGTTAATAGCTACAACCCAGAAACTACAGAGATGTCCTTCAAAGGCTAAATGGTTAAGCAAAGCGTGGTCCACCCATACTGTGGAATACTATACAGCAGCAAAAAGGAAGGAACCCTAAATACATGCAACCATTTGCATGGATCTCAAGGAAACTGCACAGAGTGAAAAAACCAATCTCTAAAAGATAGGATGTGATTCCATTTATGTAGCAATCATGAAATAACATACTAATAGAGATGGAGAACAGAGTAGCAGTGGCAGGTATGCAGGATGAGGCTGTGGCTATAAGGAGTAACACGAGGGAGTCTGTGGTGATGGACACAACATGCTGACTATAGTGGTGGTTATGCAGGCACACACATGTGACAGATTGCACAGATCCACACAGACACACACACACACACAACACCAATGAACACGTATGTAACTGGTGAAATCTGAATCAGCTCTGCGGATTGTGCCAATGTCAACTGCTTGGTTTTGGCATTGGGCTGTGGTTGCCTAGGGATGCTGGCATGGGGGGAGGGGCTGGCAGTGGGGGGCAGGCTTAAGAGTACATAGGCTTCCTGTAGGTTTCTTTGTAACCTCCTGTAAATCACAGTTATTTCAAAATAAATTAAAAAAAATACTAGCTTTTACTGTGCATTTTATCATATTAAGACAGTCTCCTTCCATTTCTATTTTCTGAGTGCTTTTATTAGAATGGGTGTTGAATTCTGTGAAACACTTTTCAGTATCAAGAGAAATAACCATGTGGGGCATCTAGGTGGCTCAGCTGGTTAAGTGTCTGAGTTCAGTTCAGGTCATGATCTCATGGTTCATGAGTTTGAGCCCTACATCAGGCTCTGTGCTGACAGCTCGGAGCCTGGAGCCTGCTTCGGATCCTATGTCTCCCTCTCTCTCTGCCCCTCCCCAACTCACGCTGTATGTCTCTCCTTCTCAACTGTAA
The DNA here is from genome assembly GCF_018350155.1 of Leopardus geoffroyi. NCBI lineage: Eukaryota > Metazoa > Chordata > Mammalia > Carnivora > Felidae > Leopardus > Leopardus geoffroyi. Next base: position 4,629,195 of record NC_059340.1, read on the forward strand.
ATAAACATTTAAAAAAGAGAGAGAGAGACAGGGAAATGACCATGCTATTGTTCTTTATATTTAATAATGCCGAATAAAATACTAATCAATTTCCTAACATTGAACCAACCTTGCATTTACGGAATACATTCCACTTGTTCATTGTCTTTGAACAAAAGGAAAAAAAAAAAAACAAGAATTAACCAGTTACCTAAAACAGTGACTGCTCACAAGCTACTTCCCATAAATGCAGTAGAAATCTTTTAGCCATCAAATGAGTTTTTATAAGAACCCTACATTATTGTAAATTAATTTTGACAAAGTGCCAAAACAATTCAATGAGCAAAAAACAGTCTTCTCAAAAAAAAGATGCTGGGACAACTGGATACCTGCATACTAAAAGTATGAAGTTGGAACCCTACCCTACGGCATGTGCGAAATTTAACTCAAAATGACCAGAGGCCTAACCTGTAAGAGCTAAAACTACAAAAACACTTAGAAGAATATGTAAGTGTAAATAAATCTTCACGACCTTGGATTAGGCGATGGATTCCTACATATGACACCAAAAAGCACAAGCAATAAAAGAAAAAAAATCAACTTAAAATCAAAATGTAAAACTTTTGTATTTCAGAGAAAACTATCAAAAACACGAAAAGACAACCCACAGAATCGGAGAAATCATTGCAAATCGTATATCTGATAAGGGTCAAATGTACAGAATATAAAAAGGATTCTTACAACACAAGAATGAAAGACAACTCAATTTAAAGATGAGCCTCTCAGGGCGCCTGGGTGGCTCAGTTAATTGGGCATCAGACTTCAGCTCAGGTCATGGTCCCACTGCTTGTGAGTTTGGGCCCCGCATCGGGTTCTGTGCTGACAGCTTGCAGCTTGGAGCCTGGAGCCTGCTTTGGATTCTGTCTCCGTCTCTCTGCCCTTCCCCAACTCAAGCTCTGTCTCTCTGTCTCTCTCTCTCTAATATGAAAAAGAAAATTAAAAAAAAAAAGATGAGCGTCTCCTCTAAATCTTCTTGTCCAAAGAAGATATACAAATGGCCAATAAGCCACACAAAGTTGCTCAACATCGTGAAGTCATCAGGGAAATGCAAATCAAGCTGCAGTAAGGTATTGCTTCATGCCTGTGACGAGGGCTATGATCAAAAAGACAAGGAATAACAAGCGTAGGCAAGGATGTATGACGGTGGAACCCTCACACGTTGCTGGTGGAAATGTAAAATGGTCAAGATACTTTGAAAACAGGCTGGCAGTTCCTCAAATGATTACGAGCAATTCTACTCCTGGGTGGAACTCAAGAGACATGAAAACACAAGAACTTGTACACAGATGTTCAAAGCAGCATCATTCAAAAATAACCAAAAAGTGAAAACACTCAAATGTCCATAACTGATACATGAATAAAATGTGGTATGTCCACACAATGGAGTATTATTCAGCCATAAAAAGGAGTGAAATACTGATTCATGCAACAACATGGATGAACCATGGAAACACCATGCTAAACAAAGAAGCCAGCCCAAAAGACAGACTGTGTGTTATGTGAAATGTCCAGAAAAGACAATTCCATAAAGACAGAAGGCAGATTAGTGGTTGCCAGGGGCCAGGGAAGAGGACAAAAAGGAATGACTGCTAATAGGTAAGAGTTTCTTTTCGGGGTGATGCAACATTCTGAAATTAGATGGTGGTGGTCGTTACACAACTCTGAACCACTGCACTATATAGTTTAAAAGGATGAATTTTGGGGCACCCGGTGGCTCAGCTGATGGTGTGTCTGGCTCTTGATTTCAGCTCAGGTCACGATCTCACTGTTCATGAGATCGAGCCCCATGTTGGGCTCTGTGCTGACAGCATTGAGCCTGGGATTCTCTCTCTCCCTCTCTCTTTGCCCCTCCACTGCTTGTGCTCGCTCTCTCTCTCTCTCTCTTAAAATAAATAAACATGAAAAAATAAGATAAAATTAAAAAAATAAAATAAAATAAAACAAAACAAAATAATGCATTTTAGGGGCACCTGGCTGACTCCATTGGAAGAGCAAGCAACTCTTGATATCAGGGTTGTGAGTTAAAGCCCCACACTGGGCATAGAGATTACTTAAAAAAACAAACAAACAAACAAAAACTCTTAAAACAAAAAGGATAAATTTTACAGTATATGTACTGTTATCAACTAAAAAAATTATATATTCTTTTTTTAAAAAATTTTTAAGTTTATTATCTTGAGAAAGAGACAGAGCAGGGGAGGAAGAGAGAGAGTAGGGGAGAGGGAGAATTCCAAGCAGGCTCCATGACAGTGCAGAGCCTGATGCTGGACTTGAACTCACAAATTGTGGGATTATGACCTGAGTGGAAACCAAGAGTCAGACGCTTAACCAACTGAGCCACCTGGGCACCCCGTGTTCATTTTTAAAAAGGAATGGCTTTGTCTCTTGACTGGGAAAATAAATATCCTTTTTCCAATGTTGAATCCTAAAGTCAGAAACGTACATCCCACAACATAACTCCGTGAATATTAATTACCTGAATAAGAAAGACAATGTCAATAACCTGCAAGTGTCCAAGGTCATCAACGTAAGTCTCCAGATACAAATCCGACGCCACCACCAACTGGACCAGAAACACGGTGCTCACAACGGCCATGGTGGCAGCTGAGGCCGTCAACGTCAAGAGGTAGATGAGGAAGTACCTGGCGTTCCAGGCCCCGATACAGTTGTTCACCCAAACACAGTGATGGTCAAAACGGTGCACACACCTGTTACACACACCTGTACGGAAAAGGGAAAGTCACAGCCCTGAGTTAGTCCTTGAAGAAACAGGAGACCATGCACACCTCTGAAATTTTTACAAACCGACTCCTGGCAGATGTTGGAGGAAATGGCGACTGCCATCACCAGGCTATTAGAAGTGCAGGGTCTAGTACAGTAGCTGCGAGCCACAGAGGGGTACTGAGCACTTAAAATGTGGCCATGAGGAAAACCTGAAAGAATACTGTTTATTTTGCTAAATTTAGAGTTGTTTTTCCATTTATGCAATGCTCCTTTAAGTTCAATGTCAACAATGCTGAGATGACATAAGGGTTAGTGAATTTACTTAACTTGCACAGACTTAACTTTGAAACTGATGCTTTTTTTTTTTTTTTAATGTTTACTTTATTTTTAAGACAGAGAGACAGAATGTGAGTGGAGGAGGGGCAGAGAGAGAGGGAGACACAGAATCTGAAGCAGGCTCCAGGTTCTGAGCTGTCAGCACAGAGCCTGACGTGGGGCCCGAACTCATGAACTGTGAGATCATGACCTGAGCCGAAGTCAGACACTTAACCGACTGAGCCATCCAGGTGCCCCAAACCAATGCCTTGAAGTCAAATTAATTCTTCTGATAGAGATGAATCATTACGTGACTCTTAAAGGAAAATGGTTATGTTCTGGAAAAAACTTGTAAGAATTTCTGGAGTAACTTGGATACGTGAATCTGCTCTTCCAACTGCAAATTTTATGAAATCTAAATAAAGGTCAAGAATTTCCTATGAAAATTTATTGTCTCAATTGAGATGTGCTGTAAATGGAAAATATATACCAAATTTCAAAGACTTAGTATGAAAAGGAGAATATAAACTAACCCATGAATGATTTTTACAACTGACTACACGTTAAAATGGTGTTTTAGGGGCGCCTGGGTGGCTCAGTGAGTTGAGCGTCTGACTCCTGATTTCATCTCAGGTCATGATCTCACAGTTCGTGAGCTCAAGCTCCACAGGGGTCTCTGTGCTGCCAATGTGAAGCCTGCTTGGGATTCTCTCTCTCCCTCTCTGCTGCTCCCCTGTTCACTCTCTCGCTCAAAATAAATAAACTTAAAAAAAAAAAAAGCTCTTACATAAACCATGATATTTTAAATAGGTTACGTTAAATAAATACATAATTAAATTTAACATTGCCTCATCTTACTTTTGTAATGTGGCTACTAGGAAATTTAAATCACACATGTAGCTCACATTATATTTTTTGGGCAGCACTAGTCTAGAATCTTGGCTACTCCCCAGAAGAGTAGGCTTTGCCAGCACTGAAATCTGCAAACACAGCATCCCACAGAAGTCCTGTTGGGCAACACGCCCCACCGCACAGCAAAGGATGGGCTGTTATGCCTGGAGCTAAGTTGCCCACTATGTAAGAATATCGAGACCTCACCTCCAGTCATCTGAAGGAACCACTATCTGGCCTCTACAAGCAGAGGCTGCCCATGCCTGGGAGACAAATGGCCTTGCTTTAGATTTCTGGAACCTTCCCTTACTGACAAAGCCCACGTCTGTTGTACAAAGGTAGAGAGGGAGCAACCAAAGCCAAACTTACGGCAGTGCTTGGATCGTGCTGGTTTCCTCACATTACAAGTGAAGCACTTCATATTCTTTGGGAACATCACTTCATCGAATTCATAAACTTGAAGTAATGAGAACTCATTTGCTTTTGTTATAGTGCCTGAAAAAAGGGCAAATGTCAGTTTTGAGCAATATGGTAGACTGGACATTCACAAAATCTGTCCTGACAAAGTGCAACTAAAACTTATATATTTAATATTCTAAATAACTCACTTTAAATAAAGTTTTGGGGCACCTGAGTGGCTCAGTCAGTTAAGCACCCGACTTTTGATTTCAGCTCAGGTCATGATCTCACAGTTCGTGGATTGTGGACAGTGGGATCGTGGATCCCACTGTGGAGCTCTGCATTGACAGGGTGCAGCCTGCTTGGGATTCTCTTTCTCCCTCTCTCTCTCTCTGCCCCTCCTCTGCTCGCTCTCACAATAAATAAACTTAAAATTTTTTTTAAATAAATGGCTTTATTGAGATACAACTCACAAGCCCAATTTGCCAATTTAAAGTGCACAATTCAACATATTTTAGTACATTCACAGAGTTATGCAACCATCACCACGACCAATTTTAGAATGTTTTTATCACTTCAAAAAGAAACCCGTTAGCAGCCACTCCACATTTGTCTCTAATCCCAGCCCCTGGCAATCACTAATCTACTTTCTGTCTCTATGCATTTGCCTTTTTTGGATATTTCATATGAATGGAATCATACAATTTGTGGTCTTTTGTATCTGGCTTCTTTTTTTTTTTAAGTTTTATTTTATTTATCTTGCAACAGAGAGTGCGTGCGCACACATATGCAGGGGAGGGGCAGAGATAGAGAGAGAGAGAGAGGGAGAGAGAGAATCCTAGGCAGGCTCCACACTGTCAGCGCAGAGTGCCACGCAGGGCTTGAACTCATGAACTGTGAGATCATGACCTGAGCTGAAATCAAGAGTCAGACGCTTAACCGACTGAGCCACCCTGGCGCCCCTCTGGCTTCTTTCATTTAGCACAGTTTTTCAAGGTTCATCTATGTTCTAACACGTCACTCCCTCATTCCTTCCTGTTGCTGAATACTGTCCCGTCGAATAGGCACAACGCAGTTTACCTGTTCATCAGCTGTTGGACCCTTGGTGCTTCAAGGATAGAAAGGCTTAAAAGGAAAGGCATGGAGGGGCGCCTGGGAGGCTCAGTCAGTTAAACATCCAATTTCAGCTCAGGTCACGATCTCCCAGTCCATGAGTTCGAGCCCCGCCTCGGGCTCTGTACTGACAGCTCAGAGGCTGGAGCCTGCTTCGGACTCTGTGTCTCCCTCTCTCTCTGCCCCTCCCCCGCTCATGCTTTCTCTCTGTCTCTCTCAAAAATAAATAAACATTTAAAAAAAAAAAAGTAAAGACATGGAAAAAAAAATACCAAGCAAATATCAATCCAAAAAAGTGTAATAATATTAACATCACACAAAAGAGAACTGAAAGCAAAGAGCGTTACTAGTGACAAAGAGGCTAATTATATTTTGAAAAAATATTCAATGGAAAGAGAATACCAATTCTTAACTTGAATGCATATAATACAAATATACACATAACCATGATATACGTATACACACACACTATAAGTAAATAAGCAAAAATTGCAAGGAGAAATCTCAAATCTACCATCAGAATGAGATAACATGCCTCTCTCGATAATTGGTCACACAAAAATATTAGTATGAATATAAAAGACTTGAACATAATTTAAAAACTTGATCTAATGGACTTATATGCTGTCTGTGCCTAAGAACAAGAAAACATACTCTTCCAAGCACACACAGATCATTTACAAAAACAACACGTGACCGCCATAATGCAAATTATCAATAAAATGTTTAAAAGAAACTGTGTCATAGGGATCACAAACTCTCTATATAACACAATTATTAGTGAAGAGATCAAAAAATAAACTAAAAGAGTATATGGAAAATTTTAAGCAGTTCTAAATAACCCACAGGTCAAAGAAGAAATAACTTAGAAAACAATCACAACCGAAAGATCATGAGACCACTATGTATCAACTCTTTTGCGAAGTCCTCAGAGGGATCACCGGTCTGTAGCATGGTAAGACCGACGGCTGCCGGTCTCTGTAGTGACAGCCTCAACTTACCAGGGTTGCTTGCGCAGCTGAGCGTGAAAAACACCAGGTTTATAACCAGCAGCAGGTAGGGCAGGAGAAGGTAATGCAGGGAGAACCCCAGCTCCTGACAGTAGCCAAATACTTCCGAGGTGTATTCAGCATAAACCATCCCTTGCAAGAGGAGGTGCAGCATAATGAAGGTGTGGTTTCTGAAAGGAAGTAGACACGTGGCTAGTTTTACAGGGCCTTGTCCATGAAGAAACCATGTAATACTAAAGTTAACCCGGGGCCAACCACTTCCTTTGGGCTTGGGATAACAGCAAGAATCACATAACAATGCGACACAGTTCTCACAGTGCCTAGCAATAGCAAGCATTCAATATTTGTTATCCATTACGATTATCATCTTTGCTGGGAAGTGAGGTATCAGGACAGATTTCTTTTTACAGAAATGCATGTCAATATATCCCCACTCTTTAAATATTTCTGTCAAAACTCCAGAAATAAGGGGCGCCTGGGTGGCGCAGTCGGTTAAGCGTCCGACTTCAGCCAGGTCACGATCTCGCGGTCCGTGAGTTCGAGCCCCGCGTCGGGCTCTGGGCTGATGGCTCAGAGCCTGGAGCCTGTTTCCGATTCTGTGTCTCCCTCTCTCTCTGCCCCTCCCCCGTTCATGCTCTGTCTCTCTCTGTCCCAAAAATAAATAAACGTTGAAAAAAAATTTTTTTTTAAAAACTCCAGAAATAAAAGGCAGGTTATTTATGAGCAGAGGTCCTGAACCAGGACTCTTGATCCTTCTAGCCCCCTCCCCATACCACAGCTGGAAACCAACAAGAAACTTCCTGAAGCTACAGGACAGCAACAGTTAGCAATCAAAACAGAAGAGAAGATAGTATGTAATCTGTGAAATATAAATACCGTGTGTGGAAGAGGTAATGAAGCACTTTTCGCATAGCTCTCTGAAGGCATTCTGGAATTATACAGGAAATTACCTAAAATAAAAGAAAAGGATTCAGTTTCATTTCTCATCCCCCCCCCCCCTCCCCACTCCCAAACAAATTAGATGCTTCCCGGTCAGCCATCAATACTGGTGATCTTGTGTTTCTGCACATGGGCAGAGAAGAGATTTAAGAGAGAATAAAAAGGAGGGCTTGGGGCGCCTGGGTGGCTTGGTCAGTTAAGCGTCCAACTTCTGCTCAGGTCACGATCTCACGGTCCGTGAGTTCGAGCCCCGCATTGGGTTCTGTGCAGACAGCTCAGAGCCTGGAGCCTGTTTCAGATTCTGTGTCTCCCTCTCTCTCTGCCCCTCCCCTGTTCATGCTCTGTCTCTCTCTGTCTCAAAAATAAATAAACGTTAAAAAAAAAAAAAATTAAAAAAAAAAAAAAAAAAAGGAGGGCTTCACTCAGCTGGTCTGCCTTTGATGCCAGCTCCTCCTTTTTCACCCCAGCACCAAAGAAAGCACCATGTCGGGGTTTTCAGGCAAAGGGAGGTGAGCAGAGGGACTGGACTAGGTAATGCCAATGTGAATTCCACTCCTTTCCCTGCCTTGGGTTCAATCTCAGATTCCAGAGTCCACACCTACAGTCACTGGGCATTAGCCCAGGTCCCTCCCAAGTGAACCCCCTTGCCAAAGGCCACTGACCCCAACTTTGCTCACTTGGATTCCTGAAGGAGTGTGGGCAGCTGATGCTCAGCTCTCTCCTCATACAGCCCCCAGTTCCACTCATCAGACCCCTCCAGGCAGACATTGCTCACATCCATGCCCAATCACAGGCATCAAACCCAGAGAAAAATAGCCAACCTCGAGAATGTGATCTTCTCTCAAAGCAACATCACAAGGTTACTTCAAAAGTAACAAAAAACAAAACCCACAAAAAAAACCCCAGAGACTTTCTGATATACCATAACTGCCATAAATGAAAGAAGTGAACAAATGAATAAAAATGACATCTGTGTTTTGTTCCATTAGGGAACCGGTGAGCCTTTTAGACGTGGTAGTCACAATCCAGTGGTCTCCAAGCATCGTGGTTACCTGGGCTCCTCCTCTGACCAGGCCTCTCAGGTAATGGGTTTTTGAGCAGATGCATATCGTAACAACACCAATCAGCACCAGAGCCAGGTAGAACAAGAAGA